>NC_086328.1:78412493-78724279 GCF_036172605.1 Pelobates fuscus
ATACAAGGGGCACTGGTCATGAGAACCAACCTGAGACCAGAAAATGCCCTACTCTTCATCTCGATTGACCCATTCCCAAAACCACATGCCGACCTAACATATCATATTTTGATTGCTGCCAACTTATTAATAGCCAGAGGGTGGAAACAACAACAGCCACCGGAGAGATCTAGCCTTCTCCAACAGATCTCCCTAAACCTAGCATATGAAACAAAAACCTGCCAGCGGCTACACCCCCCACACCACATAGTGGAAGCCAGGAACATATGGGAGGCGTATCTGAGGAAGGAGGAGGAGGGGGTCGTGTTAGAACAACAGCATAACATATCACACATATATATATATATATATATATATATATATATATATATATATACGAAGGATGAATAGTACCACTCCTAAGACCTAACTGCTCTGACGCAGAGAGACAACGACTCCAAACACCATGGTACAACAGCCAACATTGAGGTATACCAAGCTGAGGTTAAACAATCCTAGGGCATAACGGAACAAACACCCACATTGTACATAGTTAAGTAGTTAGATAAGGGAATAGACCCGGTGACCGCACACAGCGTGCTAACTAAGAAGGAGACAAAGGGAGGTGAGAGGCTTTCGACGTCTATTTCCCCCATTCTTCTTCCCCTACCGTAGCCTGTCCCCAGGTTTCCCCCTTCCCATACCCCGGACCAAACCCAGGTTTAGGAGAGAAAGACAACCCTGACATGGTACTAGACCGAAGGCACAAGGGCAGCGGAAAAACTCCCACGAGAATGAATAACCAGTTTGCTCTTGAATGTATACCCTCCCTTTTTTTCCTTTCTGTATCCCAAACAAGTTCTCTGATAAAATAAAAATTGTCAGATTCAAGTTCTTGTGCCCCACAGTTCAAATTAACATTCAAATGACAATTCATGACAGATCACACAAGTGAATAGCCCTGCCAACGTCGTCTCAGAATTTTTTTGTTATTTAAGACGAAATACAAATGGAAGAGCAGAATAGAGACTGTTCCCCGTCCTCAGAGACCATGATACACACTGACACAGAGCAGAATAGGGACTGTTCCAACTACATAGGGTCACTATGTGCCTTTTTTTGGGGGTTTGGTTTTTGAAGCCACAGTGCAGCACCAGAGGGTCTAAAAATTAGGCATGTACACATGCCTGAAAAATTTGGTATTGTTGCAGCCACTGCTGTAGCAGCGGCCAGAAAAATGTATGTTTGTTTCACAGGCAGAAAGTGCCCTAAAACATGGCGGCTTGAACCCTAGTTGGTGGCGGATAAGTCACGCAAGTCAACCGGCATTCAGAGCTAAAATACAGCAGCGTGTGGACCATTTTTAGCCCAAGGCAGCTCATCTCATCAGGCCTTTTTTAATCGAATGTATCGCCCAGTGTCAGTCCCTTCGGGATCCATCCCTCATTCATCTTAATAAAGGTGAGGTAATCTAGACTTTTTTGACCTAGGCGACTTCTCTTCTCAGTGACAATACCTCCTGCTGCACTGAAGGTCCTTTCTGACAGGACACTTGAAGCGGGGCAGGCCAGAAGTTCTATCGCAAATTGGGATAGCTCAGGCCACAGGTCAAGCCTGCACACTCAGTAGTCAAGGGGTTCATCGCTCCTCAGAGTGTCGATATCTGCAGTTAAGGCGAGGTAGTCTGCTACCTGTCGGTCGAGTCGCTCTCTGAGGGTGGATCCCGAAGGGCTGTGGCGATGCGTAGGACTTAAAAAGGTCCGCATGTCCTCCATCAACAACTTTAAAGCGTCCTGTCCTTGCCGGCGTGGTCGTGGGAGGAGGAGGATGACTTCCACCTCTCCCCCTGTTAGATTCTCGTTGTGCTGTGACATCACCCCTATACGCTGTGTAAAGCATACTTTTTAATTTATTTTGCAAATGCTGCATCCTTTCAGACTTGTTGTAATTCAGTAACATTTCCGCCACTTTCTGCTTATACCGGGGGTCTAGTAGTGTGGACACCCAGTACAGGTCGTTCTCCTTCAGCCTTTTTATACGAGGGTCCCTCAACAGGCACGACAGCATGAAAGACCCCATTTGCACAAGGTTGGATGCTGAGCTACTCATTTCCCGTTCCTCCTCCTCATTGATGTCAATGAAGGTATGTTCTTCCCCACAGCCACAAACAACACCACGGGTACCAGATAGGTGACAACGAGCACCCTGGGATGCCTGTTGTGGTTGGTCTTCCTCCTCCTCCTCAAAGCCACATTCCTCCTCTGACTCCTCTTCCTCACAATCCTCTTCCAGCGTTGCCGCAGGTCCAGCAAGCGATGCTAATAAGGCTGTTTCTGGTGGTGATGGTGACCACAACTCTTCCTCTTCACGCTCATCTATGGCCTGATCCAGCACTCTTCGCAGGGCACGCTCCAGGAAGAAAACAAATGGTATGATGTCGCTGATGGTGCCTTCGGTGCGACAGACTAGGTTTGTCACCTCCTCAAAAGGATGCATGAGCCTACAGGCATTGCGCATGAGCGTCCAGTAACGTGGCACAAAAATTCCCAGCTCCCCAGAGGCTGTCCTAGCACCCCGGTCATACAAATATTCATTAACGGCTTTTTCTTGTTGGAGCAGGCGGTCGAACATTAGGAGTGTTGAATTCCAACGTGTCGGGCTGTCGCAAATCAAGCGCCTCACTGGCATGTTGTTTCACCGCTGGATATCGGCAAAGTGAGCCATGGCCGTGTAGGAATGCCTGAAATGGCCACACACCTTCCTGGCCTGCTTCAGGATGTCCTGTAAGCCTGTGTACTTATGCACAAAGCTTTGTACGATCAGATTACACACATGTGCCATGCACGGCACATGTATCAACTTGCCCGACTTCAATGCCGCTAACAAATTTGTTCCGTTGTCATAAATCACTTTGCCGATATCCAGTTGCTGCGGAGTCAGCCACTTTTCCACCTGTGCGTTCAGGGTGGACAGGAGTGCTTGTCCGGTGTGACTCTCTGCTTTCAAGCAAGTCAAACCCAAGACGGCGTGACACTGCCGTATCCGGGATGTGGAATAGTACCTGGGGAGCTGGGGGGGTGCCGTTGATGTGGAGCAAGACGCAGCAGCAGAAGAGGACTCAGCCGAGGAGGTTAGAGAAGAGGATGGAGTAGGAGGAGCCTGCAAGTCGTGGCGGTGTCACCAAATCCTCTGCAGAGCCATGCATTCCATGCTTGGCAGCAGTCAGCAGGTTTACCCAATGCGCAGTGTAGGTGATATACCTGCCCTGACCATGCTTTGCAGACCAGGTATCAGTGGTCAGACATGCCATTACTTCCTTTTGCACAATTGAGTACAGGTTGGGGATTGCCTTTTGTGAAAAGAAATTTCTGCCGGGTACCTTCCACTGCGGTGTCCCAATAGCTACAAATTTTTTTAACGCCTCAGACTCCACCAGCTTGTATGGTAAAAGCTGGCGGGATAATAGTTCGGACAAGCCAGCTGTCAGACGCTGGGCAAGGGGGTGACTTTGTGACATTGGCTTCTTACGCTCAAACATGTCCTTGACAGACACATGACTGTGGGCAGATGAGCGGGAACTGCTCAAGGCGGGAGACGGAGTGGCGGATGGTTGAGAGGGGGCAAGGAGGACAGCAGTGGTTGACGTGGCTGAAGATGCTGGACCTGGAGGAGGATGGCGGCTTAGAGTAGGCGTGCTGCTTGTACTCATGTGTTGATCCCATAGGCGTTTGTGACGTGAGATCATGTGCCTACGCAAAGCAGTTGTACCTAGGTGGGTGTTGGAATTCCCACGACTCAGTTTCCTTTGGCATAGGTTGCAAATTGCATCGCTGTTGTCAGAGGCAGACACACACAAAAAAATCCACACTGCTGAGCTCTGCAATGATGGCATTCTGGTGGTGGACACAGCATGCGTTGATTGGCGTGCTGTCGGGCTGACCCCGGGTGCCGATGCATGCTGTCTGACTGTGCCACTAGCTCCTTGCGATGACCTCCCCCTGCTTCCAACTCGTCTCCTCCTCCTCCTCTCTGTCTCCCCATCTGAACTTTCGCCCTGTTCTTCTTCTTGCCGAGCGGGCACCCACGTGACATCCATGGACGCATCGTCATCATCAACCGCTTCACTTGTATCTGACAACTCAGCAAAGGAAGCAGCAGCGGGTACAACATCATCATCATCACACCGTACATCCATGTGTGTAATGCTGCCTGCCTGAGACATATCCCTGTTATCTACATCCTCTGGCAATAATGGTTGCGCATCACTCATTTCTTCAAACGGATGTGTGAATAACTCCTCTGACATACCAAGTAAAGCGGTTGTGGTGCTAGTTTTGGTGGTGGCGGCAGGCGGGTGAGTGGTATCTTGAGAGGTGCCTGAAGCTAAGCTGGAGGAGGATGGTGCATCAAGGTTCCGAGCGGAGGCTGTAGAAGATTGGGTGTCCTGTGTTAGCCAGTCAACTATGTCCTCAGAACTTTTCAAGTTCAGGGTACGTGGCCTCTGAAAACTGGGCATTATTCTAGGGCCAAAGGGAATCACAGCACCACAACCACGATGGCCCCTGCGGGGTGGCCTGCCTCTGCCTGTCATTTTTTTGGGGCTTAGTGGTACTATGCGTGCAAGCTACTGTGAGACCAGATATGAGTGGCAATGTGCACTGGCACAGTTCTGCAGAGCACACGCTGTAGGCCTGACACACACGCTTTAAGGACACTGACTGCTATTAGCTTGCACTGGAAACCTTTTTTTCTTTGTAAAAGCACGCTATACAGACACCAGATATGAGTGGCAATGTGCACTGGCACAGTTCTGCAGAGCACATGCTGTAGGCCTAATAAAAACCCGCTTTAAGGACACTGACTGCTATTAGCTTACACTGGAAACCTTTTTTTTTTTTAGGCACAGGTTCAAAGTTTGCTCAATGATGACGAATAGGGGGCGGTTGGAACCGCGCATGTGTTCGCACGCGGCAGTGAACGCGAACACGCTATGTTCGCCAGGAACTATTCGCCAGCGAACAGTTCGGTACATCACTACCACCAATCAGAGTGCTCTGAGTCTAATTGCAGGGCCCTGCAGAGCTCAGTCTGCGCGGAGCCCTCCATGGGTGAAGATGGATTTTTTTTTTTGCGCTCGTTTTTTTTTTGCATCGGTTATTATGGATTTTTTATTTGCCCTTTTTGGGCGCTGAAAAAAGAAGATTTTAGAAGAAAGAAAACATCAAATGGTAAGTTTTATTTATTTTTTTACAGGTACCTAGTTATTGGTCCCCCCTCACTATTTTTAGGGTGGGGGGGGCAGGTAGGGGTTAATTAATTTTGTTTGGAGGGGGGTGACTAGGGGTTTGGGGACCCCTAATCACCTGGGGTGGTAACATTTTTATTTAGGGCCCCCACCCGGGTTTGGCTGGGGGGGGGAGGACAAAAGGTCCCCCCCTATTGGTATTTAGGGCCCCTACCTGCTGCTCAGGGGTGGGGGCCAGGGGGGAGGACATTAGGTCCCCCCCTTATTAGTATTTAGGGACTCCACCCGCCGCTCAGGGGTGGGAGCCAGGGGGGAGGACATTAGGTCTTCCCCCTTATTAGTATTTAGGGCCCCCACCCACCGCTCAGGGGTGGGGGCCAGGGGGGAGGACATTAGGTCCCCCCTTCCTCTAATTTAGGGCCCCCACCCACCGCTCAGTGGTGGGGGCCATGAGGGAGTACATTAGGTCCCCCCACTTATTAGAATTTAGGGCCCCCAACCACCGCTCAGGGGTGAGGGCCAGGAAAGGACATTACGTCCCCCCCTATTAGTATTTAGGGCCCTCACCCACCGCTCATGGGTGGGGGCCAGGGGGGAGGACATTAGGTCCCCCCTTTTCTAATTTAGGGCCCCAACTTACTGCTCAGGGGTGGGGGCCAGGGAGGAGGACATTAGGTCCCCCCCTTATTAGTATTTAGGACCCCCACCCACCGCTCAGGGGTGGGGGCCGGGGGGGGGGGAGGACAATAGGTCTTCCCCCATATTAGTATTTAGGGACCCCACCCACCGCTCAGGGGTGGGGGCTGTGGGGAGGACAATAGGTACCCCCCCCCATCATTTTACCAATAGGTCGTCCCCCCCCATCATTTTACTTTAGGGCCCCCACCCGCCGCTCAGGGGTAGGGGCAATAGGTCCCTTTCTTTTTTTTTTTTTTAAACAGTGAGCAGCCATAGGCTGCTCACTGTTTAATAGAGATGCCCCTACTCGCTGTATAGCGAGTAGGGGCAACATTTACTAATACAAAGTAATTTTTACTTAGTATTAGTAAATTTGTCTGAAAGACCAATTTAGGTCTTTCAGCCTTTTGGTAGATAACTCCCTAATACCGTGGGAATTAGGGAGTTATCTACTAAGCGGCTGCAAAAGAAGTCCCGAAATGCCGAAATTCCGAAGTGCCGAAGTTGCCGAAGTGCTGAAGTGCCTTATTGCGGAAGTCTTTTAGACGTAAATCATTTCAGGGGGGTGACTTTGTGACATAAGAAGCCAATGTCACAAAGTCACCCCCTTGCCCAGCGTCTGACAGCTGGCTTGTCCGAACTATTATCCCGCCAGCTTTTACCATACAATCTGGTTGAGTCTGAGGCGTTCAAAAAATTTGTAGCTATTGGGACACCGCAGTGGAAGGTACCCGGCTGAAATTTCTTTTCAAAAAAGGCTATCCCCAACCTGTACTCAATTGTGCAAAAGGAAGTAATGGCATGTCTGACCACTGATACCTGGTCTGCAAAGCATGGTCAGGGCAGGTATATCACCTACACTGCGCATTGGGTAATCATTATATATATATACACACATGCTTGTAAAGGAAAAGAGGTATAATGTTGACTCTTAGGCTTGTCAAGTAAATTAATTGACTTGTTGATTTGAACTCCTATATAATGTAGCAAATTGATTATAGTTTTATTGTTTCGTTGCTTTGCATTTTATAGTGTGTATTATTAAACGTATATATATATATATAAAACAATATAGATAGGAGAGTGCGCTGGATCTTGTGTATTGTTTATTGTATAATATGGCCCCCAGCAGCACCCCATTTAAGCATGTTCAGGTGAGTGCAACCATCCCCCATGTTTCATATATATATATATATTAGGGAGTCTAGCCAACTCCTTGGTTTTCCACCCCTCCCTGTTCCAGGTGCCTCATCTCAGGTCCCTTGTACTGCAGAGAGCCTCAGATGGAATTTTTTCCCAGGTAAGTGGGTTAATCTCATAGGAGCAGACATTAGACTGTGAGAGTAGGACCTGCCAAAGATGGGGTACATTGACGTTGTGGCAGGCTTATGCAATGTATGATCATATGATGTAACTAAATCCCCATAATTTTTTTGCCTAGATTAGGTGTTTTTAAAAACAACTTTTAAAAACTAATAATATCTGTCAACATTGAAGTTGCTGTTTAGTAGGAGAGTGCGCTGGATCTTGTGTATTGTTTATTGTTTAATATGGCCCCCAGCAGCACCCCATTTAAGCATGTTCAGGTGAGTGCAACCATCCCCCATGTTATATATATATATATATATATATATATATATATATATATTTGTAGTCGGGGCAATCTAGCCGTAATGATAGTGTAACATAGCATATCATAACCAATAGACATATTCAAATGACACCAGTCGGTTGTGGTGTGCCGGAACCGACAGAGCAGTAGGCCTGTAAAAAAAAGTGGGCCCACCTTAGAGGGTGATATAAATAGAGGGAGGGGTGACTCGCCAGACTATCCATGGTAAGGTGGGAGAGGGTTGACAGCCCTTTTAAGGGAATTCAAGCCCCTCCCACAACTACAGGCCAAAGTCTTACATTTGTAGTCGGGGAAATCTAGCCGTGATGATAGTGTAACATAGCATATCATAACCAATAGACATATTCAAATGACACCAGTCGGTTGTGGTGTGCCGGAACCAACAGAGCAGTAGGCCTGTAAAAAAAGTGGGCAAAAAGAAGAATACCATACAAAATTTAATCATATAACATCTATTGTTTATTTGGACAAGTCATGAGAAGCTTGTATTAACTCTTTAACTGGTTTGGCATGCCAAGAGCCTGGGCGGAGAACCTCCCGCGTTCCATAACCCCGATGACATGAGCCAGAAATGTGGTTTGAGGAAGCTGAGGATGCTGCCCCTATGTGTAAGGAGTGTCATGAGGAAAGGTTTGTATATAGGCCATCCTTTCGGGATGGTGCGGTGAGTCTTGGTAGTCGAGCTGGGTCTTCGTTTCGCTGCTCTCCGCCTGTGTGGCCGGCACCTTTGGGTTTTGTGCCCTGTTGCTCTCGGCCTGGGAAGGCGTGTAATGTGGGATACGGTAGCGTGGGGCTTAGTGGTGCCCTGAAGAGGAGTTCCAAACCTCCTTTCGCCTACGGCCTCATCCCACTAGGGTAGTTCGCGGCGAGGTGCTACTGGCTGTAAGCTCGCCATCAGCTTGCCCAAAAGCAGTCGTCGAAGATTGCTGCCAGGGGGTCCCCTGTACGTCCACAGGTATATACTGTAGCATTTTGCTGTTGCCGCTTGTTTTGCATTGCCGCGTGTAAATCCGCCATCTTGGAGGCCCTCGGTTCCACATTGCTCAGTGCAGTTGCAGGGCCCGTCGTGTAGTGTGGTGTTTGGGGCACTCCGCCTGGCGGGGACCGGGATAACCCCCGCCAGTCCATAGGGGGGTGGTGGTTTGCATTCGTTTGAGACGTTCAGCCTTGGGTAGGAAGGCGGCCGTTCTTCCTCCCTGTCTCCTCTGGTAGGCCTCATTCTGCAGCTGCGGTTCCCGGTCATGCCGGTTGTCGAATGAGGTGTCAGCAGGTTTGTGCTTTCTTCCCCAGTCCAGTGGGTTGTTTAGTGGGTAACTTTCGTCGCTGTACCCCAGGATTTCAGCAGAATTCGAGCCCAAACAGCAGGAGCTCGTGCTGAGTGCGTCTTGTTAGTTTGCCAGTCAGGCCCCGCCTGTGGGTTGTTTTACTTGTGTTTTTTTTTTTTATAAGACATTCTGTATTTACCAAGAGGTGACTCAATTATCTCCCAGACACAGAGACACCAGGGAGTGACTACCTATGTGGACAATGGAGACCCCCTGCTGGGGGTCTGTGTATAAAAGACCACCTAGTCCCATTAAACTTTGGCATTGTCCCAACGTTAAGTGTCATCTGATGTGTGGAGATCGGCTTCTGTCCTCCAGGACCGTGTGGGGAAGACCTCTCCTCCAGGACAGCGTATCCGGAACAAGCTCTTAAAAGAGCTAAGTGATTAAAGCTCAGGGGAGTATGTAGAACATAGCAATCCCCAATGTGATATAGCAGTTCCCTCCAATAACGAGACAAGGCTACGTATTGAGGGTCAAGAAGACGTCTGAAGTGCTGGAACACCCAGCCTGGTTTTTATTACCATTTTGTAAATACAGGACCACCCACAGGGAGGGACAAAACAACCAATCATACACGTACATCATTGAAACCACTCCCAGTAATTACACACAAAATCCTCCCTTCTGTCTGTGATATAATTATGGTTTAACATAATTATCACAGACAGTAAAAATACAGTTTTTACACATGCACTGTAACTTTAAAACCATACATTCAATCTCCATAAATCATACAAATCCCTCCAGCGGATCAAAAGTTAAGTGGAAGTCCTTTATGACCGACCGCAAGCACAATTTCCTGCCCAAAACAGTTCCATAGATTTGGGCTGTGCGGTCGGTCAATTTCATGCAGAAAAACGACTAAGTCCCATCTTCGAACAGGACTTAGTCTCTGGAGCTGCAAGTTCAGTATGGAAGAAGGTAAGGGTCAGCGATGTTCGTGTATTTGCGCATCCGATTTTAGTTCCACAGAATCTTTAGCATACACCGCTGACCGCGTTCGAATGAACAAAGATGGCCGCCGCCACGTGTTCGACTGTCGAATGGCGGCCACCCAGCGGTCGGCAATTAACCTGCAGTAACCTCACAGCCTGGGAGGTAAATTGCCTGCACACTTCCACTTCTGGGTGGTCCGCCTGTGTGGTACTTGGTTCAGTAAGCCCTATTTACTGAACCAAGTGGGAGAAAGTCAGGAACAAGTTATTTTGCAGGTCTGGGGACATAGTCTTAAAGGGGCATGGTTCACCAAAGTCACAATATGTCCCCAGACGGTTCTTAAAGGGCCATACACACCCAATAAAAGTTAATAAGTTTTCAGGGGCACAATCTTCCAGGGGCCATAGTCATGAGGAAGGAGGCTGGCAAACAGGCTTCCCCAATGCCCAGTGATAAATGGCAGTTTATCATTTAAAGGGCCAGTTACAAATAGCAATTTGTAACGGGGGAATAAGGGCTATATCACTAAACAGTGCTTTCTTCCAGCTTCAAGGATATTCAAGTGGAGATACCCATCCAGGGTATATGAGCTCTGCTATATCCTTGTTGACCTTTTATAAATAACCCTGTAAGTAAAATGTGAATAATGAAAACATATTCAAAGTAAGCAACTTACTTTTGACATTGCTCTGCAAGTTGTAGATCCACTGCCTTAAAGTTGAGTCTCCAAAAAGGTAGATTAATTTTCCTTGCATACATCGGTTCAGTTCATCCGTACTGCGATATGTCTGTATACTGCAACCATTTGGATACCATGCATTTTTTATAAAATGTCCACTGGGGTATTTTAATTCCATTCCAATTTTGCATCTTGGATTTAAGATCAAATTATCTTAAAAATATAAACAAGATCAATAAATAAATACTTATTTATATACTCAGACCCCAGTATTTACTAAATATCGTATTGCAGCATTGACACTTTCAACACTGATCTACATAGAAATAGAAATGAAAGGCAATACAAAAATAAAAAGAAACTCTGTCATAGAAAGCGTATTTTTTTTTCCCCCAATGCATATCATTAATTTTTCACTTTCCAACAAATAAATTACTAAAATTTGCACATATATTTCCAAAGCCCTAAAAATATAAATGTCATTATCTGCAAGGCCAATATTTATGTTTAAACAAACACAAATAAACTTTTCTTTTCAAGGAAATATGAACATGATACTTACTACTGCAGTTAACAACCATGATGTTTCCAAATGCATTTGGAATCTCCAATCTGATATCTGTCCTTTAAATTTGAAAAGGAAAGTAAAGTTCAGTTTTTAGCAGTTTAAAACCACAAATATCAACTTAAAACAACCTAATATCTAGGTACTATAGGTATCAAAACCACTACAGCTTAATATAGTGGTTCTAGGGCATAGAACATTTCCCTGCAGGCTGTAAAATGGCAGTGCTTAAAATTCTACTTTAAGCAACCCTTAGTGGCTTTAACTCTAACTGTATCCTCAGACTGCTATGAGGAAGCATTCAAATGGCCATTATCGGGAGTAATGATCTCAGCTGGAGAGGCTGACAACCACACAGAGACCCGCACAAGTTATTTTTTTATTTATTTATTATTTATTCATTCTTGTGGGGGCGGGGGGGGGGGGGGGGGGGGAGAATCTAAATAGTTACTTGAATACTATTACATTAGAAATGCATAGTTGTATTCATGGCCAGATTTGGCATAAGGCCATGGTCTCAGGGTAGCAGGTAACTGAGGGGCGTCATGGCCGATAGGGAGATCAAAGACCTCCCTCAATGGCCAGTCGATTCTCCTGTCATGGGGCCAGGCAAGCCGGCAGGACCTTTGCTCAATATTGTATCACAGCATTGTCATTGCTTATCAGGGCAACTCGTTTGTACAATTACACCCGATTGGGGTGCAGGCAGCAATATCGCCCACTGCAACCAGGGATTAGGTTACCCCTCCCTGACCCAAGGTGGGGGAAACTTTTTATGAGCAGCTCCTCAGTCCCTTTCTTCCACACTACAATCCAAGTCCTCCCATTATAGACACTATTCCTCTCCACCACAGCCCCTATCCTCCAATCATAGCTACAACCCCCCGCACTACAGCCACAATCCCAACTACAGCCCATATTTCTCCAACCCCAGCCCCTCTCCCCTCACTTCTGTCCCTATCACCACCACCATAGCCCTATCTACCTATCCCCTACTACAGACCCACTTATCCCAGCCCCTGTCCCCCTGTTTAAAGTGACTTACAAAAATGTAATTCCGAACAAGAATAATATATCCTGTTTACAATAAATGTGTTTACAATTCAGTCCATGTAATTTAAAGACATGTTACACAAACAATATGGAGCTCCTAGAAAATAGGAACATTTGAATTGAAAAGAGGGATTTGGGCCCAAATAGGGATTGTCTTTGATATATAGGGCACTTGAGAGACATGTTGTACACTGATCAGCCACAACATTAAAACCACCAGCCTGATATCATGTAGGATATCAAAACAGGTCTGATGTGTCAAGGCATGGACTCCACAAGACCTTTGAATGTGTCATGGGCTCTCTGTCACAGATACAATAGCAGCAGATCATTTAAGTCCTGCAAGTTGTTAGGTGGTTCATCCGAAGATTGGATTTGTTGTTCCAGCACATCCCACATTAAGATCTGGGGAATTTGGAGGCCCTTTCTTAATTAAACAATTCCTTGACTATTTTTGCAGTTTGGCAGGATACATTATCCTGGTGAAAGAGGCCACTGCCATCAGAGAACATTATTGCTGTGACGGAAAATGGACACAATGTCCATCTCTGCTCCCAGTCAAACAAACTGCCACTGGGGAGGGAAACTGACCGTCTCAACTCCTGGTAGAACCGACTGCCACTGGGGAGGCAGGTTGATGCTCACCTTTCCCTGTAAAACAAACTGCTGCTGGGTATAGGGACTTACCTTTTCCGCTCCCGGTAATTCTTGCTGTCGCTGGGGAGGGAGGCCGAAACTCTCTGCTCCTGGTAACACAACCTGCCACTGCAAAGATTGACACTCTCCTTCCCATGGTTGTAAAGTCCAGCAAATCATCAGTTTCGAGGGCCTGTTGCTGAACCGAGTCGAACAGTCATTGGTAATCTTGCTCCAGTTCCCACTCCCTGGCAGCCAGATGGCTCAGATTTGGACCCGGGTTGGCAGCTCCATGATGATCCAGCATGACTTTCCTATCACTGTGGATTTCCCAGACTCAAAACTCTTCAGGAATTCCAAAATCAATGTAATCCTCAAAGGCCTCTCACAACAGGCCAGGGCCATCATAGTTCTCACCCTCTGGCACATCATCCTCAGCGATCCATGGATATTGCCCATGATAATGCCCAGTAAGCCTCATCCAGATCAAATTCCCTTAAGACAACCTTGTCAGGCAGTGTGGGGTAAGGGCATTTCAATTTCATCCGTTTATGCACCTCCTTGTCCAATGATTTGCACAGTCAGAAATGCATGAACCTTGCCAGGTGGTCAGGAGACGTTCAGTCCCCCGGCGGATGTTTCTCGGATCAAACATTCTTCCACTTGAAGCATCCAGGAAGACCTTGAAGTCGTCTTCAAAGGAGGGTGGTTCTGCACCTTCTGTCCTGTTTGGCCCTGGGGGATCACCCAGGAAGGTGCTTTAGCAGTGTTAGAGTCATGAGAAGTTGAGCCCCACACCCCATCATCTGAGGCCTCAGCCTGCCACTCATACAGTATCGACATTGAATGCAATAGGTTACGCTCCTAGTCCGAGGAGGGGTCAAGCATATGCCAGGTAGCCGGTTGTTGTGGGATTGGTTTGCACCTGAGGAGTGTTGTAATGGAGCACCTGTACCCAGAGTGGCACCTCCGCTGTGAAGCAGTGCTTATAACGCCCGCATACCCAAACATTAGTTGAGACTTGATGAAGGGTACAAGAACTGGTTTATTTATTTATACACAGATCACCAGCATGGGGTCTCTATTCATGAATTCTTAAGTCCGCCCAGGTGTGTGTCTGGGAGATAATTGAGCTGATAACCGCTAAACTAATTATCTCCTGGGCACAGAAACTACAACATAGTAATACCCCCAAAACATCTCTTAAACATTACGGTACCCCCATATGTCATATGTTATTTTGAAGGGCAGATCCGAGCGCCCATTTTGGGAAAATAGTGTTCGGATCCATGCAGAATTGTCCAAACTCTACACAGTCAAAGTCTGGGTCAATCCTCTAATTTACCAGGTGTAATATCTCAGTGTAAAATAGGAGCTCTTTGGTGGTGTTAAGGAGCTATTGTTCCCTTCTGAGGACAGAAGCTTCCCTCCAAAAAGCACTTTTCTGGGTCATTGGGAAAGTGCGGAAAGTAAAGGGAAAAAATGACAAGAAGATCACAAATTAAGTGGTCGGGCCAGAGTTCCAGAGCAGTTTTAGGTTTGTCCTGCTAATCGCGTCTGGACCCTTCAGCTCTAAAGGGTTAGGAAAGGGTTGTGAAAAAGGACAGGGAGGTAGGAGCTTAGTTGATCATAGTCTTTAAAGAGTGAGTTCATCACAGGCATCTTGCCTCTGGTAGTCTGTGGCTTAGCACTTTCACCTTTCCAGTGGCATTCTGCCAATCTGGAGCACTCCTTGGAGTCCGATGCAACCTTTTGTTGTCCGATGCAACCTTTTGTTGTGACCACTTCGAGACCCATTTAGGAGAATCCAGCCTGGAGAGTAAGGCCCTAATGAGCACCTTATCCACTGAAGTGGCCACAGCCTCGGCAATCATGGCCTGTAGGTCCATTGGGGTCTCCATAATAGGATGTACACAGATACAATTGAGGCTCACAAAAGTACATTATATGGGACATATCGGCAGGTGTATGGGCAATCTGAGGGAATTATCAGGCAGAATTGGCAAGTGAAGGGGTCAGGCAGGAGGGTGTCCATTTACTCCACATGCAATTATAAATGAATATTAATGCCGGGGCTTACCCAGGTAGCGGTAGCTTGCATGCACAGGCCCTGTTCAGAAGCACGAATTAGGGAGCTCACTCAGGTTAAACCCACTGGCACACACATCGCAGGTACCAACACCAACCTGACAAAGATGCCGTGTAGAGGAGTAGATATGCAGGCCGATGTTTAAAAGCCTAATGCAAGAGAGTAATAGTGGTACCGAACGAAAGCCTTTGTTTGGTAGCATGAACTCGGAACCTGTCCCAGGACATTTGCAGCTTTTACCGGGAACATATCAGAGGCAGTGGCCAGCATTGTACCTTAGCTCAAGTGGAGGGAACGATCCTCACTCGGATCGTGGAGAGAGGGGCCTGGAGAGCAAGACCCCGTGTAGAAGGAAGGTAAGGGGGGCTCACAGGAATCAATATATATGGGAAAAAACAGAACAAGACAGAACAAGAGTCTCAGGGGGGTCCCAAAGCAAGGAGGGAGCCCAAGGAAACGTGAGACACACAGAAAAACCCTCAAACGAGAGTAGGAAGGGACAGGGAAAAAGGCAATCAAGAAATAACTCAATACAGTATAAGATGCAATAAACATGCAACAACAAAAAAACACTTGTCTTGTGATGGAGCAGCAAAGAAAAAGGACGTTGCTTATGTGTCATGTGCCTCTTATCTATGCTTGATTATGATTGGTTACCATTTTTTCTATGTGTTTCTCTGCTGCTGTGTGGAGTTAGTAATGTGAAGCTTCCGGTCATGTTGTAAAATTAAAGTTGCAATCTCAACATGCCAAATTTTGCAAAGTTGTAGCTTGACAAACCATTGTTTTATAAGTTCTAAAAACTAAACTATACACTAAACTATAAAATAAAGTCCTAGACACATTGGATGTTTTAACAATTGAAGATTATGCTAGCGTCAGTATACTGATAATCTTAATTTTAATAATGACAGGAGGCGAGTATTTAGCATATCTCTCTTTACTAAACTCCACAGCAGTAAAGAAAGTAAACGTTTAACCAATCAAAAATGCAATAGGGAGTAAGGTGTTCCCAGAAAATACGCTCCTCCTCCTCTTTCAGTTAGCGACATCGTAACAGAGAAAGTGCAATATCGTAACATAGAGAAAAGTTAATCAAACGACATCTGGAAGGCACAACGGTGAACGACCAGTAGTGTGATGATCAAACTGCAATCAACACCAACAGATGAGTGTGTAAGAAGAGACGGTCCTCATGGGGGGTAGTCGTCCTGGCAGTTCGCCAAAGTGGCTCTCGAAACTCCAAAAACTGATGAAGTTAAACTGAAATGAGAGTGTGAAATGGGTTAGACTCTGGTCTCTTACTGGTTGTTATAATGACAGTGACCCAGCAATGGTATTAACAACATATAAGTAAATGATAGAATCAATTGATAACAGTTATTGTCCCTGGTTGGTGAAGGGATAGCGTAGAGACAGATATAAGATCAATAAGAGGAAGAAAAACTGCAGTTATAGTTCTAACAGTTCCATCTTCCCCGCGTGGGAAAGGGAGGGAAAATACTAGCCTCTTGTCATTATTAAAATTAAGATTATCAGTACACTGACGCTAGCATAAACTTCAATTTTATCACATGACAGGAGGCTTCTATTTTGCATTTTTAACGCTGTAGTAATAGTGACATGGCCGCGTTGGAGTTCGGCCGAAAGTAAAAGGTGCGAAATGTAGATTCTCTCGACCAGTCCGCGGAGCGTAGGATGTCCGATAAGGAGGTGCCCGCTGTGAAGGCTGAGGAGGCAGCTGCGCCTCGTCCCGAGTGGGCCCCGAAAGAAGCGTCCACGCCTGCTAATGATAGTATCCAGCGAACCCATCTGGCGAGTGTAGTGGAAGTGATGGGGACATGTGGTCGAACATATGACACGAGGAGTTGTCCGGTAGGAGGTGTCCAAATCGGAAGCGTAATCTCCACATAACGTCTTAGAGTGGATACGACACAGAGTTGTGGGCCGGAGGTGAAGAAAGGGTAGAAAACTGTAGAAGAGTCCGATTTTGTGCGGTGTGATATGTGGAAAGTGACTCCCTCTGGGGAGACCGAGAATGAGTCTATGTCAATCGCCCGGACGTCTGATACTCTGCGGAAGGACACCAGGCAGAGTAGAATCGTTAGTTTTGCTGAGAGTTGTCGAAGTGAGAGTCTATCGTTGGTCGGCCATTCCCTCAGGAAGCGTAGAACTATCTCGACATCCCAAAGTCGTGAATATTTAGGTGCGGGGGGTCGTTGTAAGCGGATGCACCTGAGAAGTCTAAATACCAGTGGATCTTTACCTACTGGGATCCCTATAATAGGGACGTGGGCCGCCAAGATGGCGGAACGGACCACATTAATTGACCTGTATGATCGTCCTGTTGAGAACAGATGGGTTAGGTAGTTTAAAATGGAAGGGATAGAGGCCGTAAATGGATCGAAATTCTGTGCACCAATCGGACCAGGAATTCCAAGCGGACAAGTAGGATCTTCTGGTTCCTGGAGCCCATGAGTCCCATAGGAGGTCCTTAGCAGCCTGCAATAGTTCACCGACTTGCCAGGCACCCCGGAAAGTGTCCAGGCCACCAGATAGAGTCGGTTGGCCAGGATCACTAGGTGGGGGCTCCCTTTCGGATCCCTGAGGGTATACTGGTGTAAGGGTAGTAGGAGGGGATCCCGGTAAGATAGGGCTAGGAGGTCTGGAAACCATGGTTGTCCTGTCCATAGCGGTGTGATGAGTAGAAGAGACACTCGTTGTCACCTCAGGTAGTGTATGGTCCTGGCTATCATGGCGAATGGGGGAAAGGCATATGCCCCCGTGGTCAGCCATGGTTGGAGGAATGCATCCGTTGCTTCGCTCTCCGGGTCCGGTAGAACAACTGAAATATGTCCTTGTTTGCCTGTTGTTGTGAGACGCAAATAGGTCTAGGTGAAATGGACCTCGATGTTGTTGTAGACTTTGGAATACTTGGGGATCCAGTTTCCAATCGCTGGGACACCAGTGTCGTGAAAACCAGTCCGCTGTGAGGTTCGTGTCCCCCGGGAGATATTCCGCTTTGAGGGAGATGTTGCGGGGTAAGCAGAAGTCGAAAATCTCCTTTGTTATCTCTGACAGGATGCGTGATCACGCTCCGCCAAGGCGGTTGATGTAGCGGACCGCTGAGATGTTGTCCATTCGTAGAAGGATGCAGCAGTCAGTCTTTTCTTTTGCGAGGCTGCGAATGGCAAAAGATCCTGCCAGGAGTTCCAGGCAGTTTATGTGTATGTGGAGGTCCTGGGAGGTCCAGTCTCCGCCTGTTGATGTACAGTTGCTTGTGGTGCCCCAACCCCAGAGGCTGGCGTCCGATTCCAGGACTATGTCGGGTGTGTTCCCAAAGATGGCTCGACCGTTCAATGCTTCCATGCTGTCTAGCCACCAGCTGACTTCTTCTGTAAGTGGGATCAGTTGATCGTAAGATGGGTTTTGTCTGAGGAAAGAAGCCTTGAGGCGTTGCATCGACCCTGTAGTGAAGTGGGCCCGGGAAGATAGCTTGTATAGAAGCTGAGAGGAGTGCCACGATTCGAGCGAGGGCATGGAGTGGAAGCGGATGGTTTTGTGCAGTTATTTGCGAATGTTTGAGATCTTTGACGCCGGTAGTCGTAGGTGCTTGTGGTGGAGTCTCTCAAATCCGAGGAATTGTACTGTTTGAGATGGTGTAATGACGGATTTGTGGAAATTTACTAGAAAACCCAGGGATGATAGGAGGTCCATGGTATAGCTTGTGTGTTGTATCAGTCTGGACTTGTCGGAGCAGAACAGTAGGAGGTCGTCCAGGTATATGATGCACCGAATTCCTTGTGCTCGAAGATGAGCAACCACGGGCTTCAGTAATTTGGTGAAGCACCACGGGGCCGAGCTGAGGCCGAAAGGAAGGCATGTGAATTGCCAGGGGTGTCCCTGCCAGTGGAATCTTAGGAATTGTCGACAGGAATGGTGGACGGGTACTAAGAAGTATGCGTCCTTTAGGTCCAGTCTTGTGAACCAATCTTTGTCCTGTAATAGGTCTCTCAGGAGATGTATGCCTTCCATCTTGAAGTGCCTGTACGTAACGTATACGTTGAGACTTTTTAAGTTTATGACAGGGCGAAAGTCCCCTGTTTTCTTCTTCACCAAGAATATGTTGCTGAAGAAACCTTGTGGTCCGGAGGCGGGTTCGATCGCGCCTTTCGCCTGTAGTTCTTGTAGCTCCTTGTGAATGAGTTCGGTGTTCTCTGTCGAGCATCTGATGGGGTATGGGACGACCGTCTGTCGTGGACGGGCCGTGAAGTCGATGATGTAGCCCTGTACAGTTTGCAGGATCCAGCTGTCTGAGGAAATGGTTCGCCATTCCTGAAAGAAAAGGGAGATGCGACCTGCAATACGAATGGGAAGACAATGAATTAGTTGATTGCTTACCTGTGGAAAAGCGAGCTCTGCCGCGGGTACGTGGTCCACGTCCTCTGTCTGCCCCTCTGGTGTAAGAGAACTGTTGACGGTATCCCACTTCGGGGTAGAAAGGTTGGGGCCTTGCATTGCGGGGGCCTGAAGGCCAGAATCGGCTGGCAGCACGGCCCCTTTGGCGGCCAGCCCTTCCAAAAACACCCCTGGTGGGGTTATGTCTAAACACTCTTCTCATGGAAGATTGAGCTTTGTTAAGAGAAGTAAATATATTTACATGTTTGTTTAAGTCTTTGAGAAAGGGGTCTCCAAACAGTTTGCCCTGTGCCAGAGGACCTAGTTCTTTGGTGCCCAATTCCACCAACTTTCCGTCAATGCGGAGTAAAGCTGCTTTGCGCCGCTCGGATGAGAGGGCGGCATTGGTGTTGCCCGCAAAGCAAAAGCATCTTTGTGCCCACTCCCGTACATCGTGAGCCCATTTGCGGACCATGGTCGTGTCGAATTGGTCTGCTTTTGTGAGAGCATCATCTGCCAGGTACATGATCCTGAAAAGTGGCCCCACTAAGTCCAGTAGTTTATCCTGGACTGCTCTGAAACCTTTCTCCATGCCTTTTCGTGGGTCACGGCCACCGCGGGACATAAAGGTGGTCATCACCTGGTCAAACTCAGGTGTCTCCGCTACGTGGTCTGGTAGAGAGGGTCTTGGACATTCGGAACGTAGTCTGTTGCGAACTGTCTTGTCCATGGATTTTCAAAGCCAGAGATGCATACATTTTGCAAGATGCTCTGGGGGTGTCCAGTCCCCTGAGCGAGGATGTCTTAGGTTTTGTGGATCGAATAATCTCTGGCCTGAAGGGTCGAAGATGGCGTCTTCGTCCTCTGGCGGGTTATGCACCGCGTCAGTCACTTGGGAGTCTCCCAGTAATGTGTGTGGTAATAGACCGGGTTGGGACTCTGAGTCGGAACTCCAAGGGTCTTCTTGCCCGTCTGACTTTTCAGCTTGCCACTCGTCTAGAACGGCTAAAGACTTGGACTGCATGTCTTCCTCTTCAGAGGAGTAGTTAAGTAGTGGGGTCGGAGTAGCGACCGTTAAGGGCTTATGTTTTTTAGCTGAGTTTTTACCCTTACTTGGGTTCTGTTGACCCTTTTCCCCCTTCCAGTGGCGTTTGCCAGCGGGGGGTTCTTGGCTCTTATGTGGTTCCGAATCTTCGGAAACTGAGTCATGTCGGGATTGGTGGGTTTTTGATGGTATCCTCTTTTCAGTATTAGAGGCCATCATTTTGGAGAGGGCTTTCTCCATGGAGGCTGCTATTCCCTCATTTATCATATTTTGGAAGTCTACGGTATTTTGAGAGGCTTCCATGTTCTGATCACTAGAATATATGTATGGCACATGGAGAAAATAAGTAGTTATAGAGGTCAGTGCAGCTGTACTTTTTTCACTGTATAAGTAACACTTTGCTGACCCCAGCTGGGTGCAGTGGTGTACAATAGATACTCATCTGATCTCTGCTGTAAGAACAGCACCCCCAAAAAGCCCTTTTTAGGGCTAGAACATCAGTCTGCTTTTTTTTCTTTTTTTTTTTTTCTGTGTAATGTAATTGCAGTTGCCTGCCTGCCAGCTTCTGTGTCAGGCTCACAGTGCATACTGTGCCCATTTGCCCAGTGCCACCACTCACTCACTGGTGTCACAATAGCTTAAGCTTGACATTTAAAAAGAAAAAAAAATTTCACTGTAATAAATTGAATAGCAGTTAGTTGTCTGCCAGCTTCTGTGTCAGGCTCAGTGGATACTGTGCCCATTTGCCCAGTCAGTGCCACCACTCATATCTGGTGTCTCTATAGCGTGCTTTTACAAAGAAAAAATGTTTTCCAGTGTAAGCTAATAGCAGCCAGTGTCCTTAAAGCGGGTGTGTCAGGCCTTCAGCGTGTGCCCTGCAGACCCCTGCTAGTGCACATTGCCACTCATATCTGGTGTCACAATCGCGTGCATTTAAAACCCAAAAACTTTTTTCACTGTTATAGATTGAATAGCAGTTAGTTGTCTTCAAGCGGGTGTGTCAGGCCTACAGCGTGCACAGCACAGTGCCACTCATATCTGGTCTATGTCTCAGGCAGGCAGCATTACACACATGGACATACGGTGTGATGATGATGATGATGTTGTACCCGCTGCTGCTTCCTTTGCTGAGTTGTCAGATACAAGTGAAGCGGTTGATGATGACGATGTGTCCATGGATGTAACGTGGGTGCCCGCAAGAAGAGAAGAACAGGGGGAAAGTTCAGATGGGGAGACAGAGAGGAGGAGGAGACGAGTTGGAAGCAGGGGGAGGTCATCGCAAGGAGCTATTGGCATAGTCAGACAGCATGCAGAAAGAAAAGTCTTGCGCTCAACTCCCATCACTACTGGGCGGCTGCAATGACTACAGTACACATCAGCCCCAATACATAGTAAAAACCAAAGAAAAACATGTTACTTGCGCTCTCTCCTTTATCCCTATGTATTTTTAAAACAAATGGAGGTCTTTTAGTCAGACAGCATGCATCGGCACCCGGGGTCAGCCCGACAGCACGCCAATCAACGCATGCTGTGTCCACCACCAGAATGCCGTCATTGCAGAGCTCAGGAGTGTGGCATTTTTTTTGTGTGTCTGCCTGTGACAACAGCAATGCCACTTGCAACCTGTGCCAAAAGAAACTGAGTCGTGGGAAGTCCAACACCCACCTAGGTACAACTGCTTTGCGTAGGCACATGATCGCACATCACAAACGCCTATGGGATCCCATGAGTACAAGCAGCACACAAACTCAAAGCCTCCTCATGGTCCAGCATCTTCAGCCACGTCAACCACTGCTGTCTTCCTTGCCCCCTCTCAACCATCCGCCACTCCGTCTCTCGCCTTGAGCAGTTCCCGCTCATCTGCCCACAGTCAGGTGTCTGTCAAGGACATGTTTTAAGAAGCCAATGTCACAAAGTCACCCCCTTGCCCAGCGTCTGACAGTTGACTTGTCCGAACTATTAGCCCGCCAGCATTTTTCGTTGATATGCATTTCTATTTCTTCTTAGATAACAAAAAAATTCTGAGACGACATTGGTAGGGCTATTAACTTGTGTGATCTGTCATGAATTGTCATTTGAATATTAATTTGAACTGTGGGGCACAAGAACTTGAATCGAAAACATCTTTAAGCCAACTATGTTTTCACTAAGCTTAGTGAATAACTAACATTAACAAGTCGGATTAAACGCACTCTGCACTCGAGGTATGATCTGTCTAAATGACCCCACTCTGGCCCTAAATGGTAAAACGGTTCACATGGGCATTCGAAAGGTACACATGGCAAAATAATATATGTAAAATAGTCTATTTATATATATATATATATATATATATATAGACTATTTTACATATATTATTTTGATTCATTTGAATCTTTGTTTTTATTTGTCAAGATTTATTTGAGTTTATTTTGTTCAATAAATTTCTTCCTGATTTATGGAAAACTGACCCATTTGCATCTTTATCTCCTATTTGGAAGTTGAAGACAACAGGAGGATACAAGAAGAGGGCAGTGGATCCCCTTTAAAGATCCCAAGGCGTTTATCACTAGAGCCAGGTGACCCTGTGGCTCTATATTTGTGAGTGTACATTTTATATGCGCATTGTTCTCTATTTTTCCTGTGTTACATATTTGTCTGCACTATGATGTGGTTGTCTGTTGTTTACAGGCTATAATACAGTATTATCTATACACACCGTATCTACAATTGTACAGGTATTTTAGTGCTCCACTTATTTTTGTATTTCTTCCGGGGACAAATGTTGGAGCCTCGGCGTTGCCCCAATATGGAGGGAGCGTGGAGTTTGTTGGAGGCTTCGATGTGAGTAGCGAGTCCGGGGGAGACCCAGTTGCCCCAGGATTCCCTCTGCCTCCTGCATTTTGCTTACGGTATGCCTGGCGACTTCTCGCTTCAGTAGTTAGGACACGCCCCCTAGCCCGCCAGCTTTTACCATACAAGCTGGTGGAGTCTGAGGCGTTCAAAAAATTTTTAGCTATTGGGACACCGCAGTGGAAGGTACCCGGCCGAAATTTCTTTTCAAAAAAGGCAATCCCCAACCTGTACTCGATTGTGCAAAAGGAAGTAATGGCATGTCTGGCACACAGTGTTGGGGCAAGGGTCCATCTGACCACTGATACCTGGTCTGCAAAGCATGGTCAGGGCAGGTATATCACCTACTACACTGCGCATTGGGTAAACCTGCTGACGGCTGCCAAGCATGGAATGCGTGGCTCTGCAGAGGAGTTGGTGACACCGCCACGACTTGCAGGCAGGCCTGCTGCCACCTCCTCTACTCCTCCTACTCCATCCTCTTCCATAACCTCCTCAGCTGAGTCCTCTTCTACTGCTGCGTCTTGCTCCACATCAACGGCACCCCCCCCCCCAGCTCCCTAGGTGCTATTCCACATCCATATTCTGCTGTGTGTCAGTGTGTATCATGGTCTCGGAGGACAGGTGTGAATCCATATCTGCCAATAGACCATATGTAGGGGTAACAGTCTCTATTCTGCTCTGTGTCAGTGTGTATCAGGGGCTTTGAGGACAGGTGTCAATCCATATCTGCCAAGTGACCCTATGTAGGGGGAACAGTCCCTATTCTGCTCTGTGTCAGTGTGTATCATGGGCTCTGAGGACGGGGAACAGTCTCTATTCTGCTCTGTGTCAGTGTGTATCATGGGATTTGAGGACAGGTGTCAATCCATACCTGCCAAGTGACCCTATGTAGGGGGAACTGTCTCGATTCTGCTCTGTGTCAGTGTGTATCATGGGCTCTGAGGATGGGGAACAGTCTCTATTCTGCTCTGTGTCAGTGTGTATCATGGGCTTTGAGGACAGGTGTTAATCCATACCTGCCAAGTGACCCTATGTAGGG
This sequence comes from Pelobates fuscus, assembly GCF_036172605.1. Lineage (NCBI taxonomy): Eukaryota > Metazoa > Chordata > Amphibia > Anura > Pelobatidae > Pelobates > Pelobates fuscus. Next base: position 78,436,632 of record NC_086328.1, read on the forward strand.
GGAACAGTCTCTATTCTGCTCTTTGTCAGTGTGTATCAGGGGCTTTGAGGACAGGTGTCCATCCATACCTGCCAAGTGACCCTATGTAGGGGGAACAGTCTCTATACTGCTCTTTGTCAGTGTGTATCAGGGGCTTTGAGGACAGGTGTCCATCCATACCTGCCAAGTGACCCTATGTAGGGGGAACAGTCTCTATACTGCTCTGTGTCAGTGTGTATCATGGTCTCTGAGGACGGGGAACAGTCTCTATTCTGCTCTGTGTCAGTGTGTATCATGGGCTCCGAGGACAGGTGTCAATCCATATCTGCCAAGTGACCCTATGTAGGGGGAACAGTCCCTATTCTGCTCTGTGTCAGTGTGTATCAGGGTCTCTGAGGACAGGTGTCAATCCATACCTGCCAAGTGACCCTATGTAAGGGGAACAGTCCCTATTCTGCTCTGTGTCCGTGTGCATCAGGGGCTCTGAGGACAGGTGCCAATCTATATGTCAAGGTGTCAATATGTCAGGTGTCAATCCATATTCATTGCGATTTAGGAATGTTAGGTGATTTCTGCCCTTTATGGATTAAAACCAGACTCTGCATCAACTGTGTAATTTTCCATGGGAGTTTTGCCATGGATCCCCCTCCGGCATGCAACAGTCAAGGTGTTAGTCCCCTTGAAACAACTTTTCCATCACTTTTGTGGCCAGAAAGAGTCCCTGTGGGTTTTAAAATTCGCCTGCACATTGAAGTCAATGGCTGTTCGCCCGGTTCGCGAACGTTTGCGGAAGTTCCCGTTCGCGAACCGAAAATTTCAGGTTCGCGACATCACTAGCGTCAAATAGCTTGGTTACAGTGCAATTGTAAACATTCCTTTTTTTTGGGTGCTAATCTGCTAAATAGTACATTTGGGCCCTGCACTTCATATCTGAGAGTCAAATAGAAGCGTCAAATACTTTTGTGGAAGTTCCCGTTCCGAAAATTACATGTTCGTGACATCAGTACCTATAACCAAGCCAAATAAAAGTCCAGATAAAGTGGAGAATTATAGACCTAGCTCACTTATCAATTCTGATGCAAAGCTGATTGTGTCAGTTCTGGCTCATAGGCTGAAACAGATCCTGCCACGGTTAATACACCGCAATCAAAAAGGTAGACGTGTGCAATTTGTTTCATTCCGAAATGTAAATTCGGACGGATTTTGGCAATTCGGAAATTTAGATGCGTCCAAATGTCTGAATTGCTGAATTTCCGAAGTGCTGAATTTTCGAAGTGTCGAACCGAAGTGCCGAATTACCGAATTGTCGAAGTGCCGAACCAAACTAAATTGCCGAAGTGCTTTGGATTTCTGAAAAGTGGCAAAACAAGAGAGGGAGGGAAAATGATGTGAATGATGACAGGAATGTAACCCTAACTCTACCCCTAACCCTAATCCTGGTTAGGGTTAGGGGTTAGGGAATTGTCGAAGTCCCGAATTTCGGAAGTGCCGAACCAAAACAAAATTTTTGCTCACTGCACATCTCTACAAATAGGGTTTATGTCAGAGGGTTTTATAATAATACAAGAAGGGTAATGCTATATAGTGATGTACCGAACTGTCCGCTGGCGAACAGTTCCCGAAATTAGCGTGTTCGCGTTCGCCGCGGCGGGCGGACACATGCGCAGTTCGATCCGCCCCCTATTCGTCATCATTGGGCAAACTTTGACCCTGTGCCTCTCGGTCAGCAGACACATTACAGCCAATCAGCAGCACTCCCTCCCTTCCACACCCTCCAACCTCCCTCCCAGCATCCATTTTCGATTCATTCGGAAGATGCATGCTTAGTGAGAGGAGGGAAAGTTTAGCTGCTGCTGATTACATAGGGAAATTGATAGCTAGGCTAGGGTATTCAGTGTCCACTACAATCCTGAAGGACTCATCTGATCTCTGCTGTAAGGACAGCACCCCAAAAAGCCCCTTTTAGGGCTAGAACATCAGGCTGCTTTTTTTTATTTATTTTTTCCTGTGTAATGTAATTGCAGGTGCCTGCCTGCCAGCTTCTGTGTGAGGTTCACATTGGATACTGTGCCTATTTGCCCAGTGCCACCACTCATATCTGTTTTAACAATTGGTTAAGCTTTAGATTTAAAATAAATAAAAAATGTTCACTGTAATAGAAGAGCAGTTGCCTGCCTGCCAGCTTCTGTGTGAGGTTGGATGCCTTGCCCATTTGCACAGTCAGTGCCACCACTCATATCTGTTTTAACAATTGGTTAAGCTTTACATTTAAAATAAATATTTTTTTTTCACTGTAATAGAAGAGCAGTTGCCTGCCTGCCAGCTTCTGTGTGAGGTTCACATTGGATACTGTGCCTATTTGCCCAGTGCCACCACTCATATCTGTTTTAACAATTGGTTAAGCTTTCGATTTAAAAGAAATAATTTTTTTTCACTGTAATAGAAGAGCAGTTAGTTGTCTGCAAGCGTCTGTGTTTCAGAGCACACGCTTTCAGCGTGTGCTCTGCAGACCTGTGCCAGCGTGCCAGCGTGCTTTGACAGTTGCCAATCATATCTGGTGTCTCTTTAGCGTGCTTTTACAACCAAAATTTTGTTTCCACTGTAATAGAAGAGCAGTTGCCTGCCTGCCTGCCAGCTTCTGTGTGAGGATCACATTGGGTACTGTGCCTATTTGCCCAGTGCCACCACTCATCCAATACGTGAAGATCTGGGGTTTCTCTGACTCTCCTCAGTAGTGTATCAAACAGAGTCTGCACTGTGGTAACACGGACATCTTCAGGACATAACTCAACTATTTGCAGATAGGCAGTCTGCAGCTTCTCTTTTTCACCTGTTCTCTTCTTTCTCTTATGCGTATTCTTGTCTATATGCAGGTGGTCTCTTGCCTTTCTTTTAACCAATTCGTTCCTTCCATAGCGTTTCAAAAGATCTCTGGCATCATTACTTTCAACGCAAATAACATCATCATAGTTAGTCTCCTCATTATTCACCGGGAAGAGAGTGCTTGCACTGACTACCCACAGCATGCTCTTGCCATTGCCTACTCCACCTTCAACGACAGGGTGCAAGTCCCAAGGAGAAGGATCATTCACTTTATTATCTGTCTTTATTTCACAAGTAGTGCCTGGAACATCCTCATGGGTCACAAGATGTAAATCTGGACTAATGTCAACCCCAGGGTCTGGAAAATCTAAAGAGTCCTGTATTGTTATTTGTCGTCACTACCTTCCCGCGTCGGGAAGATTTCTTGCACAGGGCGCCCAAAGGCCTAAGGCTGGCCCTGCGCATGGGTCAGTGGCTCTGCACCAGACTTCCCTCCAATTGATCAAAGTTAAAGGATTTCAAGTGGACTGATTACAATTACAGGGCCTCTAAAGAGTCCTGTATTGTTATTTGTCGTCACTACCTTCCCGCGTCGGGAGTGGGTCATTTGCGCCCCTGCTGCCTTCCTTGCATGTGGTAGCTGTTTGTCAGGGATTTGTCAATCCATATCTGCCAAGTGACCCTATGTAGGGGGAACAGTCCCTATTCTGCTGTGTCAGTGTGTATCAGGGATCATTAGGATAGGTGTCAATCCATATCTGCCAAGTGACCCTATGTAGGGGGAACAGTCTCTATTCTGCTCTGTGTCAGTGTGTATCAGGGATAATTAGGATAGGTGTCAATCCATATCTGCCAAGTGACCCTATGTAGGGGGAACAGTCTCTATTCTGCTCTGTGTCAGTGTGTATCAGGGATAATTAGGATAGGTGTCAATCCATATCTGCCAAGTGACCCTATGTAGGAGGAACAGTCCCTATTCTGCTCTGTTTCACTGTGTATCAGGGATCATTAGGATAGGTGTCAATCCATATCTGCCAAGTGACCCTATGTATGGGGAACAGTCTCTATTCTGCTCTGTGTCAGTGTGTATCAGGGATCATTAGGATAGGTGTCAATCCATATCTGCCAAGTGACCCTATGTAGGGGGAACAGTCTCTATTCTGCTCTGTGTCAGTGTGTATCAGGGATCATTAGGATAGGTGTCAATCCATATCTGCCAAGTGACCCTATGTAGGGGGAACAGTCCCTATTCTGCTCTGTGTCAGTGTGTATCAGGGATCATTAGGATAGGTGTCAATCCATATCTGCCAAGTGACCCTATGTAGGAGGAACAGTCCCTATTCTGCTCTGTGTCACTGTATCAGGGATCATTAGGATAGGTGTCAATCCATATCTGCCAAGTGACCCTATGTAAGGGGAACAGTCTCTATTCTGCTCTGTGTCAGTGTGTATCAGGGATCATTAGGATAGGTATCAATCCATATCTGCCAAGTGACCCTATGTAGGGGGAACAGTCTCTATTCTGCTCTGTGTCAGTGTGTATCAGGGATCATTAGGATAGGTGTCAATCCATATCTGCCAAGTGACCCTATGTAGGGGGAACAGTCTCTATTCTGCTCTGTGTCAGTGTGTATCAGGGCTGGGCTTTGAGGACAGGTGTCAATGTTAGGTGATTTCTGCCCTTTATGGATTAAAAGCAGACTCTGCATCAACTGTGCAATTTTCCATGGGAGTTTTGCCATGGATCCCCCTCCAGGCATGCCACAGTCCAGGTGTTAGTCCCCTTGAAACAACTTTTCCATCACTTTTGTGGCCAGAAAGAGTCCCTGTTGTTTTTTTCATCCACTCCCATCATCCATATCCATACCCAAATCCATCCACTCCCACCATACATATCCATCCATCCACTCCCATCATCCATCCTCACCCACTCACCCTCAGTCACCCACCCACCCACACTCACTAAATAAGTTTACTTACACAGTTTAAATCCTCCCCTCCTCCTCTTCGGTCTTCAGCCTGTCAGACCTGTCAGCTCAAGCCACTCCCACGCAGTGCTGACAGCCTCAGCACACAAAGCTTGTGCACAGTGCTTTGTGTGCTGATAGCACGTCTGAAGTATTCACCCATGCGTGAATACGTCAGACGTGAATGAAGCCTTTTTAGGGCTTCTGAACTCGGAAGTCCCTCTGGTGGCCGTCTGATTGATTGCAACAAAAGGTGTTCCAAGCTTCCAATGTAAACACTGTATTTTCTATGAAAATACAGTGCTTACAAGAAAAAGGCTGCAGGGACCTATAGCACTCACCTGAACAACCTCATTAAGCTGAAGTTGTTCAGGTGACTATAGTGTCCCTTTAAATATTTAGGACTGGTTATTACTGCAGATCCCAAATGCATTATGGAAAGAAATTTTATTAAAGTATTAAAAGAGACAAAACATATGTACAAAGAATGGAAAAATCTACTTGTCTTGGTTGGGTAGAATCAATGTTTTTAAGGCTTATATATTATCAAAATGGATATACATTTTTAATCACATTCCCATAAACGAATCTGAGGTCTGGCTTAACCATGCACAGTCCTATGCCCCTGAGGGGCATGGTTTACATTCTATAAACCCCTTAAAACCGGAGGGCATACTATTACGCCCTATTCTAAGCGGCTCTAAACGCTGCAGGGCGTAATAGTATGCCCTCCGGTTTTTTGTTACTTACCCAGGGAGTTCCCCGCGGCGGATCCTGCCTCCTCCGGCCCCTCCGGCCATGTGAGATTGAGGTCCTTGTATTACTCATACATACACACACACATATTAATTTTACATATATATTTATGTAATATTTTTACATATTTAGGTATCTTAATTAATCCAATTAGCGGGACCTGCCTGACAACCCATGCCGAAAGTAAAGGGAATTTAATTTGCTAGCACTATATTTAACCCTATAACTTTCCAAGACACCATAAAAGCTGTACATGGGGGGGTACTGTTTTACTCGGGAGACTTCGCTGGACACAAATATTAGTGTTTCAAAACAGTAAAATGTATTACAACGATGATAGCCAGTAAAAGTGACTTTTTTTGCATTTTTCACGCACAAACAGCACTTACACGGACGATATTATTGCTGTGATACTTTTTTGAAACACAAATATTTGTGTTCAGCAAAGTCTCCCGAGTACAACAGTACCCCTCATGTACAGGTTTTATGGTGTTTTCAAACATTACAGCATCAAATATAAGGCTTGTGTTTAATTTTTTTTCACATTAAAATTCGCCAGATTCGAGATCCGTCCCGTTTGTGCCGACAGGTCACACACCCGAACCCTACGTGGCACTCACTACCTGAATGGCACGTGGGACGGTAAAGAGACGACCTCTTGGTTGGACGCAGAGTATCCTAGCATGGAAATACAAATAAATGAACGATGGACAAATATATATAATATAACATATACCACAATTTGCCTACAAGTACGTAGGAGATCTCATAATCCCTGATTGATGGACATTTCTCCTGTCATACTGCTCTGAAAGAGGTAGCTCTAACTGTATACTGGCATACAAAATAGTACTAGTCCTCTATGACATAAGGTAAATTAGGAGTTAACTACCCCCAACCAGGAGTTGTTCTGTATGTCGTTTCCTGAGTGCTAGTTGCACATCTCAACAGTGGCCTGCCTATCCTGGCATCTGAAGTTTATTTTATGTTATTGATACAGATATTGGCCCTCCTGCCTAACCACGCTCCCATAACTAGAATTAACCTGGGGATGCTCGCAGACATGACACCTTCGTATAGTTAACAGACCAACACACTACTATTGTTCTCCCGGTTGCCCCACCCCCAACCATCACTAGGGCTCTGGCACACCTGGATAAGTCCCATGGTTTCATCTATTATCCCTCGCATATGACACAGGGGAACCCTTCTGCCTACCATATCACCACCCCACGCTACCTGACAGACTATTACTAATTAACGATGGAGAGGCACAACAGGCCCCCAGGTAATCCCATACATGCAATTCCGCCTTCACGGACCGCTATCGCCTAGATGGGCCCAGATGAGCAGAACTGACACGGCAATCCCTGACACGGAACGTCATAAGCCCCATCCTTCGCCACGATTCCGGGGTTAATACCCTGCTCGTTGCAATAAACTGCCCCCAGATATACCGAACGACTAAATGGCCACAGACGACACAGTGAGGGAGCAGAACCGACTTGTGACAGTACTGACACTCTTATATAATGCACTATTTTGACGCACGAGAAGCTGCACCCCGCTAAAGCGTCCAGAAGGCGCACCACACATCCGCTAAGTCTGTTAGTTTGCCTTTACTACAGACGAGGACGAAGCTGGTACAGGGCCGGATTAAGAGCACAGTGGGCCTGGTGCTGACAATTATGATGGGCCTAATTACGGAATCTTATCGACCAAAAACACTAAAACAGTCATACCTCCCAAGCGTCATGTACCTGATGGAGATAGTGCTGGAGGGAAACTCATAGGATGCAGCTATAAGAAAAGACATACTCTATGCTAATCTCTCTCTAACTTATGCTTTCATCTTTCAAGTAAATCCATAACCCCTAACAGCAGTGTCCAGTGAAGCAGGAAGTCAATGGGCAGGGTAAAAGGGTGGGACACTGCTGCGAATCACGTGACCAGACCTGCCAAAAGGGAAGAACATGCCCAAAAAGGGGGCATGCCTGCCCAAAGAATTTGAAGGACAGCCTGGCATGAATGCATGTCAGGCTGCTTGCCAATCATGCAGGCATACTACGCAGGCAGCACCCTGAGCTTGACATAAATGTGTCTAAAGATGCGCTCACTCCATGCTTTCTAAGGACTGTCCCCTAGCACTCGCTGGTCCACTTGTCTCCTTACCTTATTACTAGCAGGCAGAAATGCCTGGTATATAGTCTGAGACAGAGAAAAGGTGTATGTAGTAAGTGTAGAAGAAAGGGGACATGCCACAGTGTTAGAGAGACCAATGTCTGGATTACTTAAGCTAATTTTATTGTCAGCCAGTCCACACAAGTTTTGTTCCCATACATCCCTCTTAAGCTTCCAAACTTAAAGGGACACTATAGTCACCAGAACAACTACAGCTTATTGTATTTGTTCTGGTAAGTAGAATCATTCCATTCAGGCCTTTTGCAGTAAACCCTGTCTTTTCAGAGAAAATAACTCCACTGGCCGCTCCTTAGATGGCTGCTAGAGGTGCTTCCTGGGGCAGTACTGCCCATTGTGCACCACTGCTATTCAGTGTCTCCACCCTCTGCATGCAGACACTGAACTTTCCTCATAGAGATGCATTGATTAAACTTATCTTTATGAGGAGATGCTGATTGGCCAGGGCTATGTTGGACTTGTGATGGCTCTGCCCCTGATCTGCCTAGTTGACAGTCTCAGCCAATCCTATGGGCAAGTATTGTAATTTGCTCAGACCACCACTTCTGATGATGTTAGCAGACAGTCAGTTCAGAGGCAGAGCCAGCAGCTGCAGACTTGAATACAAGTTATATTTGACTATACTATAGGGAGGCAAGAAGGGGCCAGGATGGTGGTTTTAACATAATAGGGTCAGAAATACATGATTGTGTTCCTGACCCTATAGTGCTCCTTTAAGCAAGAGTATGTGAAGAGTAGTTAGGGTTCCCACCTTTCTTGGGAAAAAATACCAGCCTTAATCATTTGTATAATCACAAGGAGTGATTATAGATGGATTGCTGTATAGATTGCTGTATAGATGGATTGCTCCCAATGTCTCCAAGTGTCTCAGTCTCGCAAGTCACCCAGTGTCTCAGTGTCCCTATGTATCACAGTGTCAGTGTCCCCATGTCGCCCAGTCCCCTAGTCTCCCAGTGTCTCAGTGTCCCCATGTTGCCCAGTGTCCCAATGTCTCAGTGTGACCCATGTCACTAGGATACTGGGGACACTGAGAGACCCGGGGACACTGAGAGACATGGGGACACTGAGAGACCCGGGGACACTGAGAGACATGGGGACACTGAGAGACATGGGGACACTGAGAGACCCGGGAACACACAGACATGGGGACACTGAGAGACCCGGGAACACACAGACATGGGGACACTGAGAGACCCGGGAACACACAGACATGGGGACACTGAGACACTAGGGACACAGACACTGAGAGACATGGGGACACTGAAACATTTGGGGACACTAAGACACTAGGGACACAGAGACATGGGAACACATACACTGGGAGACTAGGGGACACTGGGAGACTAGGGGACACTGGGAGACTAGGGGACACTGGGAGACTAGGGGACACTGGGAGACTAGGGGACACTGGGAGACTAGGGGACACTGGCTGGGAGACAGACACTTGGGGACACTGGAAGACATGGGGACAGTTGTGGACATAGACATGGGGACACTGGGACATATAGGGACACTGGGAGACATGGGGACACAGACACTGGGAGACTTGGGGACACTGAGACACTAGGGACACTGGCTGGGGGACATGGGAACACTGGGAGAAATGGGGACATAGTGTCTCCGTGTCACAATGTCTCAGTGTCTCCCAATGTTCCTATGTCTCACAGTGTCCCCATGTGTCTCAGCGTCCCCATGTTTTCCAGTGTCCCCAAGTGTCTCAGTGTTCCCAGGTCTCCCAGTGTCTGTGTCCCAATGTGTCCTAGTGTCTCAGTGTCCCCTAGTGTCTGTGCCCCCTAGTGTCTCAGTGTCCCCATGTGTGTCTGCTGCCTTTCCCCCCATCCCTCACTTACTGTAGAGCTGCTGTCTGGACTCTGTGCCGTGTTGCTGCTCCCCCATGGATCAGTGAGTAGTAGAGAGAGGCAGGGATATGCTGTAACTTCCTGCCTCTCTCCACACACAGTGACCCCTACTGGCCAGTGCTGGTATTGCAGAGTAATCTCCATTTATTCTGAGAAAAATACCTGCATTTGTATTGCCGGTATTACTGCAATACCGGCACGGACAGGCACACTCAAATACCAGCTGTGCCAGTAAAATACCAGTCAGGTGGCAAACCTAAGAGTAGTGTGTTAAAAAAAAAAAAAAAATTTTTTTTTTTTTTTTTTAAATGGGCCTATTCCATGGGCCTGGGCCTGGAGCTGCAGCTCCATCAGCCCCTATGTTAATCCGGCCCAGAGCTGGTAGTCAGCAAACAACTAGTCACCACACATATTATCGAGAGGCACATACCTGTCTCACCCTCTTCGCCCCTACACAAGAAAACCTGCGGTCACCATACATTAATTGTACACTGTTAAGCCTCAGATAGCAATAGGGTAATTGACTAAGCCTGTTAGTTAACATACTACGTTCACGTCCTAACTAATCCCTTTTTATAGGTTAAAATAGGTAAACCCAACATGCTATGACGCTGTATTGTTTAGAAATGCAACTGTCTGTAATGTAATATGTCTTAGCCTATGTATACCTAAGCATCATACTTTTATCATGCTTAAAACGCACCATAAGCGTTTGAACTACCTAAACCTATTCCTATATACACGTTGAACTTCTAATTTACCTAAAAAGTGCACAACTGGGTTAACAAAACCAACATCGTAGCATGTTATTTCTTTTGTCCTGCCGTTTATAAACATTATAATTTTTCTATTCGTATACCTACTAACTATGATACTTGCATGCCGTATATATCACCAGATAGTCTTACCACGTTTAAATGTTTAAAAAATGTTTTTTAAAAAATGTGCTTTCACCTCAATGCCACATATGTATGAATCTGTGATATTGCTGTGATTATGTCTGCTGTTGTGGCAGCGTATATCATTTTGTCAAACCATGCACAACAAAAATAAAGAATAAAAAAAAAAAAAATTTGCCAGATTGGTTACGTTGCCTTTGAGACCCTATGGTAGCCCAAGAATGAAAATTACCCCTATGATGGCATACCATTTGCAATAGTAGACAACCCAAGGTATTGCAAATGGGGTATGTCCATTCTTTTTTAGTAGCCACTTAGTCACAAACACTGGCCAAAATTGGCATTTTTTGCGTTTTTCCCACACAAACAAATACTAACGCTAACTTTGGCCAGTGTTTGTGACCAAATGGCTACTAAAAAAGACTGGACATACCCCATTTGCAATACCTTGGGTTGTCTACTATTGCAAATGGTATGCCATTATGGGTGTAAATTTAATTCCTGGGCTACTATACAGTCTCAAAGGCAAAGTAACCAATCTGGCGAATTTCAATTGCAAATGTAACACGCTATATTTGACCCTGTAACTTCCTAAAACACCATAAAACCTGTACATAGGGGGTACTGTTCTACACGTGAGACTTTGCTGAATACAAATATGTGTATTTTGTTGCAGTAAAAGCAAACAGTATTATGACATTGACAGTTAAAATGTCATGTAGAACTAAACAAATAAAATGTCTTCTTTTCTCCCATTTTTTTCATACTAAATTATGTTTCATAGCTAAATATTTGATATTAAATGAAAGCCCTGTTTCCCCTGAATAAAATGATATAAATTAAGGGTGGGTGCACTTAATATGAAAGAGGTGAATTACGGTTGGACAGACATATAGCGCAAATGCCAGGTTTTGTTTACGTTTTGTTTTGTTCACAACGTGTACATTTGGCTCAGTCACAAATATGTGTTTCAAAACAGTAAAAAGTATCACAGCAATAATATCGTCCGTGTAAGTGCTGTTTGTGCGTGAAAAATGCAAAAAAAGTCACTTTTACTGGCTATCATCGTTGTAATAAATTTTACTGTTTTGAAACACTAATATTTGTGTCCAGCGAAGTCTCCCGAGTAAAACAGTACCCCCCCATGTACAGCTTTTATGGTGTCTTGGAAAGTTATAGGGTTAAATATAGTGCTAGCAAATTAAATTCCCTTTACTTTCGGCATGGGTTGTCAGGCAGGTCCCGCTAATTGGATTAATTAAGATACCTAATTATGTAAAAATATTACATAAATATATATTATAGTGATATATACGTATATATTTATGTATATAGATATATATATTTCGTTCTACGTGTATTTTGATATAAATATATATAAATATCACAATACAGTTGTGGGGGGGGAAGGGGGTAGATGGTGGTTTTAATACTATAGGGTCAGGAATACATGTTTGTGTTCCTGACCCTATAGTGATCCTTTAATTAAAATAAAAGATGGAAAAAATGGAATAAAGAGTAAAAATATAAGATCATTAGATATAGAATTAATATCATATAATATAAAAGATCTATCTTTGAAGAGTTGGACCGAGGTGGGAATTGATAAAATAGAGAAATTGCCAGAGGGGCCACGGTAAAAACATTTTCCAAACTTGTCCAGGAATATAATTTACAAAATAATTTTTTTTAACTTATATAAAAGATAAAACATTATTTAAATCAATCATTATGTAAGAGACAAGATACTCTACCACAGAAAATGTAATATATATTTAGTGGACAAAAAGGTAGATAATTCACTCTCAGTATGTAATAAGATTGTATTACAAACTCAAATACAAATCTTTTCTTGCTCTTTTAGGTTGTTTTTTTTTTTTAGAGGAATGACTCATGCAAGTCGTCTCTTAGATATTACAGCCACAGCCTTAGATATTACCTCAGCCAGATTTGGGTTAATGGTTTCTGCAGATGTAGATCCTCCTACATTTGCTATGATTAAAAGCAGTCTCTGCATAAGTTTTCACCTTCAGTTGCATCAGATGGGCAGGTATGATATTTCCTGGATTTTCTGTTATCCTTGGAAATTCATCTCTCAGGCTGTTTCAAGTTGCAATATATATATATATATATATATATATATATATATATATATATATATATATATATACAGATATGTATTGGTAGGATTGTGTGTGTGTGTGTGTGTGTGTATTTACACACACACATATTATATACATACATACATACACACACACACACACATATATATACAAACAGTGTTTCTTGGCACTCACCCTTTCATGTGTATAGTTCAATTCCGCCTGGGTGCAATCCCACGTTGAAAATATCTAAACAGAAATAAAGAGATGCACTCCAAGGACTTGGTAGATGAGAAAAGTGTTGTTTATTCCAATAGGTATAGCATTAAAAAATAGCCGACGTTTCGACCCATTCGGGTCTTTCTCAAGGTCAATGTACCTAGCTACAAAAGTTATATATTATATATATATATATATATATATATATATATATATATATATATAATAAGAAAATGTACTTATTACTTATTATTATTATTTATTTATTGTTTTACTTTAGTACATTTGTTGATTAATTTTGCCTTTTTTTCGATCTTTTTGGTTATTTTTTTGCAAATATATTTGTTGTATATATTTTTTTCAGTTTAGATATGCTTTTTGATTGCTTTAGTCTTAATATTGTGAGCTTCTGAGATCTATGTGATCGAGGATTTAATGAGATATTTATAATTGTATATAGAATGTACTCTATTGGAGATATTTTGCCTGTGACATCTATATGATGTGCTGTATTTGTCTTTTGACTCAATTTTTTTCTATTTGCATGCCTGCTGTTCTTGTCTGTGTTCTGAGTCTTTGCCTTAATAGCCTTGATTCTCCTCTTTAAATTGATTTATAATCATTATAAGATATTTTAAGTAATGCCCATAATCTTGATATGGTATGTGAAATGCTTTTAACACACCTTATTCTGGGTCACTCTTCTTATTGGGTATTAAGTGACACCTTCATAGTATATATGATGACACAATCTTTTTCATTTTTTGTTCACATCTTTTAAATTTTTTTTGCTTATTACACTTTGCACTTTACATTTCTATATTTCTATGATAACAGATAGTCCAAGAAGAGATTTCATGCATTTCACTGGCACACTCGATATATACACGCCAGAACATTACACCGATCTTATAAGGGTGTTTGTTTATCGGTATCCTAGCAACACCATGTCATCACACGCGCATCACGTGACCGTGGTGTTTTCACTTCCTGTTTCACTACCGGGTGTGCACGAAGGGATTCAGGGGTTTCTTCACGATTGGTGAGTCAATTTTCTTATTTCGAGCATCGAGCTTCCTCTTGAACCCATCATGTTACTTACTTGTGACGTTAAAAGTCTATATACCGTTATTCCACATCAGGAAGGTATAACGGCAACAAGACTGGTATTGGCAGAATCAACATACTATCAAGGACCTCCTATTGAGTTTACAATAGAACTTCTTGAAGCAGTGTTAACTTGTAACTACTTCCGCTTCGAGCAAAATTGGTACCGCCAGCTTGCAGGGACATCGATGGGGGCGGCGATGGCCCCCATGTACGCAAATTGTTACATGTATAGGTTCGAAATGGAACATATAATGACACCATTCAAGTCCAAGATACTGATGTATGGGAGATACATCGATGACCTGTTTTTCATCATCAAGGGTGACCTAGAGACAGCTACAGAGATGGTGGCAACGATTAACAGGGCGAGTCCTAACATTGAGCTGACTATGACAGCTAGTCCCACGTCTGTGGACTTCCTTGATGTAAGAGTGAGTATTGGAGAGAACAACAAAATAGCATACACCTTATTCACCAAATCTACAGATCGGAATACACTCCTCCATGCCAGGAGTTTTCACCCTAACCTGCTAAAGGCATCATTGCCATATTCGCAATTTCTGAGGGTATATAGAAATAACTCTGATACAAATAGAGCTCAAGAGCAGATTAAGACGATGTGGAATAAGTTCCTGGAACGTGGTTATAAAGTGACGACCTTAAACAGTGCTCTGCAGAGATGCAACCAGACGGAGACCATACCTGATACTAAAAGCCAACGCTTGGTTTTTCCAACTGTTTACAATACAGCATCCCCGGCACTGAGGAGATCAGTGAATGCCAACTGGCGGGCAGTTAGAAATGATACCACACTTCCGAACATCTTCTCAGCCCCACCGATGATGAGCTATAGGAGGAATAAGAGCCTTAGGGATTTACTGGTTAGAACGGATCCCCGCCACTGCTATGAGACTAAAACAATGACCAGCAATGCGGGTTGTTATCGCTGCTTGGGATGTGTCACTTGCGGACACATGGTCCCCGGTCGATCGTTTTCACACCCTTTAACGGGGAGACAATACACCATCAGACATCGCCTTACATGTACCAGCGACTACGTTATCTACAAATTGACATGCCCATGTGGATTGGCCTATGTGGGCAAGACGGATCTGCCTTTGAGGGAACGTATTAGAAACCACCGCTCAAGTATCAGGGTAGCTTATCGGGACAATGGTTCCGAACTGCCCATGGCTAAACATTTCTTGGAAGCTGGACATGCCCTCACGACATTGAAACTGATGGCAATTGACCAAATACCACCACCAATACGAGGAGGCGACAGGAAGAAAATGCTCCTGCAAAGAGAAATTTATTGGATCAGGACATTGGAAACAACCGCACCTAAAGGTCTTAATGAGAAATACTCACTAGCGGTCTTTCTCTAACTACCTTAGCGGTGTCCATACGCCTCTGGATTTTGATGGTTTTGCATTGACTCCTGATAGGGGGTTATCACACCCGTAGGCCCACCCTTGGGGACAGGCCGACGGACTGAATACCCTAATGATGGATGAGTAAAACATTTGCCGGGTAATTAATGTGGAGTGTCCCACTAGCTATCGATGAAGGACCCATGGACCATGCATGGTAAAGGTTGATGGTCTGGTTGGGGGATCTGAGAATGACACACAGGGGACCCACATAAGTATGTACTCTCAAATATGAATAGTTTCCCTCACGGGGATATGACATGTAGTAGGTATATGTCCGTGTAAAGAAATTGAATTTGGAACACAAGGATTGATACTGGGTTAGAAAGAGAGGTTCTAGGAATCCCCGTCTAGACAGAAAGGCGCGTTGGGCCTATGGTTTCTGGTCATAGGACGATTCTAAGCAAATTTTATCTATTGAGTATTACTCTGGGGTCCGGATCCTTACCAAATGAGTAGCCTCATAGAGGCTGGTCCATAGGCTCCGTCTGACATATCCACGAGGATTGATGTTCAGGATATGGAAGGGAGATCCCTGTAGATTAATATAAGAAGCAACACTAGCTGGGTAATTGGGGGTAATACTGAGTGTGACACCTGTAAATATGTAAATATATGTTATTCTTTGGCTGGAAAGGGGAACAGGACTTGCAACATAGATAGGTTGTTTTGATGGACCCTACAAAGGAGCAGGTTGGCCTGGAGCAACTGACTATGACAGCTCTGTTCATATGTGCTGTTTGCTTATGCTACGCTCAAATGCTGTTCAATATATGCTGTTCAAGAGATTCTGGTGAATAGACATAGGTTGTTACTGTCCCTTTAAGTAAATCCGTTATCAGCTCGGTAGTCTTGGACTGTTTAACCTCCGGTCATGAGTGCAATGTAGCATTGTTGTTTTTAATATGCATGCAGTTAGTACTGTAAATTTGGTGTGTTAAAAGTAAAGCAGTATGTTGAATTTGGGTTGGAAAGTACAGTTCCAGCCGTTTTGGCGATTGGTCCCCATGGTAACCAAGTGTAAACGAAGGGCCCCAGCTATGACACACGCGCAGTAACGCGGACGTCATGACGCATGCGTAATGACGCACGATGACGTCATCAGGAAGCGACCGGCATTTTTGGCGCGAAAATGAACCGAGAAGCTTGGAGGGGAGGTCCGGACACAGGAGGGGTGAGTGTATTGATTGTTTAGAGTGGGTATATAAGAGAGAGTTATGTGAATGTGGAATATGTCCTGATGAAAGTCTAGAATCGCTAGACTGAAACGTTGATATTTTACTTGGAAGAATAAAAGTTACTTTTTAAGAAGAAGTCCTTGGAGTGCTGTCAATTCTACTTTCTATAATTTTTGCCGATCAAGCACCGGGCATTCTATTGGAGCAAACAGTGAGTGCAGCACCTTTCGAATTTTTTTTTATATATATATATATATATATATATATATATATATATATATTTATTTTAAATAACTTTTGTAGCTAGGTACATTGACCTTGAGGAAGACCCAAACAGGTCGAAACGTCGGCTATTTTTTAATGCTATACCTATTGGAATAAACTACCCTTTTCTCATCTACCAAGTCCTTGGAGTGCCTCTATTTCTGTATGTATGTATGTATGTATGTATGTATGTATGTATGTATGTATGTATGTATGTATGTATGTATGTATGTATGTGTATATGTATATGTGTATATATATATATATAAAAATAGATTTTTTTTCCACCTCTCCTGGGTGGTATGTTTATTCCTCATTCTCGGGTCCTCTACTAGAGGCCTGGGAGTTTGAGGGTTCTGCGCAGTATCTTAGCTGTTCCTAGAACTGCACTCTTCTGGACAGTGATCTCAGATGTCCCATCTGGAATCTGTTGAAGGCACTCCCCCAACTTAGGAGTCACATCCCCAAGTGCCCCTATCACAACTACTGCCTTCACTTTCCACATCCTTTCTAGGAAGGATGTGGCTTTTTACCTATATTATAAGAGTGCGTAATGGCGATACCTCTATATACACACACACACACACACACACACATATATGTGGCACTCTTATAATATAGATAAAAAGCTCCCCTTATTCTTCTATATCTTAAACGTACCTGTAATCCAACACTGAGACGGTTTCCTTTTTGCCGCTCAATCTGCTTCTGATAAGATCTTCAAACCCATAGAGAAAAGAGATGTTTTTTTCTACGTCTGTGCTATTGTCGTATAGAACGCAACATCCTTTTAAGAATTAGACTAGGGAAGGATAAGGACGGCCTGAGGCAGGTTCAGCTGTTTGGGGCCCCTATCTTACTCTTTATGCAAGGATGGTGAAGTAAATTCCTAGATCTGTGGCACCTGCCTAGAACAGGTTCGCTAGGCAGCTACCCAAGATTACCGTATAGTTAATCCTGCTATCTTCTAGACAGCAGACCAGGATGGGGAAGTGAGAGTGGCTAAATGTGAATTTCAGTGACTTATTTCTAAGCCCAGCCCACAATGCTTTACTGTTATCTTATATTTTTAAGGAGAGCCACTCTACAGAGTTTGTCTGATTTTCAGCAGAATGTAAATGAATTATCTGCACTTGAGGAGGTCAAACCATAACAGCATACTGGGGCATAGTAAATAAATAAAAAGGCCGTTTCAGTTATATGATTAGAATGCCGTACAAAAAAGTAATTATCTGCAATTCAGAATTGTTTCCATCCTATAGACTGTAAGCTCGTTTGAGCAGGGTCCTCTTCTATCTATCGTTCCTGTTTTCTTGTAAGTGTCCTATTTATAGTTAAATCAGCCCTCCCATAATATTGTAAAGTACTACAGAATCTGCTGGTGCTATATTAATGGCAATAATAATAATACTATCTGATTCTAGAGGTGGAGGAAGAGGAAGCCATGATCACCAAAAGGCTACAAAGCAATTGAACTAATTATAAACATATACCAGCAAAATAAAACTTATTACAAATCTTTATCATAAAGGTAAGGGAATAAATATAATTC
The DNA here is from genome assembly GCF_036172605.1 of Pelobates fuscus. NCBI lineage: Eukaryota > Metazoa > Chordata > Amphibia > Anura > Pelobatidae > Pelobates > Pelobates fuscus. The sequence continues at coordinate 78,454,972 of NC_086328.1, forward strand.
TATGTTAAAGATCAGGGTTAAAACCAACATTTAGAAGCAGCAAATTCACCAAGTAAGCCATCCAGAAGTAAGAGCTACCTTAAAAAAAAAAAAAAAACTTTTCAGTAAACTTACTTAAATATCATTCTGGCCCTTTGAGACAGTTCGCACATGCTCAGTGCAAACCGGAAGACACAAATCAACTATTTTGGATTCTTTAGATTGAATCCCCAAGTCTGGATGTTAGCGATACAAATAGCGCCAAAACACTTTTTTTTTTAAAAGGGAAAAGGCAGGGAATAGATCTGCAAGAGGACCGTGAATCCAATAAAGAAGAAAATAATTACTTACAAAGCCAAAAAAGATTGTGGCGGCCATCTTGGAACACCCAACATGCCCTTAAGATAAGAAACATAGAAAACATAGAATGTGACGGCAGATAAGAACCATTCGGCCCATATAGTCTGCCCCGTATTATAAATACTTTCATTAGTCCCTGGCATTATCTTATAGTTAGGATAGCCTTATGCCTATCCCACACATGCTTAAACTCCTTTACTGTGTTAACCTCTACCACTTCAGCTGGAAGGCTATTCCATGCATCCACTACCCTCTCAGTAAAGTAATACTTCCTGATATTATTTTTAAACCTTTGTCCCTCTAATTTAAGACTATGTCCTCTTGTTGTGGTAGTTTTTCTTCTTTTAAATATAGTTTCCTCCTTTACTGTGTTGATTCCCTTTATGTATTTAAATGTTTCTATCATATCCCCCCTGTCTCGTCTTTCCTCCAAGCTATACATGTTAAGATCCTTTAACCTTTCCTGGTAAGTTTTATCCTGCAATCCATGAACCAGTTTAGTAGCCCTTCTTTGAACTCTCTCTAAGGTATCAATATCCTTCTGAAGATATGGTCTCCAGTACTGTGTACAGTACTCCAAGTGAGGTCTCACCAGTGTTCTGTACAATGGCATGAGCACTTCCCTCTTTCTACTGCTAATACCTCTCCCTATACAACCAAGCATTCTGCTAGCATTTCCTGCTGCTCTATTACATTGTCTGCCTACCTTTAAGTCATCAGAAATAATCACCCCTAAATCCCTTTCCTCAGATGTTGAGGTTAGGACTCTATCAAATATTCTGTACTCTGCCCTTGGGTTTTTACGTCCAAGATGCATTATCTTGCACTTATCCACATTAAATGTCGGTTGCCACAACTCTGACCATTTTTCTAGTTTACCTAAATCATTTGCCATTTGGCTTATCCCTCCTGGAACATCAACCCTGTTACATATCTTAGTATCATCCGCAAAAAGACACACCTTACCATCAAGACCTTCTGCAATATCACTAATAAAAATATTAAAGAGAATGGGTCCAAGTACAGATCCCTGAGGTACCCCATTGGTGACAAGCCCAAGCTTCGAATATACTCCATTGACTACAACCCTCTGTTGCCTGTCACTAAGCCACTGCCTTACCCATTCAACAATATTGGAATCCAAACTCAAAGATTGCAGTTTATTGATAAGCCTTCTATGTGCAACAGTGTCAAAAGCCTTACTGAAATCTAGGTAAGCAATGTCTACTGCACCACCCTGATCTATAATTTTAGTTACCCAATCAAAAAAATCAATAAGATTAGTTTGGCATGATCTCCCTGAAGTAAACCCATGTTGTCTCTGATCTTGAAATCTATGTGTTTTTAGATGTTCAACAATAAGGCTTCCTTAACACCTCAATATTCAAATTAAAAGTTGTGGAATTTAGTCCAGCAAAGTCCAATCTCCAGTTACTATTAAAGGGACACTATAGTCACCTGAATAACTTTAGCTTAATGAAGCAGTTTTGGTGTATAGAACATGCCCCTGCAGCCTCACTGCTCAATCCTCTGCCATTTAGGAGTTAAATCCCTTTGTTTATGAACCCTAGTCACACCTCCCGGCATGTGACTTGCACAACCTTCCATAAACAATTCCTGTAAAGAGAGCCCTACCCTATTTAGGCTTTCTTTATTGCAAGTTCTGTTTAATTAAGATTTTCTTATCCCCTGCTATGTTAACAGCTTGCTAGACCCTGCAAGAGCCTCCTGTATGTGATTGAAGTTCAATTTAGAGATTGAGAGACAATTATTTAAGGTAAATTACATCTGTTTGAAAGTGAAACCAGTTTTTTTTTTTCATGCAGGCTCTGTCAATCATAACCAGGGGAGGTGTGGCTAGGGCTGCATAAACAGAAACAAAGTGATTTAACTCCTAAATGACAGTAATTTGAGCAGTGCAATTGCAGGGGAATGATCTATACACCAAAACTGCTTTATTTAGCTAGAGTAATTTAGGTGACTATAGTGTTCCTTTAACTATCATAGTAATCTTAACCCAGGGAGTCCCAAACTGCTTGGGCTGTATCTGGGTTCATCTTTGGGGAGAGAAGCTGAACTCCCTAGGGATGCCATAATGAAAAACTAATGGCAGATGAACTTTAGAATAAAACTGTTGTGCTGGATGACAGAAACAAAAAGACTGCTTATTCTGGGGAGATATATTCCTTATACACCTTAATTTGAAATTTAGATTCCTGTACTATCAGCTGAGAGGGAGAAGCGAACCTATAGGTGATGCAGACTAGAGCCCATGCAAGGATTTTTTGCTACACAAGTGAAGACGCATTTTGACACCCCCCTTAAAAAAAAGTGTCTTCACCTGTGTGTCTTGTAACCCTGCTTCTAAATTTCTTACCCTCTTAAGTGTTTTTTTATCCACCCTTTACTATGTCTTACACCCTCTTGGGTGTCTCTTACAACCCCTCTTGTGTATCTGTTACTTTCCCCAGCCCCTTTGTGTTTCTCTTTCCTCCCTCCAGGGGCTGAGAGGGGTGCACAGAGGCACATTGGCTGTAGATGGGGGAGGTGGAAGGGGGACTGATACTGCAGAGGGGGAGGGGGACAGGTGCTGTAGAGGGGGCACAGGGGCTTTGGTGAGGAAGGGGCACAGGAGCTGGAGAGGGGGACACACAGGAGCTGGGTGATGGGGTGGTCAGGAGCTGGAGAGGGGGTGGTCAGGAGCTGGAGAGGGGGGACAACAGGAGATGGAGAGGGGGGACAAGAGCAGAGAGGGAAGGACACAGGGGCGGAGAGGGGGACGGGAGCTGTAAAGGGGGAACATGAGCTGGAGAGGGCTGGGAAAGGAGCTTTAGATGGGGGAGCAGGTGCTGGAGTGAGGGGACAGGGGCAGTAGAACTGTAAGCTCGTTGAGCAGGGTCCTCTTCAACCTATTGTTCCTGTAAGTTTTCTTGTAATTGTCCTATTTATAGTTACATCCCCCCCTCTTATAATATTGTAAAGCGCTACGGAATCTGTTGGCGCTATATAAATGGCAATAATAGTAATAGAAGGGTGATATGAGCTGTGGATGGGACAGGGGCTATAGTGGAGACACATGGACTGTGGTGGGGGTGGACAGGGGCTCTAGAGTGGGGGTAGTAGCTCTATAGGGGGGCACAGGGATGTTGTGGGGGGGCACAGGAGCTGTAGAGGTGTGTCAGGAGCTGGAGAGGAGCTGGAGAGGGGCACAAGAGGCTAGGACAGGGACTGCATAAAACAAAAAACATATCCACCCTCCCCGAGGCTTACCTTGGGCCAGGGAGGGGTGAGACACTAGCAGGAGCCTGCAGCCAGCACAGAGCAGCCAAGGAAGTCGGACGGCCTCTCCTGATGATGTCAAGAGCAGGGGCCTGACTTCCACTGCTCTTCTCCCATCCGCTGGGGAGTCTGGGAGAGGAGAAGTGGAAGTCATGCTCCCTCCTCCTGACATCATCAGGAGAGGCAGGCTGACGTCGCAGGCTGCAGGGAGAGTGAGGTAAGTTGAAAAATCTGAGTCCCCAGCCAGAGGCCCCCCTGCCTGGTGCCCTAAGACGGCCGTCTGTGCCGCCTTATGGACGCGCCGGCGTCGATGCTTACATGGATTGACTAGGAAAATGGATTTGATTATGTAAAAAAAAAATACAGCATATCAATGAGGCCAAATATGATCGTTCTCCAACCCCTTTTTGTTCTGAATAGAATAATGCCCAAAAGGCAATATTCTATCAGTCCCCACTACAAAAATGCTTAAACAGCATTTTAAAGTAAGTTTTTACTTGCCTTAAAACAGCACTGGCCAATGCTCTCAGCACTGCTCAACGCCATTGTGCAACGTCGTGGAGTAGTGCCAAGGTTCAATCAAAGGGAGAAACCTTTGATTGGAAGATTTAATGGGCTCAGAGTGGCTGTGCATGCTCTGAGCTCACAAGGAAAGGGAAGAGCTGATGGGGGAAGGAAGGAATGAATGAAGGAGGGAGCGAGGATGAGATAAAAAAAAAAAAACAAAGCAGCAGAGTGGATGGGGAGGCAGACATGAGCAAAGGAAGAAACAGCCATGTCTGTCAGCAGCGTGCAGTGCGCTGGTAAAAGACGTACATTATGCACAAAATTTATATTAGCCAGCCCGGAACAGTGTTCTGAGAGTGCCACTAGCCCCAAGTAAACAATTGCCAATGTCTCAGGATGTGCAGTGTTTCAAGCTGAAACAATGCACATACAGACTCCTTCCACCATGGTAATGTCAAATCACTGATGTCATGGTGGTTTGAGTAACTAAGTTATTATGGGGCATGAATGTCTGTGGGCTGTTTAACCTTCTGACGCTAAGCCATTTTGCAACCCTTATGAAATATAGCTGCCCTCTAGCTTTCATCTTAGCTGTGCTGCAGCCCCAAATTTTGAGTTCAGCTGTTGCAAAACAGTCCAGAAAGTAAGATGGTGCCCAGACAGTCCTCCTCCTATAACAACTTAAATGAGTTTAAAGGAACACTATAGTCACCTAAATTACTTTAGCTAAATAAAGCAGTTTTAGTGTATAGAGATCATTCCCCTGCAATTTCACTGCCATTTAAGAGTTAAATCACGTTGTTTCTGTTTATGCAGCCCTAGCCACACCTCTCCTGGCTATGATTGAGAGAGCCTGTATGAAAAAAAACAGATGTAATTTACCTTAAATAATTGTCTCTCAATCTCCAAATTGAACTTCAATCACATACAGGAGGCTCTTGTAGGGTCTAGCAAGCTATTAACATAGCAGGGGATAAGAAAATCTTAAACAGAACTTGCCATAAAGAAAGCCTAAATAGGGCTCTCTTTACAGGAAGTGTTTATGGAAGGCTGTGCAAGTCACAGGGGAGGGAAGAGAGGGAGACAGCAGAAGCTGGACATTTTTTTAACCCTGTGAGTGCATAAGCACTGCTCTCGTTAGGATAGAAGAGGAGAGTGACAAGACAGACTTATACGTTACACTTAACACGTACTGTAAACAAAGAAACATATACAGGTGAAGGCACAATATACAGATGTAATTAAATCACAAACTCCTTAAAATAAATGCAAACAAAACACAAACCCCTAAAGATACAAAGAAAAACCACGCTACACACGCAGATGCAAACACACCACACACAATACAACCCCAACTAAGCAACCACCATAATACAACAAAGAATAATAACGTATCAAGCATACCAATAATTGAATCAGCAGTCTCTGTTCCTTTCCGAACTATATAGCAAATAATATCAACCTGTTCCGTCCGAACAACAAAGCAAGCAATTAACCAGTTCCCTCCGAACTATAAAGCAAGCAATAAGCTAGGTAATTAAGTTAATAAAATATAACAATACAATGCAATAAACTTATCTCAAATCCCCAAGCAAACACTTTCACACCCAAGACTCACACTCAGGAGACAGATAGACAATCAACAGGTTCTTTTAAAGGAGGTTAACTACTTTTCTCTTGCCACATATTTTGATATATTTAGTTCCTATCCCTTTCCCCATTAAAATGCTTTAAGGGGTAGGAGTATCCCACTTAAAAGTAATTTTATAAAAGTGCCACTTAATATGAGAAATCAAGTACTCAGGTACTAGCAGTCCCCAACTTTCATTATTAAATAATGATCCCCCCAGCTGTAAATCAAACAGCCAGAAATGATAACTTCAAAGGCTTCTCAATGAGATCCTCTGTTAGGCTGTTTACTTATGAAGAGACAAAAAGTCTATTTTGGGTTAAAGAAGGTGGTTTGCTGTAACGGAACCTTCTGTTAATGGACGCTTCCTAACTTGCGCCGAGGACCACAAGCACCGCACCGGACACCACAACCACCGCAGACTCCACAACCGCCGTAGCTTAACTGGAGTCTCGCCGTCTTCTGTCCACCCTGGATCAGCTTCCTCCAGGACCGTGTGGGGAAGACCTCTCCTCCAGGAGAGCGTATCAGGAACCAGCTCTTAAAAGAGCCAAGTGATTAAAGCTCAAGGGAGTATGCAGAGCATAGCAATCCCCAGTGTGAATATAGCTGTCCCCTCCAATCACGAGACAAGACTACGTGTTGAGGCTCAAGAAGAACTGACTGTACTGGCACATACAGCCTCTTTTATTCACATTCTACAAACATAGTACTGCCCACAGGGTTTTGAAGAAAAAACAATCAACACATTACAACACAGCTAACACTCCTATTCATTACATCAGAAATATTCCCCTCTGCCTGTGATACAATTATCTCAACACAATAGACTAACCTAATTATCACAGGCAGGAAAATACAGTATTATAAAACATATCACAGGGACCCCAAAACATGCAATAACCCCATAAATATATCATCGGAACTGGGGGATCTGGGTGAACCACATATCCAAATTCACCCAGATCCGTTCAGTAGTTTGGAAGATAGGGTTTGATGCAGATTCTGCAGAACATATACAGGCTATATGAAAAATAATTACTGTTAAATGTGTCCCCTGTTCTGTAGTTTAAAACTACTGAATGATGTCTTTGTGCACCAAATACCGGCGAGTTAAAATGGCCACCATCCATTGTTCTCACCATGTGCCTCTGATACATGAAATGGTGGCCACCCAGTAACTCCACAGTTTGTCTGGTTGTCTGGTTTGTCTGGTAATGGGTTATACCTTAAAAGATTTGTCAAAAAGTTACCTTTACAAATGTGGCGGAACAGACCTCGCCACGTGTTCTTGGAGGGGGCTGCTTGCCCGCCTCCTACCTTCTGACTATGGCCCTGGGATATATGGCATTTTAAAACACTATTTGTGCCCTGTGACAAAACTGGAGATTGTGCACAAATATGACTATTGTCCATATGTTTTATGATTCCCTTCGTTTGTTGCACTGTTCCCCATGTTTCATCTGTTGGTTCGGCTGGATAGACTTATCCAGCCGAACCAACAGATGAAACATGGGGAACAGTGCAACAAACGAAGGGAATCATAAAACATATGGACAATAGTCATATTTGTGCACAATCTCCAGTTTTGTCACAGGGCACAAATAGTGTTTTCAAATGCCATATGTCCCAGGGCCATAGTCAGAAGGTAGGAGGCGGGCAAGCAGCCCCCTCCAAGAACACGTGGCGAGGTCTGTTCCGCCACATTTGTAAAGGTAACTTTTTGACAAATCTTTTAAGGTATAACCCATTTAAAGGGAAAATAAAGTGCCAGAAAAAGAAACTCGTTTTCCTGGCTCTATAGCTTTCCCCTTCTGCCCACAAAGACTAATTTATTTATTAATTGGATTAATTAGAACGGTGGATTCTTGTGGATCTGGGGAATGTTGTGGAACTGTGGATCAGATCAAGACTTGATTATATGAAATAGATTTAAAACGTTAATTAGTTAGTACTTACTTATCAAAAAGGCTTCTACTTTCCTTAGTCAAATATGACTGCTTAGTGAAACTGCCTCTGATTTCTGTAAAAGAATCACAAGAAATGTTCCATGGCTTTACACAAAAGAAATATTCCTCATCTCGATGATCTGCATACTCACACAGTTCTTTGGAATTATCTCGCTCAAACCCGCATTTAGTTTCAATCTTTTTGTTTTGGTTTATAAACTTGCCAGTGTATGCAATGTAACCATACCAACTGTTTCTTGCATTCCAAAGAGCCGCAACTCCTTCACTTGGATAAAACAGGAATACAGACACTAGAATTTTTCCTTCCCAGAAGAGAGTGAAATGTATATGGTAAGTCCCGTTTTTAAAATCCTCAACCTTCCCAGAGGCAGCGGCACTAAATTCCGGGCTAGAAATTCTTGCTTTCAAGAAGTCACCTCCATAACTTTTCCTTTTTCTCAAATAGTCAAACATGTCAACTTGAACAATCAAAATATCTCCAACACAATATTTGTCTTTAGGGTTTATTATGGTGAGCTTGCTATTCCGAGCACAGGTTGATTTATTCTTCTGGATGTCATTGATCCTTGGTACAATTTTATTTATTTGGTCCAAAAATGTATTTACTTGGATTTGAAGTTCAGACATATTTTCTGAGGGAGAAACAACTGGAACAATATATCTGCATACCTGGTAAATTAAATTTAATTGTTTAAAATATTAATTTAGTACATGATTTTAAATAACATTGACAAATAGTACTCTGTTCATTGTAGAAGGGTATTAGACACATAAAGAGAGGCAATGGTGTTGTTAGATGCAAATTAAAGGGATACTGTTAACACCAAAACAAATTTAGCTTAACAAAGTGGTGTTTGTGTATAGATCATGCCTGTGCAGACTCTTTTTATACAGTCCTAACCACATTTGCCTTGGCTATGATTTGCACAGCCATCTTACAGCCACATTTTCTGAAAAAAGAAGTGTCAATATTTTAGCTTCCCTTATTACACAGTGCGTTTAATCTAGACATATGTATCTCCTGCTCTGTTAATTTCCTGCTAGAGCCTAATGTTGGTAAATAAAGTTGAATTAACAGTACAGGAGATAAGAACTTCTAAAGTAAATACACTGTGCTGCAAGATCTGAATAAAAATTGTGATAGTCACCATCACCAAGAGCTTAAGATGGACAATTCAATTAGGTATCTGAATGATTCCCATGTTTAGGTCACCCTGTGTCCATTGTGGGTGCAGGGTGTGTGTGTAATGTGGTTGTTTGGGGTTAAATGTTAGCGTGCTCTCTTTTCTTGCTAATGCTTGCAATTAACGAGGTGGATTTGGCTGTGGAGCCTGTACAGCGCCACCTGTTGGTTGCAAAGATCTAGGAACAGAGATAGGCACTATCTGAATAGCCATACTTGCTCATTTGCATATTTGGGTAGATTTGTATATTGCTAATTCTGCAGGAAGGAGAGATTTTCTGTGAATTATCATCCCCACCCCTTTATAAATATGTCATTGTGTTATAATAAGTTGCTGCATGTAGTCTGCTATGATTTGACTGTTTGTATTTTTATTGAGTTGCCTTTTGGAACTTGTGTCCTGTGTGGATTTTTAAGGATCCCAGTGACAGAGTGTAGAATATTGCATATTCTATGTTTCTATTGATTATATATGGATGTGTGGATTGACATAAGTAACAGATGGTACCAATAAGTCACAAGGCTTTCTTTGTCCGAGAGCTCTGGAATGTGGATTTGAGGGTCTTGTCCTTATATGGCAAGAGTATGCTCTGACGTCAGTATGGGCACTTCTATATAGTAACGGAGGGACACGAGGTCTCTCTCTCTCTCTCTCTCTCTCTCTCTCTGGCTCTCTCTCGATGTAAAGATGTAAGGACGTCAGGAGTCCAGCAATTACCATCTGCTGTTGAACATCCATTATCCTGTAACATCCTTTGTTGTTTTATTATGTATCAGTAACTAAGAATAAACCCGAAGAAACTGTAAGTCAGATTGCGTATTAGTACTTTTCAATAATATAGACATATATTATTGTGGCGAGCATTTGGCCCAAGACTATATATACAAAAGACTTATATATCAATCAACTGAAGACAAGAAGTAATTAAGAAGATTTAACGGTGACGATTCCAAACCAGTTTTTACACAGAGTCTTCGGACCTGTTTGGCTGGTTGCAGGATCCCTCTAGCCCTGGGACAAATCAAGAGAGGTATTTTAAGGGCTATTAAGGGATAATATTCAGGCATTCATTGGGAAGAACTTTGTTATTAGCAATAATCAGCATGGTTTTATGAAACATAGGTCATGTCACACTAACCTAATTACATTCTACGAAGAAGTAAGTAGAAGTATAGATCAGGGTGTTGCAGTGGATGTGATCTACTTGGATTTAGCCAAGGCATTTGATACGGTTCCTCACAATAGGTTAGTCTTCAAACTAAAAGAAATTGGTCTAGATGAATATTCTTGTTCTTGGGTAGAACATTGGCTTAAGGATAGAGTACAACGAGTTGTCATTAATGGTAAATTTTCAGGCTGGACAAAAGTGGTAAGTGGTGTCCCTCATGGTTCTGTTTTGGGACCACTTCTATTTAACATATTTATAAATGATCTTGAAATAGGCATTGAAAGCCATGTAAAGGTTTTTGCAGATGACACAAAACTTTGTAAAGTTATAAAATGTGAGCAGGATATTGCTTTGCTGCAGAGGGATTTGGATAGATTGGGGGACTGGGCACTAAAATGGCAGATGAAATGTAACAGAGAAATGCAAAGTTATGCACTTCAGGGTTAAGAATGCACAAGCAATTTACACCCTAAATGGTAGTGAACTAGGGATAACCACACACGAGAAGGATTTGGGAATTGTTCTAGACAACAAATTAGGCAGTAATATGCAATGTCAATCTGCAGTTGCTAAGGCCAGTAAGGTTTTTTTCATGTATAAATAGGGGCATAAATTCTCGGGATGAAAATATAATTTTGCTTCTTTGTAAATCGCTGGTAAGACAACACCTTGAATATGCTGTGCAATTTTTGGCGCCTGTTCTAAAGAAAAATATTATGGCACTAGAAAAAGTCAAAAGATGAGCTACAAAATTGATAAAAGGAATGGAGCATTTTAGTTATGAAGAAAGGTTAAAAAAAATTAAATCTGTTTAGTTTGGAAAAACAGCGCCTGAGAGGGGATATGATATTATACAAATATATTCGGGGCCAGTACAAATCTTTATCAGGAAACCTATTCATAAACAGTGCTATACATAGGACACGAGGTCACACATTTAGGCTGGAAGAAAGGAGATTTCAGCTAAGGCAAAGAAAAGGTGGTAGTTTTGATCCTAATCTGGTGCAGCGCGTTGTTGCGGTCGCCAGCCCGCCGAGTCTCACGGCCGTGCCCGACCGGCACAGCCTCGCCGACAACACAAGCTTACCTGCTCGTCGGCGAGCCGGGAACCGCTCCCCCAGGTCTTCCGGGCATCACGCCCATATCCAAGATGGCGCCGACCGCGTGGTCGCGTCTATCGCTAGCCCCGCCCCCGGGAATTATACCAACGTGTGCGCGACGTCAACGCACACGCACGTTTTGGGGTCCGAGGTCGCCCTCTGACCAATCAGAGCATAGAGAGGGATATTTAAATCCCTAACTCACCCCAGTACTTTGCCCTTTCGTGGTTTCCGTTTCCTGGTTTCCTGAGAGTGCAAATTTTTCATGTTTCTGATTTCCTGGTATCCTGATCTTGGCTTTTCCCTGGTTATTCTAAATTCTGGTTTCCCTGACTTGGCTTGTGTTTACGGTATTGTGTATTTTCTGGCTTCCCTGACCTCGGCTTTCCCTTTGACCATTCTCTGTCTCTAGCGTATTAGTCCGGCCATTCTAAGGTCTGGTTTACGCTCTGTCCTTTTATTTCCCTTTCCTTGTATATGTTTACATAGTTTCTGCGTTCTGGACCACACTAGTAGTCGTGACACGCGTACACGTGGCTGTATCGGGTAGGCCTGAACTTTACGTCCAGTTTCCGTATATTGATTGTTGGAAGCGGGCCGTAAATTACTTGCCAAAATGGATCAGGGTATGCCACGAGGAGCAATGTCGCCTCATGGTGGCCAGAACTCGGTTGTCCACTAAGGCCGTGATTACGCCCATTCTGGACATGCCCCCTGAGTCAGAGATCCCCATGCCGCCCCCTTACTCCTCCTCTACAGGAAGAGGAAGAGGAGGTACTGATGGCAACACTACTCCCCTTGCTCCGTTGTCTCCACCTACCCCCTCCTCTAGCTCAGAGTCAAGCTCAATTGTTTTAAATCCTCCCCTTCCGGTACCTACCCCTATTAACCCCACCTATCCGGATTTGGCGTAATTTCTAGTTCCTGGTCAGGCTCCTCCCAGCCCGGCCCGGAATATTCTACTTACTGATCTTCCCTTCAGTAAAGAAAAGGCGTCCCCTTCCCCTCGTCTTACTACCCCTCGACCGGAACCCATAACTGACATCCCTCAACGAAGCCCCATACTAACCCGACAACTGACCGGTACCCTCCAACCCCGACATTATCAAATGCCTCTCCGACTCACACCGGGCCCGACACATATTAACGGTGAGGGCCAGTTACAACATGCCAATCCCGTATTTGTTTACGTTCCCTTTACCACAACTGATTTATTCAACTGGAAGACCCATAACTCCTCCTACACCGATAAACCTCAAGCCATGACGGATTTGTTTACCTCCATAGTCCAGACACATAATCCCACTTGGGCTGATTGTCAGCAATTGCTTATGACATTGTTTAATAACGAGGAAAGAACACGGATAAATCAGGTGGCAATTAAAGCGCTTGAAGAAGTGGCCCGTACTCAAAATCAGGCCAACCCGGCAGCATGGGCCGCAGCCCATTATCCAAATGCAGATCCGAATTGGAATGTCAATGGCGCAGACATGGCCCATTTAAAAGCTTACAGGGACACCATTATTGCTGGCATGAAAGCTGGAGGGAAGAAGGCGATTAACATGTCAAAGACGGCTGAGGTATTACAGAAATGTGATGAATCGCCCAGTGCCTTTTATGATCGATTATTGGAGGCATACCGGTTGTATACCCCCTTTAATCCAGAGGCTCCTGAGAATTCCCGGATGGTTAACTCTGCCTTTGTCAGCCAAGCCTACGGAGATATAAAGAGAAAGTTACAAAAGTTAGAAGGGTTTGTAGGGATGTATATAACTCAACTAATGGAGATAGCGAATAAGGTATATACAGGGAGTGCAGAATTATTAGGCAAGTTGTATTTTTGAGGATTCATTTTATTATTGAACAACAACCATGTTCTCAATGAACCCAAAAAACTCATTAATATCAAAGCTGAATATTTTTGGAAGTAGTTTTTAGTTTTAGCTATTTTAGGGGGATATCTGTGTGTGCAGGTGACTATTACTGTGCATAATTATTAGGCAACTTAACAAAAAAAATATATATACCCATTTCAATTATTTATTTTTACCAGTGAAACCAATATAACATCTCAACATTCACAAATATACATTTCTGACATTCAAAAACATAACAAAAACAAATCAGTGACCAATATAGCCACCTTTCTTTGCAAGGACACTCAAAAGCCTGCCATCCATGGATTCTGTCAGTGTTTTGATCTGTTCACCATCAACATTGCGTGCAGCAGCAACCACAGCCTCCCAGACACTGTTCAGAGAGGTGTACTGTTTTCCCTCCTTGTAAATCTCACATTTGATGATGGACCACAGGTTCTCAATGGGGTTCAGATCAGGTGAACAAGGAGGCCATGTCATTAGATTTTCTTCTTTTATACCCTTTCTTGACAGCCACGCTGTGGAGTACTTGGACGCATGTGATGGAGCATTGTCCTGCATGAAAATCATGTTTTTCTTGAAGGATGCAGATTTCTTCCTGTACCACTGCTTGAAGAAAGTGTCTTCCAGAAACTGGCAGTAGGACTGGTAGTTGAGCTTGACTCCATCCTCAACCCGAAAAGGCCCCACAAGCTCATCTTTGATGATACCAGCCCAAACTAGAACTCCACCTCCACCTTGCTGGCGTCTGAGTCGGACTGGAGCTCTCTGCCCTTTACCAATCCATCCATCTGGCCCATCAAGACTCACTCTCATTTCATCAGTCCATAAAACCTTAGAAAAATCAGTCTTGAGATATTTCTTGGCCCAGTCTTGACGTTTCAGCTTGTGTGTCTTGTTCAGTGGTGGTCGTCTTTCAGCCTTTCTTACCTTGGCCATGTCTCTGAGTATTGCACACCTTGTGCTTTTGGGCACTCCAGTGATGTTGCAGCTCTGAAAAATGGTGGCAAGTGGCATCTTGGCAGCTGCACGCTTGACTTTTCTCAGTTCATGGGCAGTTATTTTGCGCCTTGGTTTCTCCACACGCTTCTTGCGACCCTGTTGACTATTTTGAATGAAACGCTTGATTGTTCGATGATCACGCATCAGAAGCTTTGCAATTTTAAGAGTGCTGCATCCCTCTGCAAGATATCTCACTATTTTTGACTTCTGAGCCTGTCAAGTCCTTCTTTTGACCCATTTTGCCAAAGGAAAGGAAGTTGCCTAATAATTATGCACACCTGATATAGGGTGTTGATGTCATTAGATCACACCCCTGAGAGAGTGAGAGTGAGAGTGAGTGAGTGAGTGAGTGAGTGAGTGAGTGAGTGAAAAAACAAGGGCAGGATATAGCAATAATTATAGAGGTAGAGCGAGAGGAAGAGGAGGCCCTGGAGGAAATGGTGGGAATAATAGAGGAAACATTAATGGGGATAGGAGACCCAGAGAGAGAGAGAAGATAGGGACTTTGTGGGTTTGGCTGACACTGTCATGGAGGACTATTGATGCCGACCGGGCTCCATCCCCCTTGGCCGAGCGGAGCCTATGGTCGATGTAGCAATAGGGGGAAAAAGGAGTTCTTTCATGATCGACACTGGTGCTGAACATTCTGTGGTGACTGACCTAGTCGCTCCTCCTTCAGGAAGAACTATCACCGTAATAGGAGCAACTGGAAGGAGTGCTGCTAAACTGGTTCTTAAAAGTCGACTCTGTACACTGGGAGGCCACGTAGTAAAACATAAGTTTGTTTACATGCCTGAATGTCCAGTCCAACTGCTAGGGCGAGATTTGTTATCGAAAATTACAAGCACAGATAACATTTCTACCTAACGGAACGACATCCTTGAAGTTTAATGGACCCTCAGGTATAATGACAATATCAGTACCAAAGGAAGAAGAGTGGCGACTTTATACAGTGTTGACCAGCCAAACCCTAAGAGTGATGAATCCTTGTTTAATGTACCAGGAGTGTGGGCAGAGAGTAACCCACCAGGACTTGCTCGCAATATCCCACCTATACGGTTTGAACTAAAGCTTGGGGTTTATCCAGTGAGATTAAGACAATACCATATTCCACAAAAGGCAAAGAACAACATAGTCTTATTTGGATAAGTTCATAAGGTATGGTATCCTAAAATTCTGTACTTCCCCCTGGAACACCCTATTGTTGCCTGCTCAAAAGCCCGGGACAGATGAGTATCGCCCTGTGCAGGACTTGAGAGCAGTCAATGATGCGGTAGTAAGTATACATCCAGTTGTTCCCAATCCCCATAACCTGCTTGCTTTAATTCCAGGCGGGGCTACTTACTTCACAGTTTTGGACCTCAAAGACGCCTTCTTTTGCCTACGAATTGCTACAGAAAGCCAGTGTATCTTTGCATTCCAATGGGAAAATGCTGTAATGGGCTCGAAACGCCAGATGACTTGGACAAGACTGCCCCAAGGGTTTTAGAATTCACCTACCCTATTTGGATCAGTATTAAGTCAGGACTTACTAGATTTCAAGTCCATCCCAGGAGAATGTGTACTACTACAATACGTAGATGATTTGTTGATAGCGGCAGTTACTAGAAAAATGTGTCAGCAAGCAACACATGATTTACTACACATTCTTTGGAAGGCAGGATACAAGGTGTCCAGGAAGAAAGCCCAGTTGTGTCAGCCAACTGTCAAGTATCTGGGATTCCATATCTCTGAAGGTCAAAGTATAATGGGGCCAGAGAGAAAAGAAGCTGTATGCCAAATACCAACACCCAAGAATAGAAGACAAGTGCGGGAATTCTTGGGGGCAGCAGGCTTCTGCAGGATATGGATTCCCAGTTATGCGATATTGGCGAAACCCCTTTATGCAGCTATAAAAAGGCACAGAACACTATCCCTTCCTGTGGACTATCGAACAGCAGAAGGCATTTGAGGATGTTAAGAAGGCATTGATGTGCGCCCCAGCATTAGGTCTACCTGATCCTACACGTCCATTCTACTTAGATGTACATGAGCAAAGAAGGATGGCTGTGGGAGTACTGACACAGTACTTGGGATCATGGCAACGACCTGTTGCATATATGTCCAAACAACTGGATGCAGTGGCCAGTGGCCTTCCACCTTGTCTAAGAGCCGTAGCTGCCGCCGCCCTGCTGGTAGCTGAAGCTGATAAGCTTACTCTGGGTCAGGAACTCTACGTGCGAGTCCCACACGCAGTACAGACGTTGCTAGACTATAAAGGCAATCATTGGTTTAGTAATAGCCGTATGACTAAGTATCAAGCTATGTTATGGAAGTGTACGAGAGTGCATCTTGAGACTGTTAATACCTTGAATCCAGCTACCCTTTTGCCACAACCTACTGAGAGTCAACATGATTGCCTGGAGGTGATGGATGAAGTGTTTTCAAGCAGACCGGACCTTCGTGATTTTCCCATCCAGAACCCCGATGTCCAGTACTATACGGACGGCAGTAGTTACGTGAGAGAAGGGATTCGCTACGCAGGATATGCAGTGACAACCATAGACAAGGTGATAGAAGCTCGGCCATTGTCAAAAGGAACATCGGCACAGAAAGCAGAATTAATCGCACTCACACGAGCGTTACAATTGGCTGAAGGATTGAGGGTGAACATCTATACGGACTCCAAATATGCGTTTTTAACCACTCATGCCCATGGAGCCTTGTATAAAGAAAGAGGACTACTGAACTCAGAGGGTAAAGAAATCAAGTACGCAGCTGAGATATTACAACTCTTGGAAGCCGTATGGGAACCGAAAGAAGTTGGTATCTGTCAGGGTACCTGAAGTCTCTACCTCGGAGGAGGTTAGACTTCCCGACGTCCGTTCTCTCAGCGGGGCTGATTCATCTAATCCTCACAGCTCTCATAGTCATTCCCACACCGGCCGCGAGAACCCCACTTCCTTTTATGACACGACGCTCAGGAGCCGACGTCATGACGGCAATCACATCCCGACCTGTCAATCTGGTTCGGAACAACGAATCAGGGCTCGGCAAGGGCGGAGCCATGATTTAGAGAACCAGGGTATAAAAGAGGGATGTGGCTAATGGTTCATTGCCCTGTCGTGGTTCTAGCTTGTCTGGTCCCTCAGTGCTCTTATGTTTATCGTTCTATCTGGTTTTGACTCGGCTTGTACTATCGTTCCGGTTTACCTCTCATGTCCTTTGACCTCGGCTTGTCTCTCGCTTACCTGTCCTCTCGTTCCCTCGACCCCGGCTTGTCTCTGACTATTCTCTGCTTTCTCCTTACGTTAGTCCGGCCATTCTAAGGTCCGGTATACGTACATCTCTACTGTTCGTACTCTGCGTGTTGGATCCCTGTCCCGATCCTGACATTACGACAGGGCCATGGATCCTGCAGGTACTAACGCTCAGTTTGGTTCACCTGACTCAAGGTTTGAAGCCATGGACCATAGAATGGACCAAATGGCTCTGGCGCTGCAGGCATTACTATCCCATCAGAGTAATCAAGCAGAGGAAATTCGTACTCCATCTATCTCTCTTGCTAACACAGGCCTAGAGGTAGCCACGGGGAATTTCTTCCCGTGTTACTTCCCCTTTACGGTATGGCGGTGCTCCAGATACTTGTCGTGGTTTCCTAAACCAGATAGGAATTCATTTTGAATTACAACCCCGCACCTATCCTACTGACAGGGCGAAGGTTGGATTCATAATATCGCTACTCATTGACAAAGCTCTTAGATGGGCTAACCCTCTGTGGGAAAATGATAATCCAGTAGTCTATAACTATAATGCGTTCCTTACTACGTTTAGGAGGACTTTTGATCCTCCAGGGAGAAAGGCCAGTGCTGCTAGATCACTATTACGTCTTAGACAGCATAGGCTAACCCTTGTGGATTATGCGCTAGAGTTCAGATCCTTGGCGGCAGAGGTCAAGTGGAATGAACAAGCCTATATGGACGTATTTCTGAACGGATTGTCAGATGCGATCCTAGACGAGGTTGCCACTAGGGATCTTCCTGAAAATTTAGAGGAATTAATTTCATTTATTTCTCGTATAGATGAACGCATGAGACTGTCAGGGTACCTGAGGCCTCTACCTCTAAAAGAGGTAGAGACTTAGTAGTTTATCCCTCCAAACGAGCTGTTTCCTTCGTTCCTCGCGGTTCATCCAGTCACTTAAACACCGACCGCGAGGAATCCACGTCCTTTTCTAGCGGGACGCTCAATACGTGACGTCATGACGCTATCACGAGCGACCTGTCACTCAAGTGTCCGATATCCAATCGGTACTTGTCGGAGGCGGGTCTACTATCCGGAGCCAGGGTATTTAAGCTTACTTCTCACTTCAGCTCATTGCCCTGTCGTGGTTCTAGCTTGACTAGTCACTCAGTGCTCTGGTATTCTAGTTTGCTCTATTGGTTTTGACTCGGCTTGTTGTACTACCCTGCTTCTCTGTTATCCCTTGACCCGGCTTGTCTCTCGCTTATCTGTCTTCTCGTTCCCTCGACCTCGGCTTGTCTCTGACTATTCTCTATTACTCTCGGTACGTTAGTCCGGCCATTCTAAGGCCCGGTATACGTACCTTTCCACTCTTTGTACCCTGCGTGTTGGATCCCTGTCCCGATCCTGACATTACGACAGGGCCAATGGATCCTGCAGGTACAAACAGTCAGCTTGGTTCTTCGGATCCCAGGTTTGACGCCATGGAGCATAGGATGGATCAGATGGCTTTGGCACTACAGGCACTTTTGTCTCGTGCTAGTAATCCACCTGAGGAGACACGTACTCCTTCTATTTCTCCTGCAGTCTCAGGTCTAGAGGTAGCCACTGTAGGTGCTTCTTCCCGTATTACCCCACCAGTACGTTATGGCGGGTCACCGGAGAAGTGTCGTGGCTTTCTGAACCAGATTAGCATCCATTTCGAATTACAACCCCGCTCTTATCCTACAGATAGAGCGAAGGTTGGATTTGTTATTACTTTACTCATTGAGAAAGCTCTGAGATGGGCCAATCCTTTATGGGAGAATGATAATCCACTAGTCTATAATTATAATGCCTTTGTAGCTGCGTTTAGAAGAACTTTTGACCCTCCTGGTAGAAAGGTCAATGCAGCTAGATTACTGTTGCGCCTTAGACAGGACAATCGAACACTTGTGGATTATGCACTAGAGTTCAGATCCTTGGCGGCAGAAGTTAAGTGGAACGAACAGGCTTATATAGATGTGTTTCTGAATGGGTTATCAGATGTAATTCTTGACGAGGTCGCTACTAGAGAACTCCCTGAAAATTTGGAGGATTTAATTTCTTTTATATCTCGTATTGATGAACGCCTAAGAGAGAGGCAGAACACTCGAGATAGGACCCGTAGACCCTCCTTTAAACTAGCGCCTACCTTTCAAAATTCTGAGTTCGAGGACTTACGTATTTCTGAACCTATGCAGATAGGCAGTACTCATCTCACAGAGAGGGAGAGACAGTACAGGAGAAGGGAGGGTTTATGTATGTATTGTGGAGTCAGAGGTCATTTACGCCTAAATTGTCCTAATCGTTCGGGAAACGCTCGCACCTAAGTTTCTCTAGAGGACAGGCCTTGGGTGTTTCTACTTTGTCCTCTATTCACAACTACAAAGAGCTCAGGCTTCTGTTACCCGTTTCTTTAAAGTGGGAAAAGGGAGTAGTTAAGACTATGGCACTAATCGATTCTGGAGCTGCTGAGAGCTTTATAGATCAGGGTTTTGCTGCCAAGCATGCTATTCCATCCCAGTTAAAAGAGACACCACTGGCTGTTGAGGCCATCGATGGTAGACCGTTACTTGAGCCTGTTATTTTCCATGAGACCATACCGATTAACTTAACTGTTGGCATCCTACATAGAGAGGACATATCCTTACTGCTCATTTCTTCTCCGTCTATTCCCATAGTCCTGGGGTACTCCTGGTTGAGGAGACATAACCCTATTATTAATTGGGAGTCAGGGGAGATAGTTTCGTGGGGACAGAATTGTCAAGAAAAATGCTTGCGGAAGGTCTTACCTCTCGGCTTAACCAACACATCGGCTAACTCTGACAATCCTACAGAGACACAAATTCCGTCTCAGTATCTAGATTTAAAGACTGTATTTGACAAAAAGAAAGCCGATACCTTACCCCCACACAGGTCCTTTGATTGCAAAATTAACCTACTCCCTGGTACCATGCCGCCCAGAGGTCATGTATACCCGTTATCTACGAAAGAGAACTCAGTTCTAGAGGAGTATATTCACGAAAATTTAGACAAGGGATTCATTAGGAGGTCCTCCTCCCCTGCCGGGGCTGGATTTTTTTTTGTTAAAAAGAAGGATGGTTCTTTGAGACCTTGTATTGATTATCGAGGCCTAAATAAGATAACCATTAAAAATGCCTACCCGATTCCCTTGATCACCGAACTCTTCGATCGTTTGAAGGGCTCTACAATTTTCACCAAGTTAGACCTCAGAGGGGCATATAACTTGGTGAGAATCCAGCAGGGACATGAGTGGATGACGGCATTCAATACTCGATATGGCCACTATGAATATACTGTTATGCCTTTTGGGTTATGCAATGCACCAGCTGTATTCCAGGATCTGATAAATGAGGTTCTTAGGGAATTTCAGCAAGATTGCGTCATTGTATACCTAGATGATATACTCATACATTCTAGTGAGATTGAGACTCATCACAAGCAAGTCAGGAGGGTTTTGCACAAGCTTCTCCAGCATGGCTTGTACTGCAAGTTGGAGAAATGTAGCTTTGATCAAACCCAGGTAACCTTTCTCGGCTATGTGATCTCTGGGGAGGGATTTAAGATGGATCCGGATAAGCTCCAATCCATTCTAGAGTGGCCTTTACCCAAAGGTCTTAAAGCCGTACAGAGATTTATTGGTTTTTCTAATTATTATAGGCGCTTTATTAAGGGCTATTCTTCCATTATCGCACCTATCACTAATATGACCAAACAGGGGGCTGATACTAAGAATTGGACTACTGAAGCTCTTCTTGCGTTCAAAACTCTCAAGGAGCTTTTCGCTTCCGCTCCAATTTTAGTTCACCCCGACACTTCCCTGCCTTTTCTACTTGAGGTAGACGCATCAGAGACTGGTTTAGGTGCTGTCCTATCTCAAAGGTTGGGTGTTGATAAACCATTACATCCATGTGGATTTTTCTCTAAAAAATTGTCCGGTACTGAGAGCAGATATGACATTGGTGACAGAGAATTACTAGCGGTTATCAAGGCTTTGAAAGAGTGGAGACATTTATTGGAAGGTACATTACATCCTGTTACCATTCTAACAGACCACAAAAATTTGTCTTATATCAGTGAGGCCAAGCGTTTGTCCTCCAGGCAGGCTCGTTGGTCGTTGTTTCTTACCCATTTCAATTACGTTCTGACGTACAGACCTGGCTCAAAGAATTCTAAAGCCGATGCGCTATCTCGCCAATATGAGCCTTCTGCTTCAGTTGAACCACTTTTGTCCTCCATTGTACCCAAATGCAATATTATTGCTAATACCAGTCTCAAAATTCATTCTCCGCTACTTGACCAGATCTTGAAGTCACAACATCTAGCTCCCGGAAACACTCCTGAGGGAAGAAACTTTGTTCCTCCTGAACTCCAACTGGAGCTCTTACAATGTTTTCACGAAAGTAAAGTAGCTGGTCATCCTGGTATTCGCAAGACATACTCTCTGATATCCAAGGATTTCTGGTGGCCTTCACTACGAAAGGATATTGAGGAGTTCGTCGCAGCTTGTGAGACTTGTGCCAAGACTAAACAACCTCATGCATCTCCATCTGGTCTGTTACACCCCTTGGACATTCCTGAGAAACCTTGGTCCTGTTTGTCCATAGACTTTATCGTTGATTTGCCTGCTTCTAAGAGACAGACTGTTATTCTCACGGTGGTGGATAGATTTACTAAGATGGCCCATTTCGTGCCATTACCTAAACTTCCGACTTCTCCTGAATTGGCGGAGATTTTTGCGAGAGAGGTTTTTCGCCTACATGGGATTCCTTCGGAGATTGTTTCTGATAGAGGTTCTCAATTTGTCTCACGTTTCTGGAGATCCTTTTGTTCTCAAATGGGTATCAAATTGAACTTCTCCTCTGCCTATCACCCTCAGTCTAACGGAGCTGCTGAACGTACCAATCAAAAGATCGAACAGTATCTACGTTGCTTTGTTTCCGAACACCAGGACGATTGGGTCGGTCTGATTCCTTGGGCGGAGTTCGCACACAATAACCTTGTTTGTGATTCAACTCGCTCTAGCCCTTTCTTCATGAACTATGGCTTTCATCCTTCAATTTTTCCTTCGGTTTCCTCTTCTCAGGGGATACCGTCGGTTGATGATCATGTCGCCAACCTGAAGAAATTATGGGATCAGACTCGGCAAATTCTGTTACATAATTCCTCGTTGTTCAAGAAACACGCTGACAAGCATAGAAGAGCGGCTCCGGTCTTTGTTCCTGGGGATAGGGTGTGGCTGAGCACTAAGAATATTCGCCTAAAAGTTCCATCTATGAAATTTGCTCCGCGCTACATAGGTCCTTACAGGGTTCTCACTCGTATCAACCCGGTTGCGTATCGCCTTGCTCTGCCACCTGCCTTACGCATTCCTAACTCTTTTCATGTCTCCTTGTTGAAACCTCTCATTTGCAACAAATTCTCCTCTAAGGTTTCCTCACCTCGTCCTGTTCAGGTGGAGGGTCGGGAAGAGTACGAGGTCAGCTCCATCATTGATTCCAGAATTTCAAGGGGAAAATTGCAATATCTGGTCAACTGGAGGGGATATGGTCCTGAGGAGAGGAGTTGGGTACCTCAGGAGGACGTTCATGCTTCTCGCCTTCGCAGAGCATTTCACCTCCGCTTCCCATCTCGTCCCGGTTCCTTCCGCCCGGTGGGCGTATCTGAGAGGGGGGGTACTGTCAGGGTACCTGAGGCCTCTACCTCTAAAAGAGGTAGAGACTTAGTAGTTTATCCCTCCAAACGAGCTGTTTCCTTCGTTCCTCGCGGTTCATCCAGTCACTTAAACACCGACCGCGAGGAATCCACGTCCTTTTCTAGCGGGACGCTCAATACGTGACGTCATGACGCTATCACGAGCGACCTGTCACTCAAGTGTCCGATATCCAATCGGTACTTGTCGGAGGCGGGTCTACTATCCGGAGCCAGGGTATTTAAGCTTACTTCTCACTTCAGCTCATTGCCCTGTCGTGGTTCTAGCTTGACTAGTCACTCAGTGCTCTGGTATTCTAGTTTGCTCTATTGGTTTTGACTCGGCTTGTTGTACTACCCTGCTTCTCTGTTATCCCTTGACCCGGCTTGTCTCTCGCTTATCTGTCTTCTCGTTCCCTCGACCTCGGCTTGTCTCTGACTATTCTCCATTACTCTCGGTACGTTAGTCCGGCCATTCTAAGGCCCGGTATACGTACCTTTCCACTCTTTGTACCCTGCGTGTTGGATCCCTGTCCCGATCCTGACAGAGACAGAGGCAGAACACTCGTGATTTTGGTTATAGACCTTCCTTAAGTCTAACTCCCGCATTTCAGAATTCTGAATCTACTATTCTAGCTCTCCCAGAACCTATGCAGATTGGTAACACTCACCTTTCAGAGAATGAAAGACAATATAGGAGAAGGGAGGGTCGGTGTATGTATTGTGGAGTAGGAGGTCATCTACGCCTTAATTGCCCTAACCGTCCGGGAAACGCTCGCACCTAAGTTTCTCCAGAGGACAGGCCTTGGGTGTTTCTATTTTGTCCTCTACATATGATTACAGGGATCATAGGCTACTAGTACAGGTTTCTTTAACTTGGGAAAAGGGAGCACTTAAAGCTATGGCATTAATAGATTCCGGAGCAGCTGAAAGCTTTATTGATCAAACTTTTGTCAAGAAACATGCTATCCCATCTCAGTTAAAGGAGACTCCCCTGGCCGTTGAGGCCATAGATGGTAGACCGTTGTTAGATCCAGTTATTTCTCGTGAAACTTTACCAGTTAAACTAACCATTGGTATTTTACACGAGGAGGAGATTTCTTTCATGCTTATCTCATCCCCTTCAGTTCCTATAGTTTTGGGGTATCCCTGGCTTAAAAAGCATAACCCTACTATTGATTGGGAACAAGGTGAAATAGTATCTTGGGGTCAGGGTTGCCAGAAAGGTTGTGTACAGAAAGTCTCACCGTTGTGCCTAGTGGACACACCTAGCAACTCTAACAAGCCCACAGATTTACAGATACCTTCCCAGTATCAGGATTTAAAGGCAGTCTTTGATAAGAGGAAGGCTGATACTTTACCTCCACACAGGTCCTTTGATTGTAAGATTAATCTCCTGCCTGGTACTATGCCCCCGAGGGGTAATGCATATCCTCTATCCGCTAAGGAGAACTTAGTCTTAGAGGAGTACATTCAGGAGAATCTAGACAAAGGCTTTATTAGGAGGTCCTCTTCTCCAGCCGGAGCCGGTTTCTTTTTCGTAGATAAAAAAGACGGCACACTACGGCCTTGCGTCGATTATCGGGGCTTGAACAAGATAACAATCAGAAATGCTTATCCGATTCCCCTGATTACTGAGCTATTTGATCGCCTGAAAGGTTCTAAGATTTTTACCAAGTTAGATCTGAGGGGAGCTTATAACTTGGTGAGAATTCAGCAGGGTGATGAATGGAAAACGGCTTTCAATACCCGGTATGGCCACTATGAATACACGGTAATGCCCTTTGGGCTTTGCAATGCTCCTGCTGTATTCCAGGACTTGATTAATGAGGTTCTTAGGGAATTTCAACAGGAATGTGTTATAGTTTATTTGGATGATATACTAATACATTCTAAAGAGCCTGAAACTCATCACAAACAAGTCAGAAGGGTATTACATAAACTTCTACAGCATGGGTTGTACTGCAAATTGGAGAAGTGTAGCTTTGACCAATCCCAGGTAAATTTTCTTGGTTACGTTATTTCTGGAGAGGGCTTTAAGATGGACCCTGTTAAACTCCAATCTATCTTGGATTGGCCATTGCCCAAGGGACTCAAAGCCATTCAGAGATTCATCGGTTTCTCGAATTACTATAGGCGCTTCATTAAGGGATACTCGTCTATTATCTCTCCTATTACTAACATGACTAAACAGGGTGCTGATACTAAGACATGGTCTCCAGAAGCGCTTGTTGCTTTCAGTACTCTCAAGGAACAGTTTGCCTCAGCACCGATATTAGTTCATCCAGACACATCTTTGCCTTTCTTACTCGAGGTAGACGCCTCAGAGACAGGTGTAGGCGCTATTCTGTCCCAAAGGTTAAGTTTGAATAAACCACTGCATCCATGTGTTTTTTTTTCTAGGAAATTGTCTGGGCCTGAGAGCAGGTATGATATTGGTGACAGGGAACTGTTAGCGGTAATTTTGGCTTTAAAGGAGTGGAGACACTTGTTGGAAGGGACTTTACACCCGGTTACTATTTTGACGGATCACAAGAATTTGTCATATATAGGGGAAGCCAAGCGATTATCTGCCAGGCAGGCTCGTTGGTCTTTGTTCCTTACTCATTTCAACTATGTTCTCACTTATAGACCTGGTTCTAAGAATTCTAAGGCCGATGCATTGTCCCGCCAACATGAACCTTCTACTATGCCTGAAATGTTTTTTTCTTCTATAGTTCCTAAGCGTAATATTATTGCCAGCACTAGCATTAAGATTCACTCTCCGTTGCTGGAGGAGATCAAGAAGTTACAACATCTGGCACCCGGACCTATTCCGGGGGACCGTTACTTCGTGCCTCCTAAACTCCAACTGGAACTTATGCAGTGTTTTCATAACAGTAAATTTGCCGGACATCCTGGCATACGCAAGTCATGTTCTCTGATTTCTAAAGATTTCTGGTGGCCTTCATTACGTAAGGATCTTAAGGAATTCGTCGGGGCATGTGATGTCTGTATGAGGACCAAACAACCTCATACGCTTCCATGTGGACTTTTGCAACCCCTAGAAATTCCTGTGAAACCATGGTCCTGTCTGGCTATGGACTTCATTGTTGATTTACCGGTTTCTAAAAGACATACGGTTATCCTCACAGTAATTGACAGGTTTACCAAAATGGCTCATTTTGTACCTCTGCTCAAATTGCCCTCTTCTCCCGAATTGGCTGAAATTTTCGCGAGGGAGATTTTTCGTTTACATGGGATTCCTTCTGAAATCGTTTCTGATAGAGGTTCCCAATTTGTTTCCCGGTTTTGGAGATCCTTCTGTTCCCAGCTTGGTATCAAATTAAATTTTTCCTCTGCCTATCATCCCCAGTCCAATGGGGCTGCCGAGCGCACCAACCAAAAGGTTGAACAGTTCTTGCGTTGTTTTGTTTCTGAACACCAGGACGATTGGGTCGGTTTGATTCCTTGGGCGGAGTTTGCGCACAACAACAGTGTGTGCGATTCTACTCGTTCTAGCCCCCTTTTCATGAATTATGGCTTCCATCCTTCCGTTCTTCCGTCGGCCTCCCCCTCCCAGGGGATACCGTCGGTTGATATTCATGTTGCCAATCTGAGAAAGTTGAGGGATCAGACTCGACAAATCCTTGTTCATAATTCCATGTTGTCCAAACAACACGCTGACAAACGCAGAAGGGTGGCTCCTGTATTCTCTCCGGGCGATAGGGTATGGTTGAGTACCAGAAACATCCGCTTGAAAGTTCCTTCCATGAAATTTGCTCCTCGTTTCATAGGCCCTTACAGGGTTCTGTCTCGGATAAATCCTGTTGCATATCGTCTGGCTCTTCCGCCTGCTTTACGCATCCCGAACTCCTTTCATGTTTCTTTATTGAAGCCTTTGGTATGTAACAGATTTTCCTCCACTGTGCCGTCCCCTCGTCCTGTCCAGGTTGAGGGTCAGGAGGAGTATGAGATCAATTCCATCCTCAATTCTCGGATTTCTCGGGGGAAGGTGCAATATCTTGTGGACTGGAAAGGATATGGTCCTGAAGAGAGGTCTTGGGTGGCCCAGGAGGATGTGCATGCTCCTCGCCTTCTCAGGGCTTTTCATGCTCGCTTTCCGTCTCGCCCCGGTTCCTTCCACCCGATGGGCGTTTCTGAAGGGGGGTATTTGTTCTGTGTGTGTGCGTTGGATGGCGTCTGTGTGTGCGTTGGATGGCGTCTGTGTGTGCGTTGGATGGCGTGTGTGCGTTGGATGGCGTCTGTGTGTGCGTTGGATGGCGTCTGTGTGTGCGTTGGATGGCGTCTGTGTGTGCGTTGGATGGCGTCTGTGTGTGCGTTGGATGGCGTCTGTGTGTGCGTTGGATGGCGTGTGTGTGCGCTGGATGGCGTGTGTGTGCGCTGGATGGCGTGTGTGTGCGCTGGATGGCGTGTGTGTGCGCTGGATGGCGTGTGTGTGCGCGCTGGATGGCGTGTGTGTGCGCGCTGGATGGCGTGTGTGCGCGCTGGATGGCGTGTGTGTGCGCGCTGGATGGCGTGTGTGTGCGCGCTGGATGGCGTGTGTGTGCGCGCTGGATGGCGTGTGTGTGCGCGCTGGATGGCGTGTGTGCGCGCTGGATGATGTGTGTGTGTGCGCTGGATGATGTGTGTGGGTGCGCTGGATGATGTGTGTGTGCGCGCGCGTGTGCGCAGGATGATAGGGGAGAAGCATTTTTTTTTTTTGAATTCTTTATTTTTGTGGGTATACAAAATACGTTAATGCTTTACATCGTGTGCACAATGTTTTCATATTTAACACATATGAGATACACATAATAAAATCACTACTGGCAACATTTACACATTCGCTGAATTCACTCTTTTATATAGAAAATCGTATAGGTTACTCCTCTAGCTTAACCCTTAGTTGGAGTGTCGCGTGTTAGGAGGGTGCATGGAGCCGGCTAGATAGGCCCTGCTTTTGGATGACGGTGCTGATGGCCTACGTGGGCTCTCATAGTTAGTTTTAGGGATACTCAGGTACGTGGCCTACGGCCGCTTAATCCGCTCGGGGGGGGGGTCATCTTATACAGAATCCCTTGCTATCCGCTCTCGGAGCCAGTTATCAATTTTAGATCTTAAATGGGGAATAATAACTTTAAAGGAAGGATCTACGGCACAATCTTGCACTGAACATAGTTTTCACTAAGAAACTTGACATGTAGTATAAATTAAAAACATAAAACAAAACATAACATAAAACGAGACCGCAGCTATGCGGAGAGTTTGTAAGCCTGTGCGGGGAGTTCAGCATGCAGTCCTGCACAGACGACCTGTGTGGGTCGGTAATGGATTAGTCTGCTGGTCAGTGTGCTCAGGTCTGGGAGCTTGTCGCGTTCGATACCCGTTCTCTAGGCGCAAACGGTATTATGTCTTCCACGTTCCATGTCGGGCGGGCTCCTGTAGACGCCGCTGGCAGTGTAAGTCCAAGTGCTTGGAGGAAGTTGATCGCTTCGGATATATGAGACAAAGAAAACGTCTTACCGGCTCTTTCCGTTGTGAGACGGTTTATACCCCATTTATAAGGGATGGCATTCTCCCGCAGCTGTAAGGTAACTTGGCGAAAGGATCTGCGCCATGTGAGGGTCTGTCTGGAGAGGTCCCTGTAGAACGTTAAGGTGTCACCTTCAAAGGTTATCGTTGGGGAGCCTTTTGTGGCGCCCATCAGGGCTCCTCGGTCTGAGTCTCGGACAAATTTGAATAGAACGTCCCGTGGTGCTTCCTGGGGAGCCTTAGCCGCTTTAGGTAGACGGAAGCAGGAGTCCAGTCCCACTTGCTTGGCCTGCTTCGGGACCAACAGCTAGCTATAAGCCTCCTGCAGTAGTGTGGCAGTTCCATGTTGGTGACTGTTTCGGGCACCCCCCTGATTCGCAGGTTTCTGGCCTTCGATTTGTCTTCCATGCCGGCCATTTGGGCCGTCAGTGTTGCGCATTGTTTTTGCAGGGATCCCAGCATTGCATCCGTGGCTGACTGTGCCACCCTGGTGCTCTTAAGGGACTCTTCCGCTGAGACCACGCGTGTAGATAGCGTGGAGATGTCACTTCGGACTTGCGCCATGTCTGCATCAAACATTGCTTTAATATTAAGCATCAGTGCCTTAATGTCAGCCTTTGTAGCAGGTGCCGCATCACCCAGGTCGTATTGCTGTGGTGCCTTGATTTGTGCCTTGCCGGGAGTGGAAGCAGAGTCAGGCATGCTGTCCTCATCCGAGGAATGCGTGGTGTAGGCCTCACTCGGCGCCATTTTGGCGGGCTCCTGTCGCAGAAAACTGCCAATATCCTGAGATCCATAGGTAGGATCAGCCCGGCTTTTCTTGGCTTTTTTCCTCATATTGTAAGGAGTCCGGGGGTCTGATTATTTGGTCCCGGAATCTGCTTTTAGTGCAGAGATGAGAGTTTTAGCGGGTCTCGGTGTCAGAGCTGCTTCAAGCTGCGACTTGCTCGGTCAGGCGCTGGCTCCGCCCCCTCGGGGAGAAGCATTTTTTTTTAAATTCATGTGTGTGTGTGTATATTTTTTTAGTTTATTCCCCCCTCCCTGCTTCTTACCTTGTCAGGGAGGGGGGAGATCGCCGGGTGGTCCGGTGGGGGAGCCAGCCGCTGCACACAGGGCCCATCACACGCTGTGTTCCCTCTCCAGCGTGTGATGGGCCCTGTGTGCAGGTAGCAGGGCAGGTCCTGCAGGACTGGGAACGGGAACGGCGTTCCTGCTTTGGAAAAAGTGCAGGACTCGAGCCCTGGTCTTTGTTCTGTTGATTGGGTAAGAGTACGTGTGGGTGGAGCCGATTATGGGAGGAGCTATATACCTATATAAAAAGGGACCTACACTGTATGATCAGGGCTCAGACTTTGCTGTTTTTTGGTGACATTAGTCCCTCTGAGTCCCGGTCGGTGAATCGAATAAAGATCTCTTCCTTCCTGAAGAAACCTGTGTCCATCTGTCTGTGCTCGGCTTCCGTCAGTTTCTCTGGTATCATTGGATTGGCGTATACGACAATGTGTTCCAGGTCCTGCCAATATCCAGCAACTTTGCACAGCCATTGAAGAGGAGTGAACCAACATTCCACAGGCCACAATCAAAAACCTGATCAACTATGCGAAGGAGATGTGTTGCACTGCGTGAGGCAAATTGTGGTTGTGTGAGGCAAATGGTGGTCTGTGTCTGACTGGTGTTTGGACCCCCTGATCCCCTAGTACAGTAAAACTGCACATTTTAGAGTGGCCTTTTAATGTGGCCAGCCTAAGGCACACCTGTGCAATAATCATACTGTGAGGTGGATGGATTATCTCAGCAAAGGAGAAGTGCTCACTAACACAGATTTGTGAAGATTTGAGAGAAATATGCCTTTTGTGTACATAGAAAAAGTCTTAGATCTTTGGACTTCAGCTCGTGAAAAATGGGGGCAAAAACAAAAGTGTTGCGTTTATAATTTTGTTCAGTATATATTCAATGAGTTATACTATCTAACCTGAATTTTATAAAATGTTTTGCTATGTTCACATATAGCACAAGCACTCATTTGTTTTCTTAGTTTATTTATGTTCTCTTAATTATACTAATGAAGGGAATTTTAATAATAAAGACAATTTCTGTGGGAGCATCCTTAATCTTTGGTCAACTTCTTTTCTTCAAGTATATATTGATAAAGGTTAAGCCATTTCATCCTTTTTTTTTTTGCAGGAATGTGTAGGGATGTCAGGAATGCAAAGGGGATATTGTCAGAAAATCAAATTGAATTTTAACTATGAAGTTAAAGAAGGGAATAAGGAAACATAGCTGACTGAGGATTTTTCTATTTCAGCAATTTTGGCCTTACATTCAAAACTCACCTAGAATTACATAGAATTCCTGTAGCCCCATGTAGCTAGAGTGCAGCTAAGCGGAAAAAGGCCTTGACAGGGGTTAGGAGGCGGGCTTAGGAGGAAGTAAGCAAGGGTTGGAATTATGGGTAAGTAGGATTGGCTATTTAAATGAGCAGCCATTTTAGGTGAGTCATTCTAACTTTCTACCTGGTTGAGTTTGTGTTCACCTCGGTGTGCGCGGACTTGCTTGGTCGGATTTCTTTGTCTCCTCTGCAGGGCCAATGGACGACGTGGAGCGTTTGCTGGAGGGGATCAGGTCGGCAGCACGGCATCAGGGTGTGGACTGGCTACGGGCACAGCTAGGCCCTGCCCTGGCGGAGGCGGCGGATCGGGACGGTGATGGCGGGAGACCGGTCCGGGCCCGGAGGCCCCCGAGGAGGCTAAGCCCGGGCGCGGGGCCCGGTGAAGTTGTCCCCGGAAGCAGTGGAGTTTCGGTTGCGACCGGCAGCAGGCCCGGGAGCCGTGTGGTCGAGGCCTTGCCTCCCCGCGTGCGGCCGGAGCCTCGGATGAGCACTCGGCGGCAGAAGGATGTCGTGGACGGGGGCACTGCTGCTTTCGGGTCAGAGGTGGCCGGGCGGCCCCCTGGTGGTGCGGGACCCACGGAGGGGAGGTCTAGGAGGGCTTCCCCCCCATCGGAGAGTGACGATGATGAGGAGGCTGGATCCGGGAGGCCGCATGGCCGGCCTAGGAGGCAACAGGCAAGTGCAGAGGGCTCCGGCCGGGGCCCTCTTGGCGGGAAGGTCGCTAGGGGGATCTCTGCCACGGAGGGGGGCGGGAGTAGGCCGGTGGGGGGCGCCCAGGCCATAGTCGTAAGGGGGGAGGGTCCTGGGGTCCCTAAGCATAAATGTGGTTCGAAAGGAGTGAGTTCCAAGGGCGGTGGGGGTTCTCGGGATGCGGCCAGGTCAGAGAGCGGGTCCCCCAAAGGGGTGGTGGGTAGGTCTGGGCCGACTGGGTCTGGTAAGCATGGGGGAAAAGGTCAGGGGGCAGTGGCGGTGGGTGCGGGAAAGGGGGTTCCGGAGGCAGCTAGGCAGAGGAATAGGGGAGGCCGGGGACTGGGATCCTCCGTAGTGGTTGGGCGGCGGGGGGGCCCGGGTTCTGGGAGTAGTAGCGGCAGTCCCTCACCCGTTAGATCTCTGGGGTCCCTGGATGCGCGGGGGAGGTCGGGTCGGCACTGCTCCCCCTCGGACAGCTCGGCAGGGGAAGGTGCGGCAGCCCCTAGGTATGGTCGGCAGGGGCGGCCTGCTGGTAGAGACGGGAGGAGTCATAGCCCCAGGGGTTCCCGGGTGCCACGTGGTGGTAGAGGTCAGCGGGAGGCTTCGGTGCAGAGCAGGCGCTCCCGGGGTCGTGACGGGAGGGGTATTGATGTCCGTTACACCCTACCCAGGACTTCTTCTCCTTGTCCTAGATCTCGGAGCCGTTCTGCCTCCTCGCAGGCTGGTCACCGGGTGGGCTCCCCGGTCGGCGAGACAGCAGCGGAAGTTCCTCTTCCTGGACGTCGGGCGATCTGCACTGCAGCCCCCACCGTTCCGGTGTCGGGAGCCTTGGCCGGTGAGTCCAGTGGGTCACTACACTCTAGCGCTTTAGTTACCACACTTCAGGCACTACTCCACTCATTGGGGGCGGGGGGTGACACTAGCGGCATTGGTCAGGTGTGGGCTCCGGGTGCTGTGGCTACGGGCTCTCGGGTCGGGAATTCCACAGGGCCTAGTTCGGGCGGGGACATGGTGGTGCCGCAGGAAGTAGGGGAGACTGGGAGTGAGCGGGCTGAGTTGACTGGGGGTATCCCCAACGCGGCTAGACAGCACGCGTATGTATCTTTTGCGGGCCCGCTGGGGGTTCATTTGAAACGGGACGTAAAGGATAAGATATGGAAGGGTGAGTTCTGTGAGATCTTCTCCCTCCTCCCATTAGAGGACTTTATAGACCTCAAAGAGGAGGATAAGAAGGACGAGAAGAAGAAGGAGGAGGAGGAGAAGAGGAAGCGGTATCGCAAGATTCCGAAGTCCTTTGGTAATTGGTTGAGGGCCTTTTGCGTGCTGGCTAGCGTGCTCGGCGAGAAATCGCCGGGGTTATGCTCCTCTCTGTTTTGCTATTTGGATGGCATTTGGGAAGCGTACCGGACTTACGGGGGGTTGGCGTGGTGGCGGTATGACGAGCAGTTTAGGCAGCGGCTGGCGGCTAACCCGGGCATGCGGTGGGACCAAATGGACCTGCCGCTCTGGATGAAGCTGATGATGGCTCAAAAGGCGCAGCCCTTTCAGAACTCGGCCGGCGCTAGGGGGCAGTCCGCCTCGTCGGCCACCTTACCAAAGGGCTTATGTTGGCTCTATAATGAGGGCCAATGCAAATAGGGGGCCACCTGTCGTTTCAAGCACGAGTGCTCCGGCTGCGGAGGCGCTCATGGGCTCAACCGCTGCTTCAAGAAGGGTAAGTCCGGTGGCTCCTGTGCGGCTGTCGCGGCCGGGGGAGGGGGTGCATCCGCTTCCCCTGGGCTTAACCCCAGTGAGGCTAAGCGCGATGGAGCCGTGGCTAAGCCGCTACGATAACAGGGCGGATGCCGCTGTGCTCCTGGCGGGTTTTGCGACGGGGTTTTTTATTCCGTTTCAGGAGCGGGGTTCAGGGAGGCTGCGCAACCTGAAGTCTGTGGCTGACTTCCCGGACGTGGTTAGGGAGAAGCTGGGCAAAGAAGTCGGGCTGGGCCGCATGGCGGGCCCGTTCGCAGTGCCTCCGCTGGAAGGCCTGCGGATTTCCCCACTTGGGGTGGTTCCCAAGAAGGAGCCGGGTAAATTTAGACTCATTCACCATCTCTCGTACCCGAAAGGGGAGTCGGTGAATGACGGTATTCATAAGGACTTGTGCTCGGTGTCATATGCATCTTTCGACCGGGCGGTCGATCTGGTCCGGCGGGCCGGGCGTGGGGCTCTGATGGCGAAAGTGGACATTGAGGCCGCGTTTCGGCTGCTGCCAGTCCACCGGGACTGTCATCACCTACTGGGGTGTTTCTTCGAAGGGGCCTACTTCGTGGACTTGTGCCTGCCCATGGGTTGTTCCATTTCGTGCTCCTATTTTGAGAAATTTAGCACTTTTCTCGAATGGGTGGTACGGGTGGAAGCGGGGAATCGTTTTATTGTGCATTATCTGGATGATTTTCTGTGTGTGGGGCCGGCTGATTCCTTGGATTGCCTGCGCCTGCTGCGGACGGTTGAGTGGGTGGCGGGCCACTTCGGGGTTCCGCTGGCGGCGGATAAAACTGAAGGCCCGACCACGTGTCTGAGTTTCCTGGGTCTGGAGATTGACTCTGGGTTGGGCGAATGTCGGATGCCCCGGGATAAGCTGGACAGGCTTCGAGGGGCGGTGGCTGCTGTGGCCGGGGCGCGCAAGGTTACTCTGCGGCAGCTCCAGTCTTTGATTGGGCTGCTCAATTTTGCGTGTCGGGTCATTCCAATGGGAAGGGTCTTCAGTCGCAGTTTGTCGGCCGCTAACGCGGGGGTTCGGTCCCCGCACCATTTCATCCGGGTGTCGGCGGCCATGAGAGCGGACTTGGGCATCTGGGATGCCTTCTTGCGGGACTTTAATGGGACGGTGTTGTTCCGACAGGAGGGCCAGTCGTCGGCCGAGCTTGAGCTTTTCACGGATGCATCGGGCAGTGTGGGCTTTGGGGCATATTTTGGTGGCTGCTGGTGTGCGGAGAGGTGGCCTGACTCTTGGGGTTCGAGCCCTCTTATGCGCAACTTGGCTTTCCTTGAGTTGTTCCCGTTGGTCGTTGCGATGGCACTGTGGGGCGACAGGCTGTGCGATTGCAAAGTGGTCTTTTTCTCGGATAACATGACAGTGGTTCACGCGGTGAATCGTCAGTCTGCGGCCTCGAGGCCGGTGGTTAAGCTGCTTAGGCGACTGGTATTGCTGTGTATGTCTCGGAATGTTGTTTTTCGCGCGCGCCATGTTCCGGGCTATTTGAATGAGGTGGCTGATGCTCTGTCTCGTTTTCAGTGGTCCCGATTCTGGCTGGTGGCGCCGGGGGCATCGAAGGAAGGGCAGGCTTGCCCGGACGAGATTTGGCAGCTGGGAGCATCCTGCTTGGAGGACTTGTGAAGGCTTCTCTGGCACCGGCCACTTGGGCCTCGTACAGTAAGGTTTGGGGCTTGTGGGAGCGGTCGCTGGACGGGTTGGCCATGGACAACGGGGATGCCCTGCGGGATGCTTTCCTGTGGTACACCTGTCAGTTGCTGGCAAAAGGGGCGTCGCCTGCCATGGTAGACAGGTCCATGGCGGCGATGGCATTTTGGTTTAGGTGGCATGGGAAGGAGGACTTTACCAAGACCTTCGTCATCAGGCAAGCCCTGAAGGGTTATCGCAAGGGACGCAGGTCGCCGGATACCAGGCGCCCGGTGTCGGTTCAGCTACTGGGGGATTTGGTGGGTTTATTGCCTGAGATCTGTTTCGATGGGTTCGAGGCTTCGCTGTTCAAGGTGGCGTTTATTTTGGCGTTTTTTGGGGAATTGGTGAGCGCTAATAAGATGGTGCAGGGGGGCCTGCAATTTTCGGGGGTTCGTGTCTTGGATGGGAAGGTGGTGGTGCACCTTGGCAGATCCAAAACGGACGTCCGCGGCGTGGGCCGGGACGTGGCACTGGGGGCCTTGCCGGGCTCGGCTTTGTGCCCGTTGGCTGCTACGGCAGAGTACCTGGCGCGGAGGCCAGCGATGGGGGGTTCCTTGTTGGTGCATGCCGACGGATCGTCCCTCTCTCGGTTCCAGTTCACGAAAGTTTTTCGGTTGGGCTTGGGCAAGTTAGGTCTTCGTGCTGAACGATTTGGAACGCACTCGTTCCGTATTGGGGCGGCCACGGAGGCGGCTCGGTTGGGATTGGGGGACGAGGTGGTGAAGCGGATCGGGAGGTGGGAATCGGTAAGATTCCGTTCCTATGTCCGGTTGGGTCTGTTGGAGTAATGGACTTGGGGACCGTTTATGCAAAAAAAAAAAAAAAAAAAAAAAGTGAATAATAGACTTGTAACTGGCTGTACTGAAATGGTTCACTGTGTTGTTTGGGCTGGGGTGGGGGTCTCTGTCGGACTTCCCTCATCATTTGTTTTTCCCCCCCAGGGCGTGAGGCATGGATCGTGGGCCATTCGTTTGTCTTCTGGGCCGAGAGGAGGGCCGCAGCTCGAGCGCAAGGCCAGCAGCTGGGTTTTCCGAGAGGCCAGTTGGCAGTTCGCTGGTTTGGGTATCGGGGTTTTTGCTGGGGGGATGTTTGTGGTACACTGTTTGGGATGCTGGCGGCGGGATGCACGCCAGACTTACTGGTCCTACATATTGGGGGTAATGACCTGGGCCTTACGCCGCAACGCCGGCTGGTGAAGTGGATGAAGCAGGACATCAATAAGTTGAGGGGCCTGCTTCCGGGGGTCATGTTGGTCTGGTCGGAGATTGTCCCGAGGCGCCGGTGGCGGCACGCTCGGGATCCGGTGGCTATGGATAGGTGCAGAAAGAAAGTGAATAGCTTGATGGCAAGCTTTGTCGGGAAGGTAGGGGGTGTGGTGGTGAGGCACCTTGAGCTGGAGGAAGGGTTGCCAGGATACTACTGCTCGGATGGTGTTCACCTCTCGGATGTGGGTTTGGACCTGCTCAACTTGGGTTGGCAGGATGGTATACGGATGGCTCTGTTTCTTCGGGGTGGCGGAGCTCAGACAGCTTAAGGGGTCAAGGTCTGAGCTTGTGGCGGGACGGGGAGCTGAAGGAGAGGAAATAGGCTCCCCTGGATGAACGTGAGGTGGAATAAACAGATTGTGGTCATCGGTGGTTGAGAGGTTTCGAGTCCTGGAGGTGGCTCAGAACCTGGTGGGGCAGGGGTATCCGGGTATACCCCTGCCGTGGTTAATGGATGGTTGGCACTTTGGAATGTTGGTGTATGTTATAAATATGTATATTTGTTATTATATGGGGGTCATTGCCTTTTGTATGGTAGCCGAAGGAACAGGATGCGAGGGGGCGGAGTATGGGGGGCAATGACCCATGTTTATCTGTTAATTTATTATTGTTATTATTATTATTATGCCTAGTCCGCCTAACAGGTAGCGCCGGCCCTGTGGACATTCGGCAAGTAACAAAAAGAAAACAACACTAATAGCTGAACTCATGGAGAGCGATAAAGTCAGTATTTCATCGACTGGGAGCATTGAAGAATCACAGTTTCAAAGGAATGTACAATGGTGGCAGAGTATACTAGGGACCAATCGCTCACAGGACATTATTGTACAAATTATGTCACAAGCCATGGAGGCACAAAGGGCCCAGGAAGCTAAAGCCGGATCACCCAAGGTAGACACCACAGCTCTTCAAGGATCCATCAATGGAGGACAATGTAAGTTGAATTATGCTGCATGGGGAGATGGACATAGACAGATATTTGCAAGACTTTGAAAGACAGTGTGTGTTGGAATGACTGGATAAGGCTAATTGGGCAGCTATCCTGAGCAGGAAATTGTCGGGCAGAGCAGTCGAAGCCTACCGGGCAGTACCAATCTCATATCCACAATTATGACCGGTTAAAAGAGACATTGCTGGCTCGGTATGCAATAACGCCCAAAGCCTATAGAAGGAAGTTTTGTGGATTACGGAAATGTAACTCCTTTGCCAAGACTCTCTTGCCGAATGGGCTTTTCAAATGCACCGGGCAGCAGAGAACTGAATAAAGGGATTCCAGGCAACCACTCTGGCCGATGCATTGCAACTGTTGGTGCTGGAACATTTATTTGATCACGTGCCACCAGAAGTTGAGAAATATAAGCATGCAGACTTTTCTGCCTGAAGAGGTGGTTTTATCAGAGTTTATACAGATGTTTAAACAGCCATTGAATGCATGCAAAAACATACAGGGATATAATTTATAATTAGTGGGTTAATAGCTGCTTGATCCAAGGAAATATCTGACTCCCATTTTGGGGTCAAGAATGATTTTTTTTTCCTAGTTTGTTGCAAAATTGGAAGTGCTTTCAGACTGGGTTTTTTGCCTTTTTGGATCAACGGCAAAAACATATGTGAGAAAATCTGAATTCCTCTCCGGGACATCCCCAAGCCAACCCATTGTGATCTAGGCGGGTATGCTAGACCATGGAACTCGCAGGGAGCAATGTGACGAACTGCCCTGAAACTATTTTCATTTTTACCAAGCCCAAGTTGTTTTCCCATTGTTCGGTACTTCTACCTACCAAACACCGACAACCCCCTGACTCATTATCTTCAAAGAAAACCACAAACGTAAGTGCTCTCTCTGGGTGGCTGCAGTGAATGGTGTGTATTTTGGAGGCGAGGTACAGTCCATCAGAGGGGACAATTGCAACCTATGAGCCAGGGGGAGCTCCCCTACCTCACCCCACCAGAGCTATCTGAGGATTTAAGACTTGATGGGGTTCAAGATGGTTTTTCATGTAACATGTAACAGTGTATGCTGTTTTACCTAGAGCTGGGCTTAGCTCTTTAAATTGTAAGTTGGCACTTCTCCACGTCTGTGTTGTTCGTGATCCTTTCCGCATTACGGTTTTGCACTATTGGTCTCCCCTCTCTGCTTTTGTATTCCATATTAGACTACTGAGATCCCAAAGAAAGAACATAAGAACACTCACTCAAGGTCCACATTGTACCTATAAAGACTTTCATCTCCCTTTATTTTATTTAGCGCACCCTGTATTTGTTGTCTTTTGTTCTCTCCATTCTTTGAAGGGTTTGAGGGTTACCCTTCCTTTCAGGTGTGCAGCTCTATCCCCCCTTGTGATCAGTACTGTAGCACTGTTCCCCTCCCTTTCTATTTACTACTATCACCAAAATCTTGTTTAAACCACACTAAAAGACTATAACACTACCGTGGCTCTCTGTTTCCCTCTCCCCTCCATATGGATCCAGCAAGCGCCTCTCTGCCGCATTCTCAGTTTATACCATAAGCCAGAGTATCTCAAACTCTTCAGCAGGACTTGCCTGTGTTTCCATGGAACTCTGGCTTAGCCACAAGTATCACCTTAGCCCAGTCATATTCTATCACGGTTTTTACTCCTTTCCCAATGCCCAATGAGAGCGCTCTTTAGAAGAAAGTTACAGTCCTTTAGAGGGGGCAATCGCTATTTATGAGCTAGGGGGAACTGTCCAACCCCACCCAGCCAGACACCCTATTAAAGTACCGGTGAATTACTATAAACGCCTGGAATTAATTTCAGCTAGGATCACTCTAGCAGCCGGTTTACATTTTATGGGGTGGTGTTTCCACAAACCTTCATGGATCAGGGTGCTTTTTAAACAGATTAGGAGCTTCCTAAAAGGCTATCCAAGGATGTAAGACTTGTGGGGGTCAAGACTGTTTTCAATGTAATTTGGGTTTTTTTCTTTGTTCAGCTTTCAGTGTCAGTCAGATAATTTATTTAGCAAGAGATTACTAAATTGCCTCCCAGACACAGAGGTGTCTGGGCAGGATCTGTATGTGTTGAATGGAGACCCATGCTGAGGGTCTATGCATAAAAGGCTGTATTTTGTACAATAAAATCAGTTGAATTCCTAGAACTAGGTGTCATCTAGTTTCAGAGGGAAAGAGTTATAGTCACTTAAGGTTCTATTCTGGCTTAGAGGAGAGTTTAACGGAGGTAGCCAGTCGGGTTACCCAGGTTCCGCTTCAGAAATATTTTTAAAAACACCATTAAAACTTTATTTTAGGGGGGCGGGGCCGGGCGGCCATGCCGACAGGCTGCAAATCACTTGGGCTCCCGAGGAAAAAACTAAACACTGGGGTATATACCCACCATACCCGACTTGTACCAACCCGGGGGTCCATGGCACGAAGCTCTGGAGTGTCCCGGTGCAGCTGGAGCACCCGACCATGGGTGGCTCTGGGTCCTGGTGAGAGACTCTGGGGCTCGGATATGGAGGCCTACCCGGGCGGGGAGTGGGGCGGACGGCCGCTGCCTTGCTCTCCGTCCTGATCTACTAATGTCGACCTGGCTCCTTCCCGGTCCAGTTCCCCCCCCGTGGGCCAGGGGGGGTCATCCCGGTCCCCATCAGGTGGGCTAATGCCTTGCACACGTTGCCTGGGCGGCCTGAAGTCGCAGAAGAAAAGCTCCCACGCGGTGGCACCAAAATGGCCGACGGCCGCGCTGCAACACCTGGAACAAGCCCGAAGACAGGCGGAAACCCCTACAGCCTACATCTACTCCACCTGCCCATGCCAAAGCGATAACCTCCGACTGAGCACGCCTTACCACTGATCGGGGCTGGAAGAATACACAGGGACAACATCCTCATCCACCGACCACGCAGGGCTACAACCCTTGTCTGAAAACGAAGGTCTGTGAAGCTAGACACCTCGACTCACACAGCAACCGGGAGGCTATGAAGGGAGCTCGGGGGACCTGCAGGGACTCTCCCCACGACTAAGCACAGACTGCATTCCCATTGCCTCTTACTTTGTGCCCGGTTGGAGCTGGCAGTGACCCCAGCCATCCACACTAAAGCCTCTGTGTACACTCCTGAGCAGTTATACACGCTCACGATCGTAAGTTAATAGACCCTGACATGACCCACCATGTTGGACATGCTAATACAGCCTGCACCCAGTCTCCATCTTGTCAAGCATGTTTACTGTACTAGGCTTGCCCTTAAAACGCACAGTCAGAGTAATCAGTAACTATTTGCATATAAGAGTGGAACCTAGTTCGTGGCAACCTGTTTATCACTTATATAGTCACATATGACAGCAATGGCAAGAATGTATGCTTAAAGGTGTGATGCGCTATCTTACTGCTTAGGCCAGCGATAGATAATTTTGCATGTGAACCCGTGAGCCACACACTTGATGGCTTAATTCAGCTTGAGAAACTCATGATATGTATATCTAACTAGCATGCTTTAAACTTGACACCCCTGCACTTAAACAAAAAAGTTAGTGCACTGTTATGACATACCCCACTGTTCTTATTGTTCTGTTAACATTGTGCTGAAATATGCATGCAGACTGCCTTTGGGGTACCGCTCGCTTGTATGTAACCCTCATATGCACTGCAAAAAAAAAAAAAAATAAGAAAAAAAAAAATAAATAAGAAAAAAAAAAAACTTTATTTTAGCTCCCACACAGACTTCTCACATGAGCCTGATTCTCCTACTGTAAAGTCATTAAGCTTTATTACTTTTGTCAATCAAATTCTTCATATAAGGAAGAAATGTGGGCATGCACAGCTGTCTTCACAATCAGTCAATCCAATGTTTCTAATAGAGGAGGATTGCATGCACACTCATACGTTGCATGCTGTTGCTGGACAAAGATAAGGGTCTTAGTTGATATAGAATCTTACCTGATGCTTGCTGATGTTAAATAGAAAACTAAGGACCATGATAATAATGACTGCCAGGGTCATAATGAACCCACATTTCATCTGGTACATTGTTGTTGGTATCTGATAAACAAATAGAAAAGTGAAAACATGTTTAGAGAGACTTGGGAAACATATAGTTGTGTTAGAAAATGTATAAGTCCCTTACTTCTTCTCACTAATGATAACATACTCACTTTATTAAAGAGAAAAATCTATTTACCCAGTATGTATGCTTATTCTCTATTTATTTACTGATTCTTCATTAATCACAGTACACAAATATGTATCATAGGGTGAAACAAACATATGTGCTTGATATGTGAACCAAGGTACCGAAAACTGCCAAAACATATTATAGAAAAAACATTTATATTTAATGATCTAATATACTCAGGATTGTACTACTATGATGTACCACAATGTACATAAAAAAAAATATTAAAGGATAGGTTTGTTACAATAGCATAATTCCATATAAGCGGTGTGCATCCCTTTAACCCCTCTTTAACCCCTTAGTGACCAGTCAGTTTTTAAATTTTCTTACCGTTAAGGACCAGGGCACTTTTTACATTTCTGCAGTGTTTGTGTTTAGCCGTAACTTTCCTCTTACTCATTTACTGTACCCACACATATTATATGCCATTTGTCTTGCCATGAAATGGTCTTTCTAAAGATATAATTCTTTTCATCATGTCATATTTTCCTATAACATTTTTTTATAAAATATGATGAAAAATTAAAAACAAAAAAAAACACACTTTTTCAAACTTTGACTCCCAAAATCTGTTATGCATCTACAACCGCCAAAAAACACCCATGCTAAATAGTTTTAAAATTTTGTCCTGAGTTTATAAATGCCCAATGTTAACATGTTCTTAGCTTTTTTTTGGAAAGTTATAGGGCAATAAATACAAGTATCACTTTGCTATTTCCAAACCAATTTGTTTTCAAAAGTTACAGTGTAACACTGATATCTGTCAGGAATCCCTGTATAACACTTCACATGTATATATTTAAAACAAGACAACCTAAGGTATTAAACTTGGGATACTTTGACTCTTTTCATGCAACCATTTTACTACCAATATATGCCAAATTTAAAGTTGTATTCCTTACACTATAGTTCCTTCTGTCCCACTTTCCTTGTGTGTCCCCTTCCTCCCCACCGCCCCTCTGCTCAGAAAGGGGTAATAACTGCCTTTAGTTACTTACCCAATTTCAACACCCATCTCCTTCGGCACTGGGTTGGCAGATACAATCTGTTCTGGTATGCCATGTAAACTGAATACCTCCATGGAGAAAAATCCTAGCTAATTCAGCAAAGAAGGGGAGCTTCCTCAGGGGTATGAAATGTGCCATCTTAGAAAACCGATCTACGACCATAAGTATGACAGTATGTCCATTGGAAGGGGAAAATTCTACTATAAAATTGATAGACAAGTTATACCATGGGTAAAGGTTGGAGCAATCCCCATGGTACCCAGTGGACATGTGCACCAGTGAAATGTTTGTTTCGTACGAATGATTTCGTACTAAATAAAAAATTAATTTGTCAATCCCCAAATTGGTCCATAAACCATTCGTTTTTCGGATGAAATTCGGTAAAGAATAATTTGTTTTAGTCCAATATGACAAAAAAGGAAGGAGAGGTCGGCAGCTCTACCAGCTCCCTGCTCTTAATAAACATTACAACCTCCTCCCCCCCCCCCCCCCCGCCTTAACCTATGTGGGTCTGACCCCCATATTAATAAAAGGGAGGTTAAATCCTCCAGCATGTGGCTGCTCGCCGTCATTTAAAACTGGATATAAATAAATCAGTAGCTTATATAGAAGTGACAGAGAGCTACGGTAAGAGTACATGTAACCAATAGTTATATCAAATACAATAACAATGTTGCAATATGAAACAGAAACTATTTAGATCAGTAACAAAATTAGGCTGTGCTACTGATCTAAAGAGCTACGTTTTACACATACTCTTACCGTAGCTCTC
Source organism: Pelobates fuscus (assembly GCF_036172605.1). NCBI lineage: Eukaryota > Metazoa > Chordata > Amphibia > Anura > Pelobatidae > Pelobates > Pelobates fuscus. Next base: position 78,498,201 of record NC_086328.1, read on the forward strand.
TATCACTTCTATGTAAGATACTGATTTATATTCAGTTTTAAATGACAGCGAGCAGCCACTCCCCTAGGTCCCCACCCATGACTGGCAGGTGGGGACCCCAGTTAATTAAAGGGAGGGACCCAATGTCCCTCCAGGTACCCACCCATGAGCGGCGCGTGGGGACCACAAATAATAAAGTGACTAGGTGTCCCCAACCCCTAGTCACTCCCCCCCAATAAAAATAGCCTACCGACCCACCTCACCGTAGTAGTAAGGAGGGGGCAATAGACCAACACCCTGTAAAATAAAATGTCATACTTACCATTAGATGTCGTTCTTCTTTTCTTTCTTCAGCTCCAAAAAAGGCCAAATAAAAAAAATAAAATAAAAAAACCTGAATTTATAATATTAATATATATATATATACATATACACACACACACGCAAAAAAAATCCTGACGCTAAAAAAAAAAAAATCAATCTTCACCCAGCGAGGGCACCACACAGAATGAGCTCCGCAGGGCTGGGAAAGGCTTATAAATCCTACCCACGCCCTGCAATTTGACTTCAAGCCCTCTTGATTGGTTGATTCCTAGACAACCAGAGGGCTCTGACAGAATCAACCAATCAGAGGGTTCCAAGTCAAAATCAGATCAGAGCGTCTAAGATGGTAGAGCTATCCGGGGATATATAACATGTTGAAGTTCCTGCTTGTTTTTTTGTGTGTTTTGGTGTATGGTGTGTGTTGTACCTTCTGTGTCTGGGAGACAATTAATCTGGCTAAACCATCTTCCAGACACTGATGTGCCAGGGCGGGCTGCATGTGAATGGAGATCCCATGCTGGAGGTCTGTGTATAAAAGACCAAGTCTGTGGAATAAAACATTGTTGTACTCCCAGAACTATGTTGTCTAGTTACTGGGGGGTGTGACGGGGAAGCTATTCACTAACAGCGCTTGTTCCAACTTTGAGAGCATTCAACTGAGTTACCTATGCCAGGTATTGCAGCTCCGCTACAAAAACAATAGCTTTCATCCAGCACAACATTTTACATAATCACTTAACAATAACACTATGTACCCCCACGTGTTCTACCTTATTTTAAAAGTTGGTGACTGGGCCCATAGCCTGTGGGCAGGAGGCTAGCCTTCAAGCCTCTCCAGAAGGCTGCAGCATGGGGGCTTATGTGACAATGTGTATATATGTATATCTGTGTGTTAATGTGTATATCTTTGTAAGTATGTAGGTCAGTGTGTGTGTCAGAGTGTGCATGTGTGTTTACATGTCAGTGTGTGTGCACATCAGGATGTGCATCTGTGTGTATGTATATGCCAGGGTATGTGCATGTGTCAATGTGTATATGAATTATCGGTGTATGTGTCAGTGTGTTTAGAAGTGTACATATGTGTGATAATGTGTATGTATTGTGGCAAACCTTCATGTCACCTCATCAATTCTCACCCTCTCCAAAAAGACCATTCACTAGATACTGATCATCATCCCGTGTCTCCCAAGCCAACCAGACTTGCTTGCAGCACCAGAAGCAGCCTATATCAGCCAAGAAGGCATGGTATATCTGACTGGGAGTAGCTCTGAAGTTTTATGGAACTCTAAAGCAGATCACAGAGTCGCTGCAGTCCGCTGAAACTTCAATCAGAGCCCTCTCTGCCCCTGAACAAGCAAACAGGGCGCTTTCTGGAGGGTTGATAGAGGGGGGGAATAAGGCATCCAACAACGCTCTCCACGTAACCACGTAGAGCGTTTTGGTTTTAGATGACCAAAAAATCTCTACTCCATATTCTTGAACCCTGTACCAGATTGGAGGCTAGCAGATCTTGCTGAACTTTGGACTTTCACCTAGTTTGAACAAACCACCTATTTTACAGGTAGGATTTTGTCTCAGATCTTACAGCAACCACAGCCTTCTAGGGTAATCAAAGTCCAGGACACATCCAGCTGTGTTTTCCTTTTTATTTGATAAGAAAACAGGTGCTTTAAATAATAAACAAAACATAATTCCTTGCTCTTACTAGACAGAAATAACTATTTGTAATTGGGTGGCTTTCCCACTTACCCATTTTTAATAACAAAATAGATTTACAATAAACACAATTGTTCTCTCTCCTTCAGCTCTCCTAGCTGGCTTTTTCTCCCTCACTCTGCAGCAGGCTGATCTCTTCTTTTAAAGGCCTGCCTGCTAATTGACCAGCTACAGGTGAGTGTCAACTAGTTCACATCTCTGGAACTCTTAAGTTAAATCCAAGTTCTGGTCTGTTACAGAGCAACTAGTGACGTTGGAGCACTGGCCCACCCTGCTCTCCAAATGCTCCACCCCAGGGACCCATACCGTTTTTTGCAGAGTATCAGCAATGTATATTGCAAACTTAACATCTCTCCCTGGGACATTTAACTGTCTATTATGTGTTTTCAAGGTTTTTCAGTATTTGGCTGTGTCCAGGAGATAATTAGTTTAACCGAGAGCTGACACAATTATCTCCCAGCCACAAAGACTCCTAGGCGGGCTTGAGTTACATTGAATGGAGACCACATGCTGGGGGTTCTGTGAATAAATTCTGTGTGCCTGGAGCTAATAAACCAGTTCTTATTCACCCTTCACAAAGTCTCGACTAGTGTTTGAGTGAGACATCGGTAACCTGTGCAGGAGGGTGTAATCACTCTGGAGCTATTAACTGGGAAGGCACGTTGTGACAGACCCATCCCGCTGGACTAAACCTATTGGGTTCGTCTGATTTGCCCAGTACTTATGGTCCCTGAGAGATCCTGCGGAGAGTTGTGACTTTGCACAACTAACAGTTCGAATACAGCCAAAACCAACGAAGCGCTAAAGCTATCAAAGCCTCATGGTGGCCGACATCGGACAAAGGGCCACGTGGCGGCGGCCATTTTACCTTCGAATCCGCCGACCCGTACTATCGACGATACTTCGACAGTACAACGTAGTCGAAGTACCGATCCACTTCGAACAGGACGTAGACATTTTTAGGTCAACAAGTGACCGACCGTATAGCCCGAATCCAGGGAACTCTTTTGGGCACGAAACGGTAGCTGCGGTCGGTCATAAACGGACGTTCGAGTAACTTTGGATTCACTGGAGGGATTGGTGTGATTTTTGAGACTGTTTATGATTTAAATATGCTGAATCTGAATATGTGCCTTTTATGTGAATATGATGGATGGATTTGGAGTTATGAAAGTTGTATAAAAATATATTCTAAACTGCCTGTATAATAAGATTATGTGTCACACCAAGGGGAGGGAATGTGTGGGATGTACCATCGATGCCAGTGGTTGTTTTATGCCTCCCCTTGGGTGTGGCCTGTGTGTGTGAAATGCAAATAAAAGGCAGGCTGGCTGTTCCAGTCCTCAGTTCATGTTTTACCCTCATAATGGAGCTCGGTCTCGTTATTGGGGGAACCGGGAATACAAGTGACTAACGACTGTGTCTGGAGCTCGGAAGGTGGTACCGTAACACACGTCTTAGGTGGTAGTAATCCATCTTCTGGAGGGTATATCGCCACAAGTATATCTGTATATATGTATGTATGTGGCTGTGTATATGTGCCTATATCCAAGCAAACACCAACACAATATGCAAGCACACACCTGCAATCTAACACAAACATACAAATACACCCCTGCTTTCAAACTCCTTAATTATTTACTAGCATACTCCTTTACTTACATACTACACACAAATGTGCATTTAAAAGCCAGAATTGCATCCAAACACACCCCTGCAAACAAGCAAAGACAATTATTACATTCAAACACACCCTATATTAAAACACTAAAATGATATACAAGTATCCCTTCAAACAAAATCGTCCGTTACTGAATTTCTGCTAGAAGCATCTCGCCTTTATCTTATATTCTGGTTGCCACTCTCCAGTCCTAGAGGTAGCTTCTATCGGCTGTGCTGATTCTCGGTTTGAATTGTCGGGAGTTATTTAGTACGCCGCATCCACGCAGTGAACTCCATTTGTGCCAGAACACATTCGCCTTCCGAACCCTGCCTCCCAGCGCATGCAGACGCCCTCACGTCACCCCTACTCCTTCGTGGAAGGTTGTCAGGATATTTATATCGGCAGACATTTTGTGCTAAAATAGAAATTAGAAGTGTATATTGCCAGAGTCACTCAGAACAGAGCAGACTCCATTTTGGATTTTCTGGCTAACAAAGATACATGAAATTTCTATCCTTTCTGTAACACTAACCAACCACTTAGCCTGAACTAAGGAATGCATTGTATAAACAAACCAAGTGATAAGAAATTAGACAGGGGGATGGATACTCTGCCTAGATGTTAATGGAATAGAAATAATTCAAAACCCAGACATTTGTGACAGAAGATTAAATAATTTTATTTTACTTTCTAAATTTTACAAGGTCCCATTGTAAGTTAAAGGTGAATTTATAACTGTCAATTTTAGAAATTACAACAGGAATTGTCGACGCACTGTCTGGAGAAAATCCAAAGAAACGCTTTGAACTGACAGCAAATTTAAGTTATAGGTAGTCATATAGATAACCCAAATGACGTCAAAATAGCTATCAGGAAAAGTTAACTCTTTCCTGGATAGGAAAGTTTAGTGAGACGAGACTGCCCTCTATGGACCAAATACCTAAATTGCAATCTGCAGGTTGACCACACCTTCAGTTTCCTATTGGCCTTATCACCTAATGACGTACAGAAAGTCTGGCCCTTTAAAAAAGTCAGGATCGCAGGCCAAGTAAGTGAGTCAGAGATGAAGTTAGAGCTGAGTTGAAAAGAGTTGGACTTTCAGATTTGGACATGCAGAAAGATCTATGACAGACAAACACTCCTGGAACTAACACTCAAGCAACACTTGCACACTTCCATGCAACCAATCATACATCCATTCAAGTTCCTGAGACTATCTACTCATCTGATGAGAACATCTACTTAACTGGTAATTATGCTGGTTTATTTAATTAATCTAAATTAATTAAAAAAAATGTCATAGCATGATATATGACTGGATAAATCACGGTCGGATTTCAATAATAGAAATCTTAGATAACCAAAAGAATATATAGTTATAAACATTCCATTCTGCAGGTGGAATTAAGAATAATTATATATTAATGTGATATTATCACGTGTTAGCATACTGCTGTTTTTATCCAGGTGTATTGATTTGCTCTAAAATAAGATAAGATATATTTTTAGTCAAATTAAAATTCAGCTTATAGAATCTGGTAGATTACTCTTATTGGATGGTTCCAGGAAATGATTAGTGAGCTGGTTTAAATGTTATTTTAACTAAAATTACATGAGAATAGGTATTATATGCCTAGGAGGATCTAGCCAGCATTGAAAGGGTTATTCAGTTAACTGCTAGCCAAAGTTTTATGGCCTTTCGCTGCGCTGTGTGGACGTTTTTCTTTGTCTCTGAAGCACCCTCATAAATCTTGTCTTGACAATTGATGCTGTAAACATTGGAACGTGTATTGCCATTGTATTGCATACTATGTTATTCTAGATATTCATTGATTATTATCACGCATGTTACATATTATTATTTAATTTGTCACAATAAAATTGTATCTATTTTTATAACAAATTGTGATTTTATTTGTATGGAATACATTTCACTTACATGATAACGATCTCTAAGATCTAAGAGAATTGAAATAGTGGGCAATTCTCGACTGTTTACTATTATTATCCCATAAATATCCCCACAAGGTACTTGACTTTCCTAATCTGACCTCATTTATGTGCGCCAAATTCGGTCTACTGAATTCCGTGTACGGTTAGGCGAATGCTGAATTTGGTAGTTTGTTCACCGACACATATATACACGCTGCACACAAGCGTGCAGCTTCAGACGGAATGCCGGAGGGAATCGCGGCACTTGGAGCCATGTGGACAGGTAAGAAGGCAGAATGCCTGACAGTGGTGAGGCATCCAACGACACCCTGGTCTTGAGGGAGCCCTGCATGCCCACAAAAAGTACTCTGGTTTTCAGTGACCAGAACCTATTACCGGGCATCATGGGACTCTGCTTTGGATCGGTGGCTATCCACGAGCCGCTAAAACTTTGGCTTCCATCTATTTTGAGCTACCCATATCTGATTCTGGAGCTTTTAGGACAAAGTGGGGATGTGGGTACGGGAACTGAAATTATTTTGTATTTTTCCCCCAGTGTTTGGCTGCTAATTAAATTACAAGCTCAGGTAGAGACACCAAAGCGCCGTGGATGTTACAGTCCTATTTATCTCCCTGGGGACCTCCTGTTGAGATCCCAGGTATATACGGTGACATTGTGGGGCAATTAAACCAGTTCTTCTATACCCTTCACTAAGTCTCGACTAGTGAGTGCTTGGGTTAAACCGCTATACAAGCTATATGTGGCATTACTTCCCTCCGCCGAGCTGTGCAGACCTCCTCCTGCTGCACGGTCTGACCAAACCATGCGGCCTTGCATCTATAAATAGATGTGAAGTGGCGTAACTCCCAGTCTTAAAATGACCACGTCATCATTGAGATCCTAATCTGTTTTGGATCGCAGTGATGATGTTGACTTATCAGAGCATAGGTAAGCCTATTTAAGGCTTGTTTTAGCCCTGATGCATTGTCCTATCGTGGTTTCTGTTATATCCTCATTTAGTGCTCCTAGAGATTCCCTTGTGATTTCCTGTGTTTGACCTCGACTTCGTATTTGACTTGCGATTTCTGGTATCCTGACCTCAGCTTCGTATTTAACCCATGATTTCTGGTATCCTGACCTTGGCTTCTTGACTTTGTGTATTTCTATCCGTTATTTATCTTGACCTGGTTTCTTGTTGTATTATACGTCAAGTCTGGCCATTCTAAGGCTCGGTAATACGTCTTTCGGATCCACCTTTTGTGGGTTTCCCCTTTCCTGCGTGTTGTGGTACGACTCCCATGACACTATAACACTGAAGCTATAATCACTGATACATGCGCTGGAAGAGAGACTTCGGAGGGGAAAGGAGAGCCCTGGTGGTGACACTCAGGTCCCCTAATGGGTAGTCCGCCACATGCATTCACAAGGTGTATTGGGCTGTGTTTATTTCTAAGTATGTTTTACATTGTTTGTGTATGTGCCTAAAAGGGCTCTAGACTTTATGAGGCCTTAGGCGAACATAAGGCCCCCACTAACACCCAAAGTAAAAAAAATTAATAATAATAATAATAATAATAATAATAATAATAATAATAATAATAGGGGTTGCATTATGTGTATAAGGTGCTGTAGTTGTATTTAAGGACAAGCTTGCAGCGCTGGATACAGCGAGCTAGTCTCTGTATTCATTGTTCAGAGGCTTGCAGTGTTGTGGCTCCCTCCCGCGGCATTGTGATCTCTCTGACTGTAGTTATGGCATAATATGCAAACTATCTTAATTTGCAATAAACACATGTAATTTGCAATTATGCCAATTGTTTATACATGACTGAGGGGTATGGTTACATAGTCTTGCAGGCATGTATACATAAGTGCCGGTGTGTGTAACTGGCATTGTCTACCTGTGTGTGACAGGGTTTGGGGTGAGTGTGGCACAGTTGGACTACAGGATTGTAAGGGTTTATGTAATAGGGTGAGTGTGGCAGGGTGAATGGGGGTGAGTGTGACAGTGCAAGAGAAGGCGAGTCCGACAGGGTAAATGCGATAGGGTAAGTGTGGCAAAGCAAGGGCAGGTGAGTTTGGTATGGTTGGAGTGGATGAGAGTGACAGGATTAGGAGGGGTTATGCAAGTTTGGCTGGGTGTAGGGGGTGAGTGTGTGGGGACTTAAAGGATGGGGGGTGACAGGGCAGGGGGTGTTAGGGGGCAGAGGGTGGTAAGGTAGCTGTGGCAGGGGGTATTAGGGGGCTGTGATAGGGCAGGGGGTGGTAGGAGGGCAGTGACTGGGTAGAGGGTGGCTGTGGTAGGGGGCAGCGGGTGGTAGTAGGGCAGTGATAGGGTAGTAAGGTAACTGGCGGTGGTTGGGGGCTGTGACAGGACAGTGACATGGTAGGGGATCAGAGGGTGGTAAGGTAGCTGTGGCAGGGGGTAGTAGGGGGCTGTGACAGGGCAGGGGATGGTAGGGGGCAGAGGGTGGTAAGGTAGCTGTGGCAGGGGGCTGTGACAGGGCAAGGGGTGGTAGGAGGGCAGAGGGTGGTATGAGGACAGAGGGTGGTAAGGTGGCTGTGGCAGGGGGAAGAGGGTTGTAGGAGGACAGTGATAGGGTAGGTGGTAGGGCGTGGTAGGAGGGCAGTGACAGGGCAGGGGGTGGTAGGAGGGCAAGGTGGCTGTGGCAGTTGGCAGAGGAGGGAGGGAGGGAGAGGGAGATATATATATATATATATATATATATATATATATATATTATGGACTCCTCCTGTTAGTCTTTTATAGTGTCAGCCCATGTGTCACTTTTTGTTGACGAGTACAGACTTGTGACATCACGGTCTTCTGTGACCGGTCACTACCCAGTATAGAGTATATATACTTCCTTGTTGTCCCGGTTGCCTTGCCCTGTCATGGTTTTTGTTACCTGAGAGTGTGTTTATACAGTGTATTGGATTTCCTGTTTCCTGACCATTCTTGCTCTCTGTTATCCTGACCTTGGGACTGATACATGCATCTTTACTGTTACTTTAGGTTTGTGTGTTAAAAGGTAACTATTCCTGCCCATATATATCTCTTGATCTCCTATAATATGAGTTGTGAAAAAAGAGTGTAGCGCTTAGATAATGTTTTGCATATGTGGAAATTCCCAATGAGAGTGATATCAAAATATGTGCGATAAAGTGTGTGACGGTAGTAACCATCACTGGAGTCTGAAGACGGATAGTGATGTACCGAACGGTTCGCCAGCGAATAGTTCCCGGCGAACATAGCGTGTTCGCGTTCGCCGCGGCGGGCAAACACATGCGCGGTTCGAACCGCCCCCTATTCATCATCATTGAGTAAACTTTGACCCTGTACCTCACAGTCAGCAGACACATTCCAGCCAATCAGAAGCACACCCTCCGTAGCAGACCCTCCCACCTCCTGGACAGCATCCATTTTAGATTCATTTGGAAGCTGCATACATTTTTATTTTTATTTTTTTATTCTTTATTTTTGTAGTGCATGGAGGTGTAACAAATGAGCATGTGGTACCCCAACGGCATTCCTCATGCTTTTCAAGTAGCAATTGTAACAATAGGGTAAATGTTAATACCCTAGTCTGCGCGGAGCCCTCCATGGGTGAAGATGGATTAATTATTTTTTTTTGCGCTCGGGTTTTTTATTTTATTTTTAAGTTCGACGGGTATGATGGCTTTTTATTTGGCCTTTTTTGGGGCTGAAAAAATGAAGACGTTGAATAGTAAGTTGAATTTTACTTTACAGGGTAGTAATTTTATTCCCCCCTCACTATTTTTTAGGGTGAGGGGGGTAGGTAGGGGCTTTTTTATTTGGGTGTGTGACTAGGGGCTTGGGGACCCCTAGTCACCTTTGATGGGGGAGGGGGGAGGATTTTCATTTAGGGCCCCCACCCGCCGCTCAGGGGTGGGGGCCGGGGGGGGACAGTAGGTCCCCCCCTTATTGTTGTTTAGGGCCCCCACCCGCAGCTCAGGGGTGGGGGCCGGGGGGGGACAGTAGGTCCCCCTCCATTATTCTTTCATAGGGCCCCCACCCGCAGCTCAGAAGCCATGTTTACACTGTATACAGAGGGGAAGCCATGTTTACACTGTATACAGAGGGGAAGCCATGTTTACACTGTATACAGAGGGGAAGCCATGTTTACACTGTATACAGAGGGGAAGCCATGTTTACACTGTATACAGAGGGAGTGGCGTACTAAGGGGGGGCAGCGGGGGTGGTCCGCCCCGGGTACCACTCACTAGGGTGGTGCCCGGGGCGAACTTTCGCAGGGGCGGCGAAATGCCGCCCTGTGTCTTGTGTAAAGGGACCATCCGCTAATAAGACTATCTACCCGAGTTTCCCATCCAGCAGCAGCAGGGTCCTCTGTTCTCGCGATCCGTGAGAGCGTTGCCGCGGATCGCGAGAACGTTGCCATAGCAACGCTCTTGCGGATCGCGAGAATAGAGGACCCTGCTGCTGCTGGATGGGAAACTCGGGTAGATAGTCTTATTAACGAGCATGGAGAATACTGGGCCCCTCTAAACTGCCCAGTGATGCTGTGCCACCGGACCACCAGTCGAGGATGACGGGAGGGACAGGTAAGTGGCAGCACTTATTCCACACAACATACACACTGTGTAGAGTGAGTGTAGAGTGTATGCGCACACACTCTGCACACACTCTGCACACACTCTGCACACACTCTGCACACACTCTGCACACACTCTGCACACACTCTGCACACACTCTGCACACACTCTGCACACACTCTGCACACACTCTGCACACACTCTGCACACACTCTGCACACACTCTGCACACACTCCGCACACACTCATTTAAAAAAAAATTGCAGTTGTTTTTTACCTTTCAAAGTTTGGGAGGGGGTTGTCAAATAAAGGATCCGCCCCGGGTGCCAAATGCTCCAGGTACGCCCCTGTATAGAGGGGAGCCATGTTTACTCTGTATATAGAGGGGAGCCATGTTTACTCTGTATATAGAGGGGAGCCATGTTTACTCTGTATATAGAGGGGAGCCATGTTTACTCTGTATATAGAGGGGAGCCATGTTTACTCTGTATATAGAGGGGAGCCATGTTTACTCTGTATATAGAGGGGAGCCATGTTTACTCTGTATATAGAGGGGAGCCATGTTTACTCTGTATATAGAGGGGAGCCATGTTTACTCTGTATATAGAGGGGAGCCATGTTTACTCTGTATATAGAGGGGAGCCATGTTTACTCTGTATATAGAGGGGAGCCATATTACTATCTGAGATGGTTAACTATGATTGGCCCTGGCATGTTTGTTAGTCTGTCCTGCATGGAGAGCAGTGGCATGAATAAAAGTAGCATGTTTCAACTATATTAGTAGTTAGACTAGTTTGCACTAAAACATGTGCAAATGGGGAGTTTGCGGTTGTGCAAATGGACTGTTTGCGGTTGGTTAAACGGGGAGTTTGGTCTGTCACTGTGAAGCAGGCGTAAACCTTACACTACCTGATCGATACAACATCCTACCTGATGTTTTAAAGCACGTTATTCCAAACAATTTAGGAATGTTAGGTGATTTCTGCCTTTTATGGATTAAAACCAGACTCTGCATCAACTGTGTAATTTTCCATGGGTGTTTTGCCATTGATCCCCCTCCTGCATGCCACAGTCCAGGTGTTAGTCCCCTTGAAACAACTTTTCCATCACTATTGTGGCCAGAAAGAGTCCCTGTGGGTTTTAAAAATCGCCTGCCCATTGAAGTCTATGGCGGTTCGCGAACATTTGCGTACCGAAAATTTTATGTTCGTGACATCACTATATAATAAAAATAAGCAGAGCTAGTTCACCTTGCAATAATTACATCATCTGTCTATGTATTCCTAATGGTAAATGACAAAAACAGTTGTAATATAAATGTAAAATAATCTGAAAAGTTATTATTCCATATACAAAATCATTGTGGTTGTAAATAGTAAAAATTATAACAACCAGTAAGAATTAGTCTTTACATCTAAGAATCCTGACTTAAACCGAGTCTTGCTGACTAGTGATTTAAATAAAATCCACCCTGATGCTGGAGGAAAGTCATTAAGTACAATTAACATAATACAATTCTTCATTCAGTCACTAGTCATTAAAACATTATATTTGCCCCATCTAGGAGAATAAAAGCATGTTTGCTTACAGTTAGACAAATATACAGAGACATGCAATCCCCTGCACTTACCAAAAATCATCTGATGGTATGTTTGCAATCCTCACTTTCTATATATTTAAGCTGCTGTTTGAATGCCCCACCTCCTTCAGGTTAATGAGCAACAATGCAAGTCTCATGTTCTTAAAGGGATACTCCAGGCACCCAGATCACTTTTGTCCATTGGAGTGGTCTGGGTGCCAACTCCCACTACCCTTAACCCTGCAAGTGTAATTATTGCAGTTTTCATAAACTGCAATATTTACCTTGCTTGGTTAAGTCCTCCTCTAGTGACTGTCTGCTAGACATCCACTAGAGGGACTTCCGTGTTCATAGAACATGAAGTGTTTTAAGCAACGCTGGACGTCCTCACGCTATGTGAGGACCTCCAGCGTCGCTGAAATCCCCATAGGAAAGTATTAAATAATGCTTTCCTATGGGGAGGTCTAAAGAGCGTGCCTGGCCATTGCCACGCATGCGCATTAGGTCTCCCCCGCCGACGTCAGCGGAGAAGAGAGTAGGAGAGGGGGAGAGCAGAGTAGGCAGAGCCTGACCACCGCCGAGGGACTCCGGTAAGTCAGTAAAGGGGTTTTAACCCCTTCAGCAACTTGGGATGGGGGGTGGGAGGGAGAGGGGCACTGCAGGGTCCTGCAGTGCCAGGAAAACTAATATGTTTTCCTGGAACTGGAAAATCCCTTTAACACTTCCTATGCAGTTGAAAACACTTTAATTTAATTTAAGTGCACCTAGACTAGCTATTGGTTTGAGCGCTAACGGGCGGGTGTCCTCAGTTAGCCGTGTTCCGTTGCGGTGGGTCGTGAACCCTCCAGCCACTTGCGGGGGCGCTGTCTATGGTCTCCCTTGGGTTGCTATTCTCACCTCCCATGTGTACCCAACGAGTACAAAGTGGAGAGCGGCAGTGGCGTACACATGACCTATGGGGCCCCGGTGCGAAAATTGATCCGTGCCCCCCCCCCCCCCCCGCACGCTTACTCTGCGCAGGCCGGGGCCGCAACACATGGCGGCGGGCACCTGGTCGCAGGGGTTGCAGGGCTGCGACCGCGGTATGTACACCAGTGCATGCAGATGCACACACACTTAAAGGACCACTACAGACACCCAGATCACATCAGCTCAATGAAGTGGTCTGGGTGTCAGGTTCCTCTAGTTTTAACCCTGCAGCTGAAAGCATAGCAGTTTCACAGAAACTGCTATGTTTCACTGAGGGTTAATCCAGCCTCTAGTGGCTGTCTCACTGACAGCCGCTAGAGGAGCTTCCGCGATTCTAAGACACTGAACATCCATAGGAAAGCATTGAGTAATGCTTTCCTATGGGCGGTTTGAATGCGCGCACGGCTCCAAGGGAGTCCGGCGCTGGAGAAAGGTAAGTGCTGAAGACACACACACACTCTCACGAACAGACGCATACACGCTAGCTAACAGACACACACATTTACTGACAGAGACACACTCAGCGACAGACATACATACACACTCACTTACAAAACATACACTCTCACTGACAAACACACACTCACAAACAGACATCAAACAGACTCACTAACACAAACACACTCAGTAACAGACACACAGTAACACACTCACTGACACTCACTAGCAGACCCACACTCAACAGACACACTCACTGACACTCACACTAACACACACACTAACACTCACAGTAACACTAACACACACACTAACACACACAGTAACACACACAGTAACACTCACAGTAACACTCACAGTAACAGTAACACACACACTAACACACAGTAACACTAACACACACACTAACACTCACAGTAACACTAACATACACACTAACACTCTCAGTAACACTAACATACACACTAACACTAACACTCTCAGTAACACTAACACACACAGTAACACTAACACTCACAGTTACACTAACACACACACACTAACACTCACAGTAACACTAACACACACTAACACATTTTTTTTTTATTTAATCCCCCCAGCCTCCTTACCTTTTGAAGTGCTGAGGGGATTCCATGGGGTCCAGTGGTGCTGCTGGGCTCCTGGGGGGCCGGTCACCCAGCGGGCAGTCAGGCTGGTGGGCGCGCAAGGGAGCACTCTCCTCTTCAGCTCCCTCGCGCGCACCGTGATGTCATCTTCCGGCTCCGGTATCAGTACGGTGCGCGAGGGAGCTGAAGAGGAAGCACTCAGGGGAGAGTGCTCCCTCGCGCACCGGCCAGCCTGACTGCCCACCGGGTGTAAGCAGGCCCAGCCTCGGGGGGCCCGGAGGTGGACGGCTCCTGGGCCCCACAGGAGAAGAGGCTGACCCAGTGCGTACATACCGGGTCGCAGGGGCGGCCGGGCCCCCTGGTGGGCCGGGCCCGCGACCCCTGCGACCCTGGTATGTACGCCAATGGAGAGCGGCAAGTTGTGTGTAAGCCACAAGGTAACCAAAAAAAACTTTTTATTGTTTAAAATACACAATTTTAAATTGAAAACAATAAAAAGGTTTTTTTGGGGTTACCTTTTTTATAGGACCAATCCTTATTTTATTGTATTTAATATGCACTTTTTTATCTACTTTTCCTGGCATTTTTACTGTATCCTGATTCAAGAAATCCGAGGTGTGGATCATTCCACCAGCGCCGTGTTAATAGAGCAGTATCTTCTGCTCTATACTTGTAAGTATATTTTATTTTAATCTATTTCAATGACTTTTTTAAACTGAGAGCACTATTGCTGTTTTTTATATACTGTGGAGTACCACACAACCAAGGCTGGATTGACGGACGCACCTTTCCAGTATATCCCGTAGCAGGGATTATACCGCTAAATGCCCTTCATCCTAGAGTTGACCCAAGCTTCTCCAAATGTGAGTGTATTATCTTCTTTTCCTTTTACTTATTTTATCCTTGGATCTGCAATACTTCACCATTGGAGTGAAGTTTGTCGTGTTTCCATTTTTGTCTTCACATATACGGATTATTTTACAACCTGGACGGAACAACTCCTGAGGACTGTATATATATCCCATCCAGCTATATTAGTGAGACGTTTCATTTAATATTTTTATCGAATATTTTTACCATTTGGAAGGACTCGTTTATTCGATTTCATAAAGACTTTTTCATAGACCTATTTTGGTGTTATCTATCCATTGAGACCATTTGGTCTGGTCTTTACTGTCATTAATTACTGTATTTTAGTTCCTAGCACAGCCCTTACCCACTTTTACCATTTTCAGTCTGTTTCATTAAGGGTCTTGAGGGATTCCCTATTTAGGATTGCTGCTTACATTTCTGTTATTTAGCGCAGACTCTTCCCCCCTGTTTTTAAGGTTAGACCGCCCACCAAATTCTGTTGAGTACTACAGATATGTGCTCAAGGTGGGTTTCCCATGTGCTGCTGAATATGGCAATATCATCCAGGTAGGCACATGCGAAATCCTGAACTTCCTCCAAGAGCCGATCAGCCATCTGGGAGGGTTCTATCACCCCAAGTACTAACATCTCCTGAATTTCCTTGCGCATGCTCTCCCTAACGGCTTCAGGGATGCAATATGGTTGCTGCTGGAGAGGTATCTGACTTGGGGTTTCCACTTGGTGTACCGCCAGCGTTGTGTGCCCTGGTAGGGCAGAAAACATCTTGCGAAATTCCCCTAACCATTGGGAGACTTGCGGTTTCTCATAGGGACTTAATTCGGTTCCAAGACTGACCTGCTCCACTCCTGCTGTGGTGGCAGTGAGCAGATCAGGTAAGGGAAGGCTTTCACTGTCTTCGAAAGCTGGGGCGCATGCTACTACTATCTCTTCTGAACTATCTAGATAAGGTTTGAGCATGTTCACATTCACACAGTGACGTGCACACGATCCATGGAGCCCCGGTGCAAAAATTGATCCGTGGGCCCCCATCCCCCCCCGGCGCTTATTCTGCACGGGCCGGGGTCACTACACATGGCGGCGGGCACATGGTCGCAAGGTTGCAACCCCTGCGACCGCGGTGTGCACGCCAGTGCATGATACACATACATTTAAAGGACCACTATAGGCACTCAGATCACTTCAGCTCCATGAAGTGGTCTGGGTGCCAGGTCCTTCTAGTTTTAAACAAATATAGATAGCAAAAAGAAAGAATCAAGTTGCTGGTACCAGGAGATAGTTACTGACACTTATCGTACTAAAAAGAGAGATATAATCTCACTAAACTCAGTATAATAGCAATATAAAAGAGCAGGAGGGGTAAATCGACTAAACAATGTTATATCTTAAAAATAAAAATACAAAAACTTAAAATCGCTTGGAGATGTAAAAGTAGTCTCTATGTATAAAAATGCAGTAATAATATTAGTCCTTAAGATTTGATAAACGAGCAAGGTATTTAGATACGGCTGAAAACCCTTCTATTGTAATAGCAGGGAAAGCTAGCCAGTAGGAGCAACAATATTACTCTAGTAACATACTTAAATAATATGCAACAGTGTGATACACATAGAAAGTGGTATAAATCAATATATGAAGAAAATGTAGAGATGTGTGAAAAACTTCTCTACAAAAGGATCAAATGTTGTGATCGGTAGTGTTGTCTATCCAGCTCCAGCAGTTGGTCTTTATGGTGTGAAATACAGAAAACTGTCTTCCATATAAAACAATATTTATTAAAAAATAAGAATAAAATCAAAATCACAATTATTCACTGATGGTTACAGAGAATAGGAACCTTATCCGGAGTTTGTACCACCTTCAGTTCTAATCCTCTGCCGTTGCTGACTGTCAGAAGCCGGCTTGCGCTCCAATCAGCAGAGGCGGCTCTCTAATTAGGCGATTTAGGCGGCCGCCTAAGGCCTCGCGCTTATGGGGGCCTCGCGGCCGCCTAAATCGCCTTAGGGCAGTGTGACAGGTCGGGTCCTCGGTCAGAGACCGAGGACCCGACACAGGAGGGTGCCCGGCGGCTTGCCCTTAATGCCGCCGGGTGCGAGGCCCCTCCTATGCCTGCCCGGGAGAGCCAGCCTGTCTGCAGCTCCGCCGAGCGCAGAGCTGCAGACTGAGTGGCTCTCGCGATCTCAGCCAATCAGAGCGTTGCCGCGGTTACCACGGCAACGCTCTGACTGGCTGAGATCGCGAGACTAAACTTACCACGTGGTCTGCAGCTCTGCACCCGGCGGAGCTGCAGACCGTAAAGGGAGCCCACCGGACCACCAGGGAAACAGCCTGGCCGCCCACTGGACCACCAGGGATCCTAAGGTATGCCTCCGCTCCCCACCCTGCCCTCCTACCACCCTCTGTCCCAGCCCCCACACCACCACTGCCCCAGCCACCCCACCACCACTGCCCCAGCCACCCCACCACCACTGCCCCAGCCACCCCACCACCACTGCCCCAGCCACCCTCTGCCCCAGCAAGCCCACCACCACTGCCACCCCACCACCACTGCCCCAGCCACCCACTGCCCCAGCCACCCCACCACCACTGCCCCAGCCACCCTCTGCCCCAGCCACCCCACCACCAATGACCCAGCCACCCCATCACCACTGCCCCAGCCACCCCACCACCACTGCCCCAGCCACCCTCTGCCCCAGCCAGCCCACCACCACTGCCACCCCACCACCACTGTCCCAGCCACCCTCTGCCCCAGCCACCCCACCACCACTGCCCCAGCCACTCCGCAACCCTCTGCCCCAGCCACCCCACCACCCTCTGCCCCAGCCACCCCACCACCCTCTGCCCCAGCCACCCCACCACCCTCTGCCCCAGCCACCCTACCACCACTGCCCCAGCCACCCCACCACTACCCTGTCACTGTCCTCCTACCACCCCCTGCCCTGTCATAGTCCCACCTACCGCCCCAGCCACCCTCTGCCCTCTTGCCCCCCCACCACCCTCTGCCCCAGCCACCCTCTGCCCCAGCCACCCACTGCCCCAGCCACCCCAGCCACCCACTGCCCCAGCCACCCCAGCCACCCACTGCCCCAGCCACCCCAGCCACCCACTGCCCCAGCCACCCCACCACCACTGCCCCAGCCACCCTACCACCACTGCCCCAGCCACCCTCTGCCCTCCTACTACCCTGTCACTGTCCTCCTAGCACCCCCTGCCCTGTCATAGCCCCCCTACCATCCCAGCCACCCTCTGTCCTCCTACCAACCCCTGGCCCAGCCACCCTCTGCCCTCTTACCACCCCCTGCCCCAGCCACCCTACCACCCTCTGCCGTCCTACTATCCTATGCCCCCTACCATCCCCTGCCCTGTCACAGCCACCATACCAACCTCTGCTCCCTACTACCTGTACCCTGTCACTGCCCTCCTACCACCCCCTGCCCAAGCCACCCTCTGCCCTCCTACCTCCCCACTACCCTGTCACTGTCCTCCTACCACCCTCTGCCCCAGCCACCCTCTGCCCTCCTACCACCCCACTACCCTGTCACTGTACTCCTACCACCCTCTGCCCTCCTACCATCCTATGCCCCCTACCATCCCCTGCCCTGTCACAGCCACCCTACCACCTTCTGCTCCCTACCACCCCGTACCCTGTCACTGCCCTCCTGCAACCCCCTGTCACAGCCACCCTACCACCCCGTACCCTGTCACTGCCGTCCTACCACCCCGTGCTTTGTCATAACCCCCCGGCCCCAGGGGAACCCTACCACCCTCTGCCCCAGCCACCCTCTGCCCTCCTACTGTCCTCCTACCACCTCACTACCTTGTCACAGCCCCCCTACCACCACCTGCCCCACCACCCCCTGCTCCAGCCCACCCACTACCCCTTGTCCTGTCAAAGTCTCCTTCCCTCTCACAGCTCCTCTACCCTGTCACCCCACACCCACCCAATCACAGCCTTCCCACACACACGCACTGTCACAACTTTCCACCGCACACCTTGTCATTCCCCAACCGGACCCTATCATTACCACACACACTGACATCCCCTTCACATACACTATCACCATTCCCAAACAGTTCAGACCCCACACACTGCCGCCCCCTACACCCAGCCAAACTTACATAACCCCTCCTAATCCTGTCACTCTCACCCACTGCAACCATACAATACTCCTTGCTTTGCCACACCTACCCTATTGCATTAACCCCCCCCATCAACCCTGTCAGACTCACCTTCTCTTGCACTGTCACACTCACCCCCCGACCCTGTCACTCATCCTCTATCAGTCTGTCCCACTCACCCCCTTCACCCTGCCACACTCACCCTATTACATAAACCCTTACAATCCTGTACTCCAACTGTGCAACACTCACCCCAAACCCTGTCACACATAGGTAGACAATGCCAGATACACTCATATATACATATTCCGGCACTTATGTATACACGACTGCAAGGCTATGTAACCATACCCCTCAGTCATGTATAAACGATTGGCATAATTGCTAATTAAATTTGTTTATTGCAAATTAAGTTAGTTTGCATATTATGCCATAACTACAGTCAGAGAGATCATAATGCGGCGGCACAGGGAGCCGCTACACTGCAAGCCTCTGAACGATGAATACAGAGACTAGCTCTCTGTATCCAGCGCTGCAAGCTCGTCCTTAAATACAACAACAGCTCCTTATACACACAATGCAACCCCTATTTTTAACTTTAGGTGTTAGTGGGGGCCTCAAGTTTGAGTTTCGCCTAAGGCCTCACAAAGTCTAGAGCCGCCACTGCCAATCAGTCTCTGTTTCGGTGAGATGCAGCCTTACGCGTTTCGTGCCAACCTGTCACTTCATCAGAGGAGTGCATCTTACATCTGAAGCTGGATACTTATACACTATATGCTTGTGGGTCATATTAACCCTGTAGTTACTCCATTTTCATATTGTGAAACATTCTAATCACATTTTAGAATTAAAAAATAAAATGTAAAAATCAATTTAAAAAACAGACCATAATATAACACAAAGATTGTCTCTTCATGATATAGACTTAGTTGATATAGAATATGGTACCATCACTATTACAAAATTAAATTATAATTCTATATCTCAAACATTATAGAAAATTGTAAAAAAAATTAAAAAAAAAAAAATGAATGAGAAAAGATATCATAGATTAGCTCAACCAGAACTTGAAATTTCATAAAGTATTAGAGGAATACTAATATAATAATGACATAACCTAAAAAATAAACCAGAGTGGAAAAGAAAACCAGAATAAGAAAAGATCAGATTTAGTCCAAATTAAAAGAGACTTTCTCATAAAATGTTCTCATAAAAATCCTCATAAAAGTTCTCATAAAAAAGCATTCAACTCAAAGTCCAAGTTTAACCCTTTCGGTTCTAAGGTGTCCAACTGGAATATCCACTTAGCTTCGGCTCTATCTAGAGACTTTTCTAAGTTCCCCCCTCTCCAATGTAGATTGATTTTTTTCAATTTCTATGAATTGTAGTCCTTCCGGATTGCTTGAATGTGTAGTTTGATAATGTCTTGAAAGATTATGAGTTGGGAGACTTTTCCTGATGTTCCTGATGTGCTCAGCTAACCTTGTCTTGAACATTCGCTTAGTTCTGCCAATGTAATACTTACCACAGGGGCATAGTAGAATATATATGACTCCACAAGTAGTGCAGTTCAGATTTTCTTTTATTTTAAAAGGTTCTCCAGTTGTTGGATGTTTAAACTCAAAGATCTTGGATGTTTGCGTTGTATTATTCTTACAACCCATGCATTTGCCACATTTTTGAAATCCATTCCCAATTCTTTCTGAATTATTTTTCTTTTCTTCTTTTAGAGTAGGAGCAATCATTGTTTTCAAATAGGTGCCCTAGAGTATATTACCTTTGGTTTGCTTCCCAAAATTTTCTCCAGCACTGGATCCTCTCTTAGGATATTCCAATGTCTGTTCAAAATTTTCTTAAGTTGAAAAGATTGGTTGCTATATTGAGTAATGAATGTAGGGGTTTCCATGTTGTTGTGAGGTTCCTTAGTTTTATTTAGTAGAGACTCTTCTCTAGGAATTTCAATAGCTTTCTTCAATGCATCCTCTACTATGTCCACCACATATCCTTTGTCCAGAAATTGTTTCTTCATTTCTTCCATCTGGAATTTGCATTTTTCCATTTCTGAGCAGTTTCTCCTGATCCTTCTGAATTGGCTGAATGGAATATTCTTTAGCCACGTTCTCGTGTGGTAACTATCGAAGGGTATAAAGCTATTACAATCTACTGTTTTTTTGAAAGTTTTTGTATGGATAATATCCTCTTTAATGTAGATCTCCAAATGCAGAAATTCTACTTTTTCTTTTGAATGTTGAAAAGTGAATTTTAAATTATATGGATTGAAATTTAAGTATTGTTTGAATAGCTCCAGACATGTTAGATCATCTTTCCAGATGAAGATACAGTCATCTATGTATCTCTGCCATAGGACCAGGTTTGCTACTGCTGGGGAGTTGTTCCAGATGAATTCATCTTCCCATTTCCCCATAAAAAGATTTGCGTAGCTGGGTGCAAACCTGGTACCCATGGCAGTCCCTTCTATTTGGAGGTAAAATTCTCCATCTGAACAGAAGAAATTAGGGCTCAGAATAAACGCTATACATTCTACCAGATAACTTCTTTGGTCATTCTTCAGCTCAGAATGGACAGCCAGATTGTATTGAATGGCTTCACAGCCTTGTAAATGTTCTATTATGGTGTAAAGAGATGTTACATCTGCTGTTACCAGAAAAAAAGTCATCTTCCCATTGTGTATTCCTCAGGATTTGGATAATTTGGGTGGTATCTCTAAGGTAGGATTTTAATTTACTAACTACCAGTTGCAGAAACTGGGCCACATACTCGGAAAGGTTCGAGGTCAATGAACCAATTCCTGAAATTATTGGTCTACCAGGAGGATTGGTTAACCTCTAATGGATTTTCGGTAGGTGGTGGAAGACTGCTAATCGTGGATGTTTACATAGGACATAGTCTCATTCTCTTTTTGTCAGGATTCCTCGTTCTGTACCCTCATTTATTAGTTCCACAAGTTCATCCAAAATTTTTTGACTTGGGTTCTGCTTCAATTTTATATAGGTGTCAGTGTCACTCAATAGTCTCCTATTTTCCTCATCATAATTTAGACTGTCCATTATGACCACTCCACCTCCTTTGTCAGCTGCCTTAATGGTTATTTCTTTATCTTGCATTAAAGATCTTAGAGCTTTTCTTTCTTTCTTCGTAAGATTATCGTTTAGATTTGCGTCAGTTTTCATAGATCTAAGATCCTTATCCACCATCCTTTCAAAGACCCTTATATTTTCACTTTTAACTTGTTGCGGGTAGAATGTGGATTTGGGGTGGAGGCTGGTGTGTATATAGTCTCCTTCAATTTTTTTGCTTGAGAAGTTATTTTCTAAGAATAAACGTTTGACTGTGAGCTTTCTTATAAACTTATGTACGTCAATAAACATGTTAAATTTCTGATTTTATTTTTTTTTAGAATTTTTTTTTACATTTTCTATAATGTTTCAGATATAGAATTATAATTTAATTTTGTAATAGTGATGGTACCATATTTATATCAACTAGGTCTATATCATGAAGAGACAATCTTTGTGTTATATTATGGTCTGTTTTTTAAATTGATAATCAATTATTGTGCTATAAAAAGGTGTTTTCTATTACTGTTATGATTAGTATGGTTTGTATTATTATTTCAAGTATGTTGTCCTAAATACTGGGGCATTTAAAATTTGTAAATTTTCCTGCCGTTTTTTACATACATTTATGAGATTTTTAAATTTTATTTTTGAATTCTAAAATGTGATTAGAATGTTTCACAATATGAAAATGGAGTAGCTAAAGGGTTAATATGACCCACAAGCATATAGTGTATAAGTATCCAGTATCCCATGTAAGATGCACTCCTCTGATGAAGTGACAGGTTGTCACGAAACGCGTAAGGCTGCATCTCACCGAAACAGACTGATTGGAGCGCAAAGCGGATTGATGTGGAACGCACGCGGCAAGTCTCCCCTTCAGCTTCGGAACACACAGGACTCTGCAGCTGACTGCAAGCCGGCTTCTGACAGTCAGCAACGGCAGAGGATTAGAACTGAAGGTGGTACAAACTCCGGATAAGGTTCCTATTCTCTGTAACCATCAGTGAATAATTGTGATTTTGATTTTATTCTTATTTTTTAATAAATATTGTTTTATATGGAAGACGGTTTTCTGTATTTCACACCATAAAGACCAACTGCTGGAGCTGGATAGACAACACTACCAATCACAACATTTGATCCTTTTGTAGAGAAGTTTTTCACACATCTCTACATTTTCTTCATATATTGATTTATACTAATTTCTATGTGTATCACACTGTTGCATATTATTTAAGTGTGTTACTAGAGTAATATTGTTGCTCCTACCGGCTAGCTTTCCCTGCTGTTACAATAGAAGGGCTTTCAGCCGTATCTAAATAGGAGCATACAGCTTAATAGACTTCAATAGACTCATTTGGACAACTTGCTCGTTTATCAAATATTAAGGACTAATATTATTACTGCATTTTTATACATAGAGACTACTTTTACATCTCCAAGCGATTTTAAGTTTTTGTATTTTTATTTTTATTTTTAAGATATAACATTGTTTAGTCGATTTACCCCTCCTGCTCTTTTATATTGCTATTTTACTGAGTTTAGTGAGATTATATCTCTTTTTGTAGTACGACAAGTGGCAGTAACTATCTCCTGGTACCAGCAACTTGATTCTTTCTTTTTGCTATCTATATTTGTTTCTAATATTTTTTAACCTAAGGTGTGGGTTAATTCACTGGGATTTGATAAGTTACTTGCCTCTTTGTGGGACCACTATATAACCTTCCAATTTTATCAGAAAGGGAGCACACCTGTTTCTGGTGATCTTCTACCTTTATTATTATCCTTCTAGTTTTAACCCTGCAGCTGAAAACATAGCAGTTTCTCTTCCACTGAGGGTTAAAGGGACACTATAGTCACCCAGACCACTTCAGCTCAATGAAGGTGCAATGTCCCTCAGGTTTTAACCCTTCAGATGCAAACATAGCAGGTTCAGAGAAACTGCTATGTTTACATTTGGGGTTAAGCCAGCCTCTAGTGAATATGGCAATATCATCCAGCTAAATGGTGTATGGCCCCTCCCACCACCCTAATTGCTACAGTGCTCCTGATATGTTGGTAATGGTTTAACCGCTGTGGTTGCACCAGGGTCAATGTAGCACTTGCATCCCTTAGCCCCTTGTCCATTTAGGCGTACTAGTTGACTGTGATGGGCTCGGTTGTCTCCTGCAACTTTTATTGGGTTCACTTCGTGAAGCACCAACCAGTGTTTCTCTGGGCTGGGGAGGGGTGTGTAAGAGTTGGCACCCTGGTTGTCCCTCATGGTTTCTTCATGCGAGCACTGAGCAGCTGCTTGCATCGGTGGTGCTGTCTGGCGGTCCCATCTTTCTCACCTGCATAGGGGGCAGCTGATTTTAATGTGCCACATTTGGTTACAACGGTGGAATTCATCAGCCAGTCTACACCCTGTTCCAAATTATTATGCAAATTTCTATTTAAGTGTCACAAAGATTAAATATTTTGTTTTTCAATTTAACTCATGGATGGCATTGTGTCTCAGGGCTCTTTTGATCACTGAAAACAATCTCAGACACCTATGATAATTAGATTGCCAGGTGAGCCCAATTTAAGGAAAAACTACTAAAGGCGAGTGTTCCACATTATTAAGCAGAGCACCATTTTCATGCAATATGTAGAAGAAAAAGGATCTCTCTGCTGCCGAAAAGAGTGAAATAGTTCAATGCCTTGGACGAGGTATGAAAACATTAGATATTTCACGAAAACGTAAGCGTGATCATCACACTATTAAGAGATTTGTGGCTGATTCAGAGCACAGACGGGTTCGTGCAGATAAAGGCACATTGAGGAAGATTTCTGCCAGATCCATACATCGGATCAAGAGGGCAGCTGCTAAAATACCGTTACATAGCAGCAAACCGATATTTGAAGCTGGTGGTGCCTCTGGAGTCCCACGGACATCAAGGTGTAGAGTCCTCCAGAGTCTTACAACTGTGCATAAACCTTCTATTCGGCCACCACTAACCAATGCTCAAAAGCAGAAACGGCTGCATTGGGCAGAAAAATAAATGAAGACTAATTTTCAAACAGTCCTGTTCACTGATGAGTGCCGTGCAACCCTGGATGGTCCAGATGGATGGAGTAGTGGATGGTTGGTGGATGGCCACCCTGTTCCAACAAGGCTGCGACGTCAGCAAGGCGGTGGTGGAGTCATGTTTTGGGCCGGAATCATGGGAAGAGAGCTGGTCGGCCCCTTTAGGGTCCCCAAAGGTGTAAAGATGACCTCTGCAAAGTATGTGGAGTTTCTGACTGACCACTTTCTTCCCTGGTACAGAAGGAAGAACTATGATTTCCGTAATAAAACCATCTTCATGCATGACAATGCACCATCTCATGCTGCAAAGAATACCTCTGCATCAATGGCTGCTATGGGGATAAAAGGAGAGAAAGTCATGGTGTGGCCTCCATCCTCCACTGACCTCAATCCTATTGAGAACCTTTGGAGCATCCTCAAGCAAAAGATCTATGAGGGTGGGAGGCAGTTTACATCCAAACAGCAGCTCTGGGAGGCTATTCTGACATCTTGCAAACAAATTCAAGCAGAGACTGTCCAAAAACTCACAAGTTCAATGGATACAGGACTTGTGAAGCTGCTATCAAATAAGGGGTCCTATGTTAAAATGTAACGTGACCTGTTCTAAGTTTGATTGAAATAGCTTTTGATTTCAGTAAATATGCTGCAAACACAACAAATGACAATTGTCAGTTCTTTACAACCTATAATCAGGGCCGGTGCAAGGATTTTTGCCGCCCCAGGCAAAAAAATTTTGCCGCCCCCCCATATGTCCAGCCCACCATGTGACATCACAATGCCCCACCCATATGCTCTGCCATATGGGCCAACGCCAGTCTTCACAAAGTGTCTTATCTGAAAAGACAGTGTGTTTACATTAGAAAGCCTACAGGCACAGGCTATAGACACCAGAACCACTACATTATGCTGTAGTGCTTCTGGTGACTATAGTATCCATTTAATGTGAGGTAAATTAGAGATTAGTGCCACTAATAATATATTGGATTGCCTACTTACCACCAGATGAGGACAAGAGGCTGATGATGGGCTCAGTCTGGCTCCACAGGTCTGGTGTAGAAGAGGCTCTCTAGAGACTGTTTTTAACAGTGCTCACAACAATTAACGAACAGGAAGCAGCTCCATTTTTTAGGGCCCCTTACACAGCTCAAGGTCTGGGCCCCCAGGGGGCATACGCCTACAATGCCCACCCATAAATCCACCTACATGGCCCATCCGTGAGTTGGGGATGTTTTATGTGTGCAATTTGTGTAAGGGATGTAGTGTGTTTATAGGGGATGTAGTGTGTTTTTGCTTGTAAGGAATGCATTGTATGTTTCTGGGTGTGTGTGTGTGTGTGTGTGTGTAAGGGGTGCAAGGTTTGTTTCTGTGTATGTAATTGAATGCAGTGTGTGTCTGTAAGGGGTGCATTAATTATGTAAGAGAACGTAAGGGATGAATTGTGTGTTTCGGGTGTGTCTGTGTGTGAGTAGGAATGCATAGTTTGTTTCTGTGTGTGTGGGGGGGATGCATTGTGTATGTGTGTAGTGTAAAAGAGAGGGTTTGTGGGGTAGGATAGGGTCCTTATCCCCCCTCCCTCCTATAGTGCTCCTTATCCCCCCCTCCCATAGTGCTCCTTATCCCCCCCTCCCATAGTGCTCCTTATCCCCCCCTCCCATAGTGCTCCTTATCCCCCCCCCTCCCTTAGTGGTCCTTATACCCTCCCCCCTCCCTTAGTGGTCCTTATACCCTCCCCCCCTCCCTTAGTGGTCCTTATACCCTCCCCCCCTCCCATAGTGCTCCTTATCCCCCCCACCTCCCATAGTGGTCCTTATCCCAACCATCCCTCCCCTAGTGGTCCTTATACCCCCCCATCCCTCCCCTAGTGGTCCTTATACCCCCCTCCCCTAGTGGTCCTTATACCCTCCCCTAGTGGTCCTTATACCCCCCCCCCTCCCTTAGTGGTCCTTATACCCCCCCCTCCCTTAGTGGTCCTTATACCCCCCCCACCTTTAGTGGTCCTTATACCCCCCCCACCCTTAGTGGTCCTTATACCCCCCCCCCCTTAGTGGTCCTTATACCCCCCCCTTAGTGGTCCTTATACCCCCCTCCCTTAGTGGTCCTTATACCCTCCCCCCCTCCCTTAGTGGTCCTTAAACCCTCCCTCCCTCCCTTAGTGGTCCTTAACACCCCCCCCCTTAGTAGTCCTTAACACCCCCCCCCTTAGTGGTCCTTACCCTCCCCTCCTGCCCATGTAGCGTGGCCGGGCGGCGCGGAACGCGGGACAGGAACCATTGTTTCCTGTACCCGGCCGCCGGCGGAATGACAGGAAATGCTCACTGAGTGAGCACTTCCTGTCATTCCGCCGGCGGCCGGGTACAGGAAACAAAGGTTCCTGTCCCCGTTCCGCGCCGCCCGGCCACGCTACATGGAGACCGGCAGGAGGGAGCGCTCTGCGCTTCCCTCCTGCCGGTCACTCAAACCCGGCCGCCCTCACACAGCAGTGCTGCGCCGCCTGGGGCTTGCTAAAGCGCTCAGGCGGCGCAGCATGAGGAGGCGCACCGGGGACAGGGATCCGGCGCCCCCTAGTAAGTTGCGCCCTAGGCGGCTGCCTAGGTCGCCTTACAGGTGGCGCCGGCCCTGCCTATAATGTGTTTTGAAACTTACTGTGCATAATAATTTGGAACAGTGCATTGTAAGTTTATTATGTTTAAAAACGAAAAATTATTAGGAGGTTTGTTCAATAAAATTTGAATTGTACTCTTAATAGTTGATAACATGAGAATTATGCTGTCTGTTATTTACATCAATTATTAAGGTAAATGAGAAAAATATCATTTGCATAATAATTTGGAACAGGGTATAGTGGCTTCTTCCACGGTTAAAGGTTCACGGTCCCGTACCCAATCTCTAACCTCTGGTGGGGTATGGTCAAAGAATTGTTCTAATAATATTAATTGTAAGGCATCAGTCAATGTGGTCGCCTGGCACCCTTGCATTCAATTTTGGGTGGTGCAGTGCATACGAGATGCCCATTTGGCATACAAATCTCCTACCCCCTTTCTTAGTCTGCGGAATTTCCTTCAGTAAGCTTCGGGGGTTACCGCATACCTGGCCTGCAGTGTTTCTTTGACTCTTTCATAGTCATCAGGCACTGCTTGGTATGCTTCTGCTGCTCTGCCCGAACGTTTGTTGCTAAGTATGGCAGCCCAGTTAGCCTTTTCCAGACCCTCCAAAGAACCTTCAAAGTCCTGTAAATAACTGTCAATGTTCATCTCACCCTCTAATTGCCTTAAATGCTGCATTATTCACTTTCCGTGGCTGTCCATTCATAGATCCTTGTAGGGACGCTGTATCTCCCTGTAGCAATCCTGCTCTTGACTCATGAGCTTTCTGTGCCTCTGTTGCTTGCACCATGATCTGCACTATGATGGCCTTCGATGGATTCAGCCCCATGATGCTGTGCCTCCATCTTACATCTCTTTGAAAATCAGTCACCTCAGCGTTGTCCATTGCGGTGTTACTGGTTAGTTCGGCGAGGAGTGTGGCTTTCGGCTTGTTGCTCGCAACCTTCTCTTGAGCTTCCAGTAATTCCTTTAGTTGTGGTTCACTTGAGGAGTTTGTACTGCTGGGCCATTCACTGTTTCTTTCAGTTTGGGACAACCATTTGGGAGACAAATCCCAAAGCTGTCACCAGTGTAAAGGATACCCTATACTACGACTGAGTACATCCGATGTAAGTCTACCAAGTCCCAAAGCGAAGTAGTAATTATAGCTCTGGTATACCCAAACATCAGAAAAGACTTGATGAAGTGTACTTGATGAAGTGTACAAGTGTACAAGAAGAATGTTTTATTATGGTCCAGTGGCTGTTGATATACACAGACCCCCAGCAGAGGGTCTCCAATTATTTGTACAGTAAGCTTTTGCTTAACCTAATTATATCCCAGGCACTAGAGGTACAAAATATTATGCAAAAAAAACAAAATACTCATAACACATAGAGAAACCCTCACAAGTATTATATCCCTGGATAGCCTGGATCTGAGCTCCCAAAGTGTCCAAACAGTGCTCAGATGCCACGAACACAGCTGAATCACCAACAGGGTAAAGTTTTGACTGACCGCACATGTGGCGTCTGCCCAAATTAGTTCCAGAGAAAAAGTGGTAGCAGTCGGTCACTTTCAGGAGTTACAAAATGAACAAAATGTTGAACAGTTCACCTGGCTCATAGGTAGCGATTGTTCACCTAGTTCGTGCGAACAATCCTACCGAACAGCGCTCTCCTGTCTTGTCGGGAACAGAAGCAGGCGTCAACGCAAGATCACCAAGGTTCGAACGTCGATGTTTCTGACTTTGAGTCTAATGCACTCGATGACCAAGTGCTGCTGCCTGCATTAGGAAGATAAGATGGCCACCGTTTTCCACAGCACGTGTTGTTCGGTTATACGAACGGCAGTGTCATGGCTTACCGGGAGTTGGAGCTGGCAGGTGATGGCAACGAAGGAAACGAACGAAAAACCAAAGCACAATACAGATGAGGGGTATCCAAAGGCAGGGTCAGGCAAGAAGCAGAAGTCAGGGCCGGCAGCGTAATATCATAATCGGTAAAGCAAGCAGAGGTCAGAGTCCAGGAAAACAGTCAGCAAAGTAACGCACATCCAGCAGGAAAAACAAACGACCAGATACAACTGGCTGTGACTGATTCCCCAATCCCTGCATTGTCATCCTTTTTATTTTAAATTATTTGTTACACTGGGTGGTTCGGTGTATGGGATTCACCAAACACTTGGGACCCATGTAGTTCACATACCGAACATACTGCTGAATGGCCAGACCATCCAGAGGAGTTGTGTGTTGCTCATTGACCATTTTGGCCCTTGTTCTGACCTTGATAACTGCAATTATCACAATGTTCTAAGCGGTTGGCTGGGTGGTCACCGTTAATATGTACCAACACGTGGCGGCGGCCATCTTTAGCTGCAAACGTGTACAGCAGTGTTTGGCCGTACAGTGCATGGAACTATAATCGGACACTCAACAGCCTAAACACCGCTGAGACTTACATCTTCACATATGTTCGGTTCTATTCGTCTGGGAAGAACGGCGTTTGCTTGAACCATACTCCCGAACGAGGGGCACACGACTAGTGTACTCACAAACTGCTATAACCGTGGTTTTACTGTATTTGGTTTCCCGAAAGAGACCGACCACACAGCCTGAATCTATGGAACTCTTTTGGGCAGGAGCCTCGTGTGCAGACGGTCTAAACTATACCCCGGAGGCGTTTCGGCTGCGTTCGTGGGATCTGAACGCTTTTCGGATATGTTGTGCGCTCAAATCCAGGCTATGCGGGGATAGAAGACTTGAGGGGATACCTACTTGTTCAATATGTATTCTAGGGTGTTTTTGTTATGCATGTCCTGGACCTAAGAGTTAATGTAATGATGTGTGTGCTTTCTCTATAGTCCCCTCTCAGGTTCAGTGGGGAACACCCATGGAATATGTAATGGGAAACCTCTTGCATGGGGACTTGCATATATGGCCAGTTTTGGCTTTTTCAATAAATCAGTTCCTGCTTACACAAATGTATATGGAAGTTAAAGTTTTAGCGCTTTGTGGCTAGCCTCTGATCCGGCACAGAGTTCCATGCCACTGGGTGGAAAGTCACGGTCACCCAAAACAGCAGTGCTTTCTGTGAATCTTTATAGCACTTCCAAGTCCAGGTATCGTTGGATGCCTCACCCCCTCCTCTATCTCCCATTTAAAAAGTGCACTGTTGAGTGGTTTGTGCTCTGGTTAAAGTTTTAGTGAACCCCGGCTGATCCATGATCCGAGACACAGTACCAAAGCACATCATGGCTCTGGAGCCTTCCTGCGGCATGCATTGCTCACAAGGGTTGTTAGGATGGGTGCTGAAGGGCTGACATGGCTGGGGGGGGGGCAATGGTTATAATGGCTCTTTTTTGGGGGTGAGGTGGAGGGCTACAGCCCAGGTACAATCCATGGGTGACTAGTGGGTCTGTCACAGCACATTTAACAAGGAAGATAAACGGGAAGCTCTTCCTTTTTTCAACTGGCTGATTATACTTGAGGAAAAGTAGTCCTAAATGTATTGCAATGGTCAAGGGAGGTACTACATTAGGTTAAAAAAAAAGTAACAATTTTAATGCTGTTGCCTACATCCAAAGACTGGTTACATGGCACTCTCCAGTGGGGGGAGAAGACAAGGAGACAGAATGAGTAGAAAAACAGATATCAAAATGTTGTCATCCTCTAAGTGCTGCTTGGGTCCTTTGGACCCAGTGAGACCCATAGTAGAAATTGGCTCTCAGTGATGAGAATGTAATGAGGTAGTCCACAAACTTAGGAAAACGGGGGATCCCACTCTATTGGTTTACATAGCAGCAGATTCTCACCATAACTATATAAATAAAACAGAAATAAAAATATAGTGTTCACTGTTAAAAATGGTAAAAGTAATAAAAGAAGATGTACTCACAAGTGGAGATCAAGAGAGGTTTTGCTCAATTCATAAGTCATAGGTGCAGGCCTGGCAAATGTCCGGTGGGCCGTGGGGGCCATGAGCCGAGGCCGGCAGGGAGATCACAGGATCTCCCATGCCGGTCTTTGCAGGGCCGGCTCTGTCCGAGAGCCGGCACTGCAGTAGTCCACGGCGGGCCGGTGGGGGAGATCAAAGATCTCCCTCACCGGCCCACATGCAGCATTGTGCAGCCGCCGGCGGGGGTGGGAAGTGCGGGAGACAGCCTGCCAGCAGAAGAACCGGAGGAGCCCACAGCTTCCTCAAACGCACATAGCACCCTCACACAAACACAGCATCCACACACACACTGCACCCCTCTCGCACACACACTACACCCCTTACACACACACACACACACACACACACACAGCACCCTCACACACACTGCACAATATGCTTTCCTAGCATTTTTGTCTCCTGGTATCCCAACTATGGAGACACCAGACACAAATTT
This sequence comes from Pelobates fuscus, assembly GCF_036172605.1. NCBI lineage: Eukaryota > Metazoa > Chordata > Amphibia > Anura > Pelobatidae > Pelobates > Pelobates fuscus. The sequence continues at coordinate 78,530,077 of NC_086328.1, forward strand.
CAAGCAAGCACAGTGCAAGCATGTTATTCAATTTGCTTGCACTTTGCAGAACAAATACAGGGTCTTTTTCTCATGCTAGAGCTCTTCAGCAGAGCTCTGCGCATGGTCTACCCTGGAAGAGCATTAAACCAACATGCTCACTTTGTGATGGGGCGTGTTTGTCATTGGTGATGACAAAACACACCCTAACTGGCCCCGACCCCTTTATAGTGGCCCGCTGTAATTAAAAAATGCCCGGGCCGAATTTTCTTCCCAGTCCAGCCCTGCATAGGTGGTATAATCCACACCAAAGAATTTCCTGGTACAGTCTTCTGGTTGAAATCAGGAAGGTCCAAAATTAGGTGTATAAAAACACAAATTGTTAATGAAAATAAAATCTAAAAGCATAAAAGACTAAAACACTAACACAAAAACACCTTTTTGACAGGCGTTCTCAAAGTGTTAAAGATGTATGGACCTTTACTGTTTATAGGGGTACAATATTCAAACATAACTGTGTGCATGACATCTCAGTCATGTGATGAAACAAAGCATTTAACATAAAAAAATTCAAAACAATAGATAAAGGCAAGGCTTAGTAAAAAAAACCTGTTAAAGTACTCTATAAAGTTACTGTAATCCTAAAACAAGGTATAAAACTAAGAAAAAAAAACAAAAAAGGCTCATCACTTTAAAGGGTATGGCTCCACCAAAATGGCATTGGAACCAGAAACATAATGTGGAGAGGGATGTGACAGAGACCCCTGAAGTATCGGAATACAAATGGATAGTGAAAATGAACAGAACTGGGAAACAAATAAAGAATATATAGAATATATATGTATATATATATATATATATATATATATGAGAAATAAATATATTGAAATCAGAAAGGTTCGAAATTAGGTATATAAAAACACTAATTTTAATGAAATTTCTTCCCCCGGATGGTCCTGTGGTCCCCCAGATGTACTAAATTGCTCTAAAACTGAGCTCCTTGTCTTTCATAGAAACATAGAATGTGACGGCAGATAAGAACCATTCGGCCCATCTAGTCTGCCCAATTTTCTAAATACTTTCATTAGTCCGTGGCCTTATCTGATAGTTAGGATAGCCTTATGCCTATCCCACGCATGCTTAAACTTCTTTACTGTGTTAACCTCTACCACTTCAGCTGGAAGGCTATTCCATGCATCCACTACCCTCTCAGTAAAGTAATACTTCCTGATATTATTTTTTTTTTTTTATATTTATTAATATTTTATTTTTCATTATAATAAAAAATTACATTCATATCCATTTAACACGCTTACAAAGAGACAAATAAAAAGAAGCAGGTTTGATATACTATCAAAAGTTAAATATTATACATACAGTATATACATACACTTCCCTCTTTACTTTCCCTTTTCACTCATTTTCCCATCCTTTCTAGTTACATAATCCAAAAAGAAAAAAAACAAAGAAATACATTCAAAAGACTCTACATACACTTCCTCATGTGGTTACTACCTTGCCTTAGAGAGATTGACATTTAGGGGGGGGGGGGGGGTTAATTTTGAGTGTTAAAGTATCCATTCCAAGGGGCCCAGATCTCCTGATATTATTTTTAAACCTTTGTCCCTCTAATTTAAGACTATATCCTCTTGTTGTGGTAGTTTTTAAATATAGTCTCCTCCTTTACTGTGTTGATTCCCTTTATGTATTTAAATGTTTCTCCCATGATCTCCCTGAAGTAAACCCATGTTGTCTCTGATCTTGAAATCCATGTGTTTTTAGATGTTCAACAATCCTGTCCTTCAACATGGTTTCCATCCCTTTCCCCACTACTGAAGTAAGGCTTACTGGCCTATAGTTGCCCGACTCCTCCCTATTACCTTTCTTGTGAATGGGCAAAACATTTGCCAACTTCCAATCTTATGGGACTACTCCTGTTATCAATGATTGGTGAAATAAATCTGTTAATGGTTTTGCTAGTTCACTACTAAGCTCTTTTAATAGCTTTGGGTGTATTCCATCAGGTCCCATTGACTTATATGTCTTTACTTTTGAGAGTTGAAATAGAACCTCTTCCTCTGTAAACTCCGGTGTAATAAATCACTCATTTATCCTTTTTCTTAACTGAGGTCCCTTTCCTTCATTTTCCCCTGTCTCGTCTTTCCTCCAAGCTATACATGTTAAGATCCTTTAACCTTTCCTGGTAAGTTTTACCCTGCAATCCATGAACCAGTTTAGTAGCCCTTCTCTGAACGCTCTCTAAGATATCAATATCCTTCTGAAGATACGGTCTCCAGTACTGCGTACAATACTCCAAGTGAGGTCTCACCAGTGTTCTGTACAATGGCATGAGCACTTCCCTCTTTCTACTGCTAATGCCTCTCCCTATTCAACCAAGCATTCTGCTAGCATTTCCTGCTGCTCTATTACATGGCCTGACTACCTTTAAGTCATCAGAAATAATTCACCCCTAAATCCCTTTCCTCAGATGTTGAGGTTAGGACTCTATCAAATATTCTGTACTCTGCCCTTGGGTTTTTACGTCCAAGATGCATTATCTTGCACTTATCCACATTAAATGTCAGATGCCACAACTCTGGCCATTTTTCTAGTTTACCTAAATCATTAGCCATTTGGCTTATCCCTCCTGGAACATCAACCCTGTTACATATCTTAGTATCATCAGCAAAAAGACATACCTTACCATCAAGACCTTCTGCAATATCACTAATAAAAATATTAAAGAGAATGGGTCCAAGTACAGATCCCTGAGGTACCCCACTGGTGACAAGCCCCAGCTTTGAATATACTCCATTGACTACAACCCTCTGTTGCCTGTCACTCAGCCACTGCCTTACCCATTCAACAATATTGGAATCCAACTTAAAGATTACAGTTTATTGATAAGCCTTCTATGTGCAACAGTGTCAAAAGCCTTACTGAGATCTAGGTAAGCAATGTCTACTGCACCACCCTGATCTATAATTTTAGTTACCCAATCAAAAAAATCAATAAGATTAGTTTGCCATGATCTCCCTGAAGTAAACCCATGTTGTCTCTGATCTTGAAATCCATGTGTTTTTAGATGTTCAACAATCCTGTACTTCAACATGGTTTCCATCACTTTCCCCACTACTGAAGTAAGGCTTACTGGCCTATAGTTGCCCGACTCCTCCCTATTACCTTTCTTGTGAATGGGCACAACATTCACCAACTTCCAATCTTATGGGACTACTTCTGTTATCAATGATTGGTGAAATAAATCTGTTAATGGTTTTGCTAGTTCACTACTAAGCTCTTTTAATAGCTTTGGGTGTATTCCATCAGGTCCCATTGACTTATTTGTCTTTACTTTTGAGAGTTGAAATAGAACCTCTTCCTCTGTAAACTCACATGTAATAAATCACTCATTTATCCTTTTTCTTAACTGAGGTCCCTTTCCTTCATTTTCATCTGTAAATACCGAACAAAAATATTCATTGAGGCAGCCAGCTAGACCTTTACCCTCTTCTACATACCTTCCTTCTTTTGTTTTTAATCTAACTAATCCTTGTTTTACTTTTCTTTTCTCATTTATGTATCTAAAAAAAGTTTTTGTCCCCCTTTTTTACTGACTGTGCTATTTTCTCTTCTGTGTGTGATTTGGAAGCTCTTATAACTTGCTTAGCCTCTTTCTGCCTAATCTTATAGATCATTCTGTCTTCCTCACTCTGGTTTTTTTTTTATAATTACTAAATGCTAACTTTTTGTTTTTTACTATTTTGGCCACATCTGCGGAGTACCACAGCTGTTTCTTGAATTTTTTGCTTTTACTGACAAGCCTAATGCAATTTTCTGTTGCCTTCAGTAGTGCAACTTTTAAATAATCCAATTTCTCTTGGACTCCATTTAAATTGCTCCAGTCTGATAATGACTCCTTTACACATATTCTAATTTTAGAAAAGTCTGTTTTTCTAAAGTCTAAAACTTTTGTTTTTGTGTGGTGTGACGCAGTCACTGTTCTTATATTAAACCACACTGACTGATGATCACTGGATCCTAAACTTTCACCTACAGTAATATCGGATACCAAATCTCCATTTGTTAACACTAAATCTAGTATGGCCTCTTTACGAGTTGGCTCCTCAACTACATGTTTTAGAAACAATCCCAGTAGGGAGTTTAGAATATGTGTGCTCCTGGCACAAGCAGCTATTTTTGTTTTCCAATTCACATCAGGAAGATTAAAGTCACCCATGATGATAACTTCCCCCTTCATTGTAATTTTAGCTATTTCCTCAACTAGTAGATTATCTAACTCTTTAATTTGTCCTGGGGGCCTATAAATCACACCTACACGAGTTACTGTGTGATTACCAAATTCTAACGTAACCCAAACGGACTCTATGTTCGCCTCACTAACCTTTATTAGGCTAGATTTTATGCTATCCTTCACATACAGGGCCAGCCCTCCCCTTTCCTGCCTTCCCTGTCTTTTCTATATAAAGAGTACCCTGGTATGTCTATGTCCCAGTCATTTTTCTCATTATACCATGTCTCAGTAACAGCGACTAAATCTACCCTATCAGTTGCCATTATTGCCACAAGTTCATGGATCTTATTCCCTAAACTGCGAGCATTTGTAGACATGACTCTAAGCTTATCATTTTTTAACACACTTGCTACAGGCACCTTCTGTCCTTGTTTTGGGGGACAATTGGATTGATGTTTTATCACCCTTTTGCCTCCCCCCTCCTAGTTTAAATACATCCTAGCAAAACCTCTGAACTGCTCACTGAGAACATTTGTTCCCTTTTGAGAAAGATGCAAACCATCTTTTTTTGTACAGTTTATTTCCATTCCAAACAGAGCTACCATGAGAAATAAACCCAAATCCTTGCTCCCGACACCATTCACCAAGCCACAAGTTAAAGTCCCTAATACGCATCCACCTGTCGTTCTGAGTGTTATGCACAGGCAGAACTTCAGAGAATGACAGTGTGGAAGCAACCTGCCGTATATCATTGGCAAAAACACTAAAAACTTCCTTAACCTCTGAAACCTCATTGCAAGCCAAGTCATTTGTCCCTAGATGGACAAGTACATCCAATTCACCTTCCTGCTTTGCTCGCTTAACAATATTACAGATATGTCTCCTGTCTCTGTGAGCAGTAGCTCCGGGAAGACACCTCACAAGACCAGCATTGTCCATCTCCACACCTCTTATGATGGAATCCCCTAACAACAACTGCTTTCTATTAGGCCTCACCATAATCTCCAAGCCTCTTTCCACAACACCACTAGCCTCAGTGCCTCTCTCCACAACACCACTAGCCTCAGTGCCTCTCTCAACAACACCACCAGCCTCAATGCCTCTCTCCACAACACCACCAGCCTCAATGCCTCTCTCCACAACACCACCAGCCTCAGTGCCTCTCTCCACAACACCACCAGCCTCAGTGCCTCTCTCCACAACACCACCAGCCTCAGTGCCTCTCTCCACAACACCACTAGCCTCAATGCCTCTCTCCACAGCACCACTACCCTCAGTGCCTGTCTCCATATCACCATTACACTCTGAAAGTGCAGAAAATGAATCATGTAGAGCAACAGACTGTGCAATATACCTTTTATCCACAACTCTAAGTCTACCAGATCCTATAGTGATCCATCTGCCATTCCTAGTATGTCTCTGCGGCAGTGGCTTTGCAGCAGTTCCAACCTGAGTTTGTTTATTAGATAATTTACAAATCTCAGTCTTCAAAAATACAATCTCCTGCCGCAAGATAGAGAACTGTCTACAGATTAGACAACAACCAAACCTCCAAAAAGTGGAACGTGAAACAAATGCATAGCAACTATTACACTGAACTAAGTCTGCCATTCCAATGAGGTGAATAATTTAAATCAAACTAATTTTAACTTTTATTTATCCTCCTGAATACCCGAGATTACCTCCAGGTTCTCCCCAGAATATCTCCAACCACACTTAGAAGCAACACTTAGATGGAGCAACCAAGCTATATTAGCCAAGCTAATGACAACAACCGTTATATAACTCCTAAAATCACCACCCACTAGGAATGCTTAACACCTGGGTAGGCCTCTGCTTATTTGCACACAATAGCTAATTAAACAGAAATCAATAGCAAGTAGCTAACTAATCAAATCAAATGCCTTATAATTACCAACAGGGAATCAAACCTTGTGCAATCAGTAACCTTTTCCTCCTCCTAATACTGATCCTCCTCTTTCGCTCTCCCTTCAAGTTAGTGGTATCCATCCACTATCCATCCTTCGAAATCTTGGTGTCATACTTGATTCTGGCCGCACCTTTGAGCCTCACATCCAGCATGTTACCCATAAACATAGCCCGCATCCATCCCTTTCTTACACAAGATGCTACTAAGGAGCTTGTCCACACTCTAATAATTTCCTGCAGCTGCTGCAACAATCGATTTGCATAACCAAAGAATTTCTGCACAGAAACCGTCTCAGGGAAGTTCATCTGCATGCTCGTCGTCCTCATCGGGGTCTCGACCTGACCTCGACCTCGACCTCGACCTGACTGTAGTTCATCGTCATAACCGACTTGAGTGGGCAAATGCTCACATTCAATGGTGTCTGGCACTTTGGAGGGGTGTTCTCTTCACGGATGAATCCCGGTTTTCATTGTACAGGGTGGCAGTGGGGCTATTTTATGGTATAGGCAGGCGTATGTTATGGATAAAGAACACATGAGGTGCATTTTATTGATGGCATTTTGAATGCACATCCGTGACGAGATTCTGAGGCCCATCGTTGTGCCATTTATCCACGACCATCACCTCATGTTGCTGCATGATAATGCATGGCCCCATGTTGCAAGGATCTGCACACAATTCCTGGAAGCTGAAAACATCCCAGTTCTTGCATGACCAGCATACTCACCGCACATGTCACCCATTGAGCGTGTTAAACGTTTTCCAGGTCCTGCCAATATCCAGCAACTTTGCACAGCCATTGAAGAGGACTGGATGAACATTCCACAGGCCACAATCAACAACTTGATCAACTCTATGCGAAGGAGATGTGATGCACTGTGTAATGCAAATGGTGGTCACACCAGATACTGACTGGTTTTCGGACACCCCCCCGGATCACCCCCAGTACAGTAAAACTGCACATTTTAGAGTGGCCTTTTATTGTGGCCCGCCTAAGGCACACCTGTGCAATAATCATGCCATCTAATCAGCATCTTGATATGCCACTCCTGTGAGGTGGATGTATTATCTCGGCAAAGGAGAAGTGATCACTAACACAAATTCAGACAGATTTGTGAACAATATTTGAGAGATAGAAAAAGTCTTAGATCTTTGAGTTTAGCTCATGAAAAATGGGGGCAAAAACAAAAGTGTTGTGTTTATAATTTTGTTCAGTATATATAAGAACCTGGGTCTCCTAGTTAGTCTCCCACCCAATCACCAACTAGGCAATAAATATATTTAAAACAAATTAAAAAGTCAGAAACTAGCTATGACATATTAATAACTAGATACAATTCAACAGTAAACAACAAAAGTAAAATTTTTTTTAAAATATATAAAATAGAATGATATTTAGATTCATAATTAACATAAAAATGCAAAAATACAACAGAGGAAATTCCATAAAAATCATATAATGAAAAAAATTAGAGGAAATGAAAAAGGTCAAAGTTCACATTTGGTCCCTAAGATGCAAGTGTATTTAATTTACCGGTAATTGAAAAACCCAGCTCATCTCTTTTTGGCCCAACAGTTTAATAATGATTTCCACCACGCCATGGAGTTGATTTTCTCTATATCGCAGAACCTGAGGTATATGGGGTCTTTGTTGTAGGACTAAATGCCTAGATACTGAGTGTAGCAGACCTGGTCCTAGGTCTGTTCTGTTGCTTGTACCCCTCCTGTTCCCCCCTTTGTTTTTTTTTATTCACCAAATACTCTGGTCCCTCTGGCTCTATATCTTCCCTCTCCCAAACAAGATCTAGTACTCTCTGGGTGGCCGCCATTCGTATAACCGAATACAAGTGTTTTGGCAAATGGCGGCCATTTTGTTTCCCGAACGCAGTCACCAATGTCGTGGAACTAAATTCGGCCAAACTACTACGCGGTTTCAAGGGAAATTGTACCGTTGTCTTGCCCCACTTATAGACATACAAGAAGAGCGCTAATTGGAGGGAAGGCATTATGGACTGTGGGGAGGAATCACTCCATAAGAGCCAGGGGGAGCTTCCATTTCTTCAAGTACAGGAGCCAACAAAAGTTGACCGGAAAAACCCTTGTTTCTCATGGAACTGTTTTGGGCATCATACACGTGGGCGACTGGTCAGAACTTTACCTCAATGGCAATTCCCCTGCACTGTATTGATCTGAGTGCTATTTGGACACCTTGGACGTTCAGATCCTGGCTATTGGGAATATAAGAAATGTGGGGTTCCTGTATGATTTGAATGTATTTTGGGATACTTTTTTATGTATGGTCCTCTGTAACTGAGAGATAATGGTCTTTGACTCAATTATCTCCTAGACACAGAGGCGCCAGGGCATGCTTACAATGTAACTGTATGGAGATCCCCTGTTTGGTTTCTGGCTATAAAAGAACTTGCCCTGGAATAAATTTGCAGTTGTACTCCCAGAACTGTGTATTGTCCAGTTACTAGGAAGGGATAGAGCTATTCACTTTTCAGCGCCTTGTTCCAGAGTTCCAGTTCGTGAAGGATTCGGTGGAGAAAGTCCTTGTCAGGATTAGAGCTCCGCTACACTGAGTGGCTTAAAAACTTACACGTTAGATTCATCATTGTGTAGGGGAGCTTCAATCCTGAGATCGAATATCTCTGCCAAAATCCTCTCGAGCTAGAACAAAGCGCTGCTTAGTGAACATAACACATTCCCCCAGTAACTGGATGATACACAGTTCTGGGAGTACAACTTATTTTTTATTCAGCTGAACATGTTTATTTATTGCACAGACCCCATCATTGCATCTCCATTCAGTTCATGCAGTACCCACCCAGGCATCTCTGTGTCTGGGAGATTATCGAGTTGCTGACCGCTAAATTAATTATCTCCCAGATACAGAGTATACAAAAAATAAAATACAACATAAACATAAAAATACCCCAAAATACAAATAAACATGTCATATATACCCAGATAGCTCTTGTCCAAGTGCCCAAGTTGTCCAAATAGCACCTGGATCCATAAAGACTTATCCAATCGCCACCAAGATAATGTTTTGACAGGCCGCACACGTGGCAAACCCCAAAATAGTTCCAAAGCGAAAGTGAGTTTGGCTGCTCAAATATCGGGAGGTCCTGTGGTAAAAAAAAATGGGGGCACCCTCTGGCTTTTAGGGAGCGATGGTTTCTCATAGTCCATAGTATCTTCTCTCTAATTAGAGCTCTCCTGGCTGTTTTGGAAAGGTGTAAACACAAGGGGTAAAAGTGACCGGGAAAGGTAGCCTGAAATAGTTCCAGGGAAAGTGCCTCTGGGGCCATTCGGTTAGAGCGTGTTGCCTAATGGCCATTACAGAGAGATTGCTTAAGATAATAAAAACTAATATGGTGACCAGGGGTCATGTGGCCAAGTCTTTCTTACAGTGGGACAAGCTTTAATCTTTGATATGGTAATTTGGTAATTCAATACCTTTACAAGTCAGGAAAGAGATAACTACTTCACTCTATCCCCATTCCTTCCTGTTCCTTCTTGGTTGTGCTAGTGAGCAGACATGGGCTAATTTTGATAATGGTGAACTGTAAGTGGCATCCTGTAACTTTATAAGATTTAGTTGTTATTGTTAGTTAGATTGTTGTTGCTGTTGTTGGTATAGTTAGTGTGTCATTATTTGTATGTTGTTGTTGTTTTGTCTCTGAATAAATATTTGTTAAAGTAGACGGACCATAGTTTATATGTGTATGCGTACATAATAATTTATAGAGTTTGGTAATACACCACACGGATTTTAAGGTGTTTTCAAAAGTTACAGAGTCAAATATAAGGCTTGCATGTCAGTTTTTTTCACATTGAAATTCGCTAGATTGGTTACTTTGCCTTTGAGACCGTATGGTAGCCCAGGAATGAAAATTACCCCCATGATGGCATGCCATTTGCAATAGTAGACAACCCAAGGTATTGCAAATGGGGTAGCCACTTAGTCACGAACACTGGCCAAAATTTGCGTTCAAATTAGTTTTTTTGCATTTTTCACACACAAACAAATATTAACACTAACTTTGGCTAGTGTTTGTGACCAAGTGGCTAATAAATTTGCAATACCTTGGGTTGTCTACTTTTGCAAATGGTATGCCATCATGGGGGTAATTCTCATTCCTGGGCTACCATACGGTCTCAAAGGCAATGTAACCAATCTGGCGAATTTCAATGTGAAAAAAAATGAAACATTTAACATGCTATATTTGACCCTGTAACTCCCCTAAACACCATAAAACCTGTACATTGTACTGTTTTACACGTGAGACATCGCTGAATACAAATATGTGTGTTTTATTGCAGTAAAAGTAAACAGTATTATGACATTCACAGTTAAAATGTCACATAGAACTAAAAAAAAAAAGATATATATATTTTCTCCCATTTTTTTACATTTTATTTATATTAAATTATGTTTCATTCTTAAATATTTGATGTTAAATAAAAGTCCGGTTTGTGTGTGCGTTTAATATGAAAGAGGTGAATTACGGATGGACAGACATATTGCGCAAATGCCAGGTTTTGTTTAGGTTTTGTTTTGATCACAACGTGTACATTTGGCTCAGTCCTTAAGGGGTTAAACTTTTTCCTTCTAGTGTTATTATTATTGTTATTTTATTATTTATATAGCGCCATCAGACTCCGTAGCGCTGTACAATGGGTGGACTAACAGACATGTAATTGTAACCAGACAACTGGACGTACAGGAACAGAGGTGTGGAGGGCCCTGCTTCATGAGCTTACATTAAATTCATTGGCTGAGAAAAGAAGAGGCAATTAACAGAGAAAATGGAGAGGGTCACCCATAATTGACTCCAAAGCAGTACTTATAAAGCCAGTATTTAAAGCTCTAGTGAATAAGAGTTAGCATTGCAAAGGAGTTTTATACAGTTTTAATTTTGATTCCTTGGGTAAGAAAAAACAAACAAACTGCACTATTGTGTATATATATATATATATATATATATATATATATATATATATATATATATATATATATATACACACAAGTCACACAAGTCCCAGGTCCCAGCACTCAATGCTCCCGGTCTTTTAATGCTCCGGTGCTGTCTCCAACCAAATTGTATATGATACCAGTAGAGAGCAGTCAGGAGTCTTTCAAGGTAAATTTCATCTGTTGCTTTATTGAGCAATTACAAATTCACACAATGTTCCAGTCGACGTTTCAGTCTGTAAAATACTTTTTTCAAGACAATTGTGTATGTGAGTTTGATACCTTATATACAAAAAATGCAGTGATCCTATTTGGAGGTGAACAGGTGAAATGTAACAACGGATCAGAGTGATGTCATAAATTATGTAAACATGGAATTTGGGAAAACTATTTTTGTAACACTACAGAGAAGGGTAGAAAACCACTATATAACACAACAAGAATTTGAGTGCTTACATGAAACTCACCCCAGGTGTCCGGTGTTGTACACACTTCCAAAAGTGCATAAGGACCCCATTCACCCCCCAGGATGACCTATAGTCTCAGCAATTGTTTTTTTTGGAGCCCATCGGTACATGGCTGGACAAGATATTTAAAACTCCAGTGTTGTCTTTGCCTACCTGTGTCAAAGACAGTGTAGCTGTTATTGAACGTCTTAACAACATCACAGTACCGGCAGAGGGGATTTTACTAGCAACGATTGATGTGTCTAGCTTATACACAATAATCCCACACAATGATGGTATACTAGCAATCAAGGAAGTTCAACAGAATTTTACTGAGTGGGTGAATCCCCCTCTGGAGTATATACTGGAACTTTTGAAGCTATGCCTCACTTTGAATTATTTTAGATTTGAAACAAAATTCTATATACAACAGACAGGAACTTTAATGGGGGCTCCTATGGCCCCCATGTATGCAAACGCATACATGTTTGTTTTTGAGCAACAACAGATTCTTGGGCCTTATGGAGAACATATATTGCAATACCTCCGCTTTATAGATGACGTCCTTCTTCTATGGACTGGTGGAGAGGAAAAGTTTGTTAACATGATGCACACACTGAATTCACTTTCTACACCTGTGAGATTCACTTACCAGTTGAGTATGACTAATATGAATTTCCTGGATCTTCAAATTTTCATCACAGGCAATCGCTTGGGCTATACTTTGTTTTCTAAATCAACGGATAGGAACACTATTCTGCATTCAACAAGTTTCCATCCTAGAAAACTAAAAGAGTCACTGCCTATCTCCCAATTCATAAGAGTATTGCGCAATAACTCAGATGACAGCCGGGCGAAGATACAGATTCAGGACATGTTCCAAAAATTCCTACAAAGAGGATATTCAAAAACGGTTTTGAATGTGGCATACACAAAGGCAATATAATCAATTGCAGAAAACAGGATTCATCAAGACATCGGTGATCGATTCATCTTCCCTCAGGCATTTCATCCAAAGTCCCAAAAACTCAGAGAAACCATTAAAAAAAATTGGCACGTTCTATGCAATTACTCATCTCTGCCTCCTGTATTTAAAAAAAACATTCCATTATGAGTTACAGAAAAGGGAAAAATCTGAGAGAGTATTTGATGCACACAGATATAGTGTCCACAACACAGTCATTACATAAAGTGACAAAAGCAAGATGTTTTCGCTGTTTGAACTGTCTGGCGTGCAATTCTATGATACCGGGTAAAACCTTCTGTCACCCAAAATCTGGAAAGGTGTACACAATTAAACACCGGATTACATGCAGGACCACACATGTTGTGTAAAGAATTATATTCCCCTGTGGTCTCAATTACGCGGGCAACACATCTAATGACCTAAGGGAACGCATGCGGGGTCACAGATCTACTATACATTCAGCACTACTGAGCGGCACTGTGAGCACTCCAGTCGCCTGGCATTTCCTTGAGATGGGACATAGCCTGTCCTCACTTCGCTTTATGGGAATAGATCACATACCCATCTCACCCAGAGGAGGAGATCGTGATAACCTGTTACTCAGACGTGAGGCTTTCTGGATATACACGTTGGAAACATTATCACCATCTGGTTTAAATGAGAACTCATTATATTGTTTTTTACCTAGAAGATAATATATGATTGAGCTATGTTTTACAGAATGCATTAATATAGTACAGTTATTTGCCGTAACTCCATGATGGAAGTAGTCCATATCGTATAATGCTTCAAAATTGCACTGACAATATTTTGCTATATAACTGAGTTAATATTTAGCTAATGACGATATGTACTATGTATCTATGTTCCCTTGGTTAGGGTTGAAATATTTGTAAATACTTTATTTTTATAGTCATTTATCTTGTATTACTTTCTGACTTATCTACACGAGAGTATGTTTCACATACCAGTTACACATAGGGTTAACTTCAATTTATTACGTAATTCAAACATGTTTACGTCATTAATGACATCACTCTGATCAGTTGTTACATTTCACCTGTTCACCTCCAAATAGGATCACTGCATTTCTTGTATATAAGGTATCCATCTCACATACACAATTTTACCACATGACAGGAGGCTTCCTATTTTGCATTAAACTCACTTTACTAACTCCACATAGCAGTAAAGAAAAGTGAAAACATTAACCAATCAAAATGCAATAGGAGGTATAGTATTCACAGTGATGAGGCTCCTCCCCCTCTTTCTTTACTGCTCCATCAGCAGACAGGTCAGAGTTTCAGGCTCTTCCCTTACTGTAATTGTGTATGATCTTTTATATGCTTTTATTGTGTTTTTCTATATACTTTTAGTGCTGGGGTGTCTTCCTATCTATCCTTTGGGGTCCTTGCCTGTTCCCCCCTTTATATTTTCCGTTTTTTTTCTCTCCCCTCTGGGATTTCCCCCGCCCTACTTCCTTCCCCTGCCCTCAGGGACCTTCCTTTTTCCTGGCACATTTCTCCACTTTATTGCTGGTTTCCAGCAACATACTCTGAGGATAACGTTCACCCTCCTCCCTCCGCTCTCCTCGCGGCCTCCTAGCCGCACTCAATCTCGCCGGCACACCGGGAAACCCCTTTCCCGTCTCCCCGGTGGCCATATTGGATCTCGTGCCTCGCGAGATTCACGGCCGCCATCTTAGGTGACACGCGATCCCCACAGTGCCGACACCCGACCGCAAACCTCCCGGTCTGATAGACGGACAGACCTACCCTCCAGAGGACGACATTGGTTTTTTTTCGGCCCACACATCCTACTGTGTGCAAGTTCGCCAGCCTGGCAGGGGTCAGCAGGTTAGTCCACACACACTAATCTGCTATAGAGGCTGTTGGCCTTATTCAGTGGTAGGCCACCGTAAAAACAGATCAGGTAGATTTTGTACCACCTAATAATACATAAACTGGGTGAGGCCCTTTCACTTCTCCTGCCATCAGGTGGATTTTGTGCCACCTATATATTTGTACATGACAAGGGGAATCCCTCTAATGATAAGACCAGGTGGATTTTGTGCCACCTTCACCTACATGTACGTGTCTAGGTGAGGCCCAGTAAAAAAAAAAAAATTTACCCTGCTGGGGACTCTGGTATCCTTATACCACGTATTTGGATTTACACACACCCTGCTGAGGTGTTTATACTTTAGTTTTTTCCATTTACTTATACCCTGCTGGGGTTCTACAGGTACCGCTGGTACCATCAATTACATTGTTTCTTACACAACTGCCGGACCCCTAGCCCAACCTACACCCTGTGCTAAATATATATTTGATCCATTTGATCCGGTCCCTCTCCAACACATTATGGAAGCATCCCAAACCCCTGTGGACTTCCAGACAATGATTGCAGAAGCCATCTCCGCCTCTATGGAGAAAGCGCTTTCTAGAGTTATGTCAGCATCAAGCATCAGCTGATCAAACCAAGAAAGCCACACAAGCCCACCTACATGACGATGATTCTGAGGATTCAGAATCACACGCACAAGCGGACTCACGACCTACCAAACGCCACTGGAAGGGCGACAGAGTGAGCGATAACCCAGGCAAAGGCAAGACACCATCTAAACGCCACAAGCCAGCCCCACCTACCCCCACCCACTACTCCTCGGATGAAGAGGAGGAACACACGCGTTCCATGGCCGTGTTGGATGAGTGGCAAGCCACGGATTCTGTTTTACGACGACTCGGACACTGGCTCCCGTACTGGTTTCTTACGAGGCACTTTCCAGGATGACATCCAATTGCCGGACGACCTCACACCTACCCAAGAAGGGGATACCATCATAGATCCCACAGGGCAACGTCTCTTCGACCCTCGTAATATCCGCCACCCACGCTCTGGGGACTAGACTCCCCCCGAACACCTCTCTAAATTTATGCACCGCTGGCTCCGCAAACCGCTAGACAAAATGATGCGCAACCGCCTATGCTCAGAATGCCCACGCCCTTCGCTCCCCGACCACGTAACTCAAACTCCGGAGTTCGACCAAGTCATGACCACCTTCATGTCTCGGGGTGGTCGTGATCCCCGAAGAGGTGTGGAGAAAGGATTCCACGGAGTCCAGGACAAACTGCTAGACTCCATTGGCCCACTTTCCCGCATCATGTATTTGGCAGACGACGCATTTACAAGGGCTGACCAATTTGATGCCAGCATGGTAAAAGAGTGGGCGCATGATATTAGAGAATGGGCACAAAGGTGTTTTTGTTTCGTTGGCAACACCAACGTAGCCCTCTCCTCTGAGAGGCGTAAGTCAGCATTGCTCCGCATTGATGGGAAGCTAGTGGAATTGGGCACCAAGGAGTTGGGACCACTGGCACAGGGCAAATTGTTCGGGGAAGCTTTCCTGAAAGAACTAAACAAACATGTTAATATCTTTACGTCCCTCAATAAGGCTCAGACTTCCATGAAACGAGTCTTCAGGGGCTACCCCAGTCGGGGTGTTTTTGGACAGGCTGGCCGCCACAGGGGCCGAGCTGCCAGCTGATTTTGGCCCTCTGGCCCCCGCTCACATAGACCTCAACCCTTCTACCCAGAAGTGGGCTTCAGACAACCCTTCTCCTACACCAGAGGAATTGACCGAGGCAGAGGACCTCGCAACCGTGGCAGAGCACGCTTCCCCACAGGTAAGCGATCTTGTGTCTCAAGTTCCACTTACCCCATATACTGCAGGTCGTATCGCTCTGTCTTTTCAGAACTGTACAACCATCTCCGCGGACGCATGGATCCTCCAGACGGTTCGGGGCTACATCATCGACTTCGTAGAACCCCCATACCAGACCGTCCCTCTGCACCCCATACAGTGCTCCAGAGAGGACCACCACTATGAGAGCTCAAGTCGAAAGGAGCGATCGAACCCGCTCACGACTAAAGGGGTTTCTTCAGCAACATATTCCTGGTAAAAAAAGAAATCCGGAGACTTCCGTCCTGTCATAAACCTGAGGAGGCTCAACGCATACGTAATGTACAGGCATTTCAAGATGGAAGGCATTCACCTTCTGAGAGACCTCCTCCAAGACGGGGACTGGTTCACGAGATTGGACCTCAAGGACGCTTATTTGTCAGTACCCGTCCACCTCTCCTGCCGCCAATTCCTCAGATTCCAATGGCGAGGCCGACCCTGGCAGTTCACATGCCTCCCCTTCGGCCTCAGCTCAGCCCCGTGGTGCTTCACCAAACTGATGAAGCCAGTAGTTGCACAGCTACGAGCACAAGGGATTCGGTGCATTATTTACCTGCACGACCTGCTACTGTTTTCCTACAACAGGTCCAGACTGACACAACACACATGATATACCACACAATTCCTGACATCCCTAGGCTTTGTGGTGAATTACCAGAAGTCGGCAATCTCCCCAGACCAGACGGTACAATTCTTGGGCTTCGAGATAGACTCCAAGACTAGCACACTACGGCTACCGACATCAAAGATCGCAGCTATCAGAAAGAAACTACGCAGAGTCATCCACTGCCGTACCATTCCACTCTGCAACCTGGCTCGGATAGTGGGCTTGCTGTCCGCGTCTATTCAGGCAATCTTCCCAGGTCCGCTCCACTACAGGGTGATGCAACGCCTGAAGGCCTCCTTCCTTCGCCAGAACCCTTCCTACGATCAAACAATTCCGGTAATAGAGGAAGTCAAGGAAGAACTCGAATGGTGGTTGGACAGCATGGAAGCTTGGAACGGCCGGGCCATCTTCGGGAACACACCCAACATAGTCCTGGAATTGGACGCCAGCCTCTGGGGCTGGGGCGCCACGGGCAAAGGCAGATCGACAGGAGGCACCTGGACTTCTCAAGAAATCAACCTTCACATAAACTGCCTAGAACTCTTGGCGGGATCGTTCGCGATCCGCAGCCTAGCGAGGGACAGAACAGACTGCTGCATTCTCCTCCAGATGGACAACATCTCAGCGGTCCGCTACATCAACCGCTTGGGAGGAGCGCGGTCCAGACTCCTCTCAGAGATTACGAAGGAAATCTTCGACTTTTGCCTACCCCGGAAAATCTCCCTCATGGCAGAATATCTCCCGGGAGAGACGAACCTGACAGCAGATTGGTTCTCGCGCCACTGGCGGGACATCAGCGACTGAAGACTGGACCCACTGATCTTCCATCGCCTCTCGGTCAGGAGAGGTCCCCTCCACCTGGATCTTTTTGCATCACGCAACAACAAGCAGACAACAGAGTACTTCAACTGGCTCCCAGACGCAGAGAGCAAGGCAGTAGATGCGTTTCTCCAACCATGGCCGCCCACGGGCGTGTACGCCTTTCCCCCGTTTGCCATGGTAGCGAGGACGATACAGTACCTGAAGACTCAACGCGGGTCTCTGCTCCTCATCACTCCCCTATGGCGGGGCCAACCATGGTTCCCGGACCTCCTAGCATCATCCTACATGGATCCTCTCCTCATACCATCTTACCCAACGCTCCTCACAGACCCGAGAGGGAACCCTCACCCTCTCATACTGGAAGATCGCCTCACTTTAGTGGCTTGGACTCTTTCAGGGGCGCCTGGCAGACCGAAGATTTATCGCAAACGACTAGAGACCTCATATGGGCACCAGGAACCAGACGATGTTACATGTCAGCGTGGAACTCCTGGCCCTCTTGGTGCAGTGAGCGGAACCTCGATCCCTTTACTTCACCTATAACAGCCATCCTGAATTTTCTTTCCCATCTTTTTTCCACAGGCCGGTCCTACCGGTCCCTCAATGTCGTGCGCTCCGCGATTTCGGCGTCCCACGCACCGGTTCTGGGGATACCCATCGGGAAAGACCCACTGGTATGCCGACTTCTAAGGGGCATCCGGTTACAGAGACCTCCGAGACCTAAATATTCCCGTTTATGGGACGTTGATATTGTCCTACAGTTTTTGAGGGACTGGCCAGATAACGACAGACTCTCCCTCCGACAGCTCTCAGCCAAACGGACGCTCTAACTTTGCTTAGTCTCATTCCGCCGGGTATCGGACGTACGGGCATTCAACGCTTTTTCGGTCTCCCCAGAGGGTGTTACCTTTCAAGTATCACGTTGTACGAAATCCGACTCCTCGTCGGTCTTCTATCCCTTTTTCCCTACCAATCTGCTACTTTGTGTGGGGTCTACTAGTGATGTACCGAACTGTTCTCTGGCGAATAGTTCCCGGCAAACATAGCGTGTTCGCGTTCGCCGCCGCGGGCGAACACATGGGCGGTTCGATCCGCCCCCTATTCGTCATCATTGAGCAAACTTTGACCCTGTGCCTCACGGTCAGCAGACACATTCCAGCAAATTAGCAGCAGACCCTCCCTTCCACACCCTCCCACCTCCCTCCCAGCATCCATTTTAGATTCATTCTGAAGCTGCATTCTTAGTGAGAGGAGGGAAAGTGTAGCTGCTGCTCATTAGATAGGGAAATTGATATCTAGGCTAGGGTATTCAGTGTCCACTACAGTCCTGAAGGACTCATCTGATCTCTGCTCTAAGAACAGAACCCCAAAAAGCCCTTTTTAGGGCTAGAACATCAGTCTGCTTTTTTATTTTTTTTATTTTTTTTCTGTGTAATGTAATTGCAGTTGCCTGCCTGCCAGCTTCTGTGTCAGGCTCACAGTGCATACTGTGCCCATTTGCCCAGTACCACCACTCACTCACTGGTGTCACAATAGCTTAAGCTTGACATTTAAAAAGAAAAAAAAAATGTCACTGTAATAAATTGAATAGCAGTTAGTTGTCTGCCAACTTCTGTGTCAGGCTCAGTGGATACTGTGCCCATTTGCCCAGTCAGTGCCACCACTCATATCTGGTGTCTCTATAGCGTGCTTTTACAAAGAAAAAAAGTTTTCCAGTGTAAGCTAATAGCAGTCAGTGTCCTTATAGGGTGTGTCAGGCCTTCAGCGTGTGCTCTGCAGACCCCTGCCAGTGTACTTTGACAGTTGCCACTAGTGATGTCGCGAACACGAAATTTTCGGTTTGTGAACGGGAACTTCCGCAAACGTTTGCAAACCGGCGAACCGGGCGAACCGCCATTGACTTCAATGGGCAGGCGAATTTTAAAACCCACATGGACTGTTTCTGGCCACAAAAGTGATGGAAAAGTTGTTTCAAGGGGACTAACACCTTGACTATGGCATGCCGGAGGGGGATCCATGGCAAAACCCCCATGGAAAATTACACAGTTGATGCAGAGTCTGGTTTTAATACATAAAGGGCAGAAATCACCTAACATTCCTATATCGCAATGGATATGGATTGACACCTTGACATATGGATTGACACATGTCCTCAGAGACCCTGATATACACTGACACAGAGCAGAATAGAGACTGTTCCCCGTCCTCAGAGACCATGATACACACTGACACAGAGCAGAATAGAGACTGTTCCCCGTCCTCAGAGACCATGATACACACTGACACAGAGCATAATAGAGACTGTTCCCCGTCCTCAGAGACCATGATACACACTGACACAGAGTAGAATAGAGACTGTTACCCCTACATACGGTCACTTGGCAGATATGTGTTGCGGTCACCGGCCCGACCAGCACGACCGCACCGACTACACGAGCTTACCTGCTCGTCGGCGCACTTAGTTCTTCCGGGCATCACGCCAAAATCCAATATGGCGCTGACCACGTGGTCGCGTCTATGGATAGCCCCGCCCCCGAGAATTATACTAACATGTGCGTGACGTCACGACGTCAACGCACACGCACGTTTTGGGGTCAGAGGTCGCCCTCTGACCAATCATAGCTTAGAGAGGGGTATTTAAACCCCTAATTCACCCCAGTACTTTGCCCTGTCGTGGTTTCCGTTTCCTGGTTTCCTGAGAGTGCTATTTTCGTGTTTCTGATTTCCTGGTATCCTGACCCTTGGCTTTCCCTGGTTCTTCTGATCTCTGGTTTCCCTGAATTGGCTTGTTATAACGGTATTGAGTATTTTCTGGCTTCCTTGACCTCGGCTTTCCCTTTGACCATTCTCTGTCTCTAGCGTATTAGTCCGGCCATTCTAAGGTCCGGTTTACGCTCTATCCTGTTATTTTCCTTTTCTTACTTATGTATATGTTTACATAGTTTCTGCGTGCTGGACCACATTACTAGCCGTGACATTACGACAGGGCCATGGATCCTGCAGAACTATGCAAACATATGATTGCTTGTGAGAGTAGGGTGGAGGATATGGACCACAGGTTAGACCAATTTGCCCAGGCATTTCAGACCTTGCTCCAGAGGACTGCCTATTTAGAGGTCCCTCCTGTACCACCTGTGGTTCCGCCACCTGTAGTGGTTCCCGTACCACATAAACCACCGTCCATAACCCTGTCACCTCCCCCTCGTTATGGAGGTGATTCTAAAGAATTCAGAGGTTTTTTAAACCAAATTGAATACCACTTTGAGGCCTCTCCAGGTTCATTCCCTACAGATAGATCAAAAATAGGCTATCTGATGAACCAATTAACTGGAAAAGCCTTAACCTGGGCTAACCCCTTATGGGAAAGTGGAGACGCAGTAGCCCGTGATTACAATGCCTTTCTCACAGCTTTTAAAGCTACATTTGAACCTAAAGGCAGGGAGAAGAACGCTGCCAAAGCCCTTATGAGACTCAAACAAGGCAGTCGTTCTGTAGCCGATTACGCCATAGAGTTTAGAACATTGGCGTCTGAAGTTGATTGGACCAATAGTGGTCTGGTGGCTGCTTTTTCTGAAGGTCTAGCTGAGAGTATACAAGATGAGACCACAGCTAGAGACCTTCCGGTTAATCTTAATGAGTTTATTGCCTACATGATAGACATTGATAACCGGCTCAGAGAAAGAGAGAAAAACAAACAACGTAGCAGACGTTCTAATTTGTCCATAGCTCCTCGTTTCTCTAACCCTGTGGTGAGTAGCCAAGCGCCTCTTCCAGAACCTGAACCCATGCAATTGGGTAGCGCTAAACTCACTGAGGCAGAGAGACAACACAGACGTAACGAAGGGCTATGTATGTATTGTGGCAAGAAGGGACATCAAAGATTGTCATGCCCGGTTCGGCCGGAAAACTTGCACACCTAAGGCACGTACGGGGACCGACCTTAGGTGTGATGTATATGTCCCCTAAATTGACTAAGAACCGTTTCCTTGTAAAAGTTACCTTGTCTTTTAAGAAGACCACTGTTCAGTGTGAGGCTATGATTGACTCTGGGGCAGCGGAGAATTTCCTAGACAAAGAGTTCTCTGCAAAACATCTCCTGCCCTTAAGACAAAAATAGAAACCTATAGCAGTCGAGGCCATTGATGGAAGGCCTCTTACCCAGCCTTTCATCACACACGAAACGCTGCCAATCACTGTCTCAGTGGGTATTCTCCACTCTGAAGAGATGACCTTTCAAATCATATCTTCACCTACATGTCCGATAATACTCGGTTTCCCTTGGCTCCTGAAACACAATCCACGTTTGGATTGGATTGAAGGAGAGATTGTGAGTTGGGGTGAGAGATGCAAAGGTGTTTGCTTTAAGCAAATCCCACAACCTATTGGTACCATTAATGTTCCTATTGCACCTCCCTTGACCACACAAATACCGCCGCAGTATATGGATTTAAAAGAGGTATTTAACTAGGTCCAGTCAGAGGGGTTGCCTCCACATAGACCTTATGACTGTACTATAAATTTATTACCAGGGACTATGCCTCCCAAGGGAGGAGTTTATGCCTTGTCCCCCCAGGAAAATCTTTGTTTGGAAGAATATATAAAGGATGCTCTCAGAAAGGGTCATATCCGTAGATCCTCCTCACCAGCCGGGGCTGGGTTCTTCTTTGTCTCTAAAAAAGAAGGAGACCTACGCCCCTGTATCGATTATAGGGGGTTGAATAGGATTACTATAAAAAATGCCTACCCTATTCCCCTTATATCAGAGCTGTTTGACAGATTGAAGGGAGCTCGAGTCTTTACTAAGCTCGATCTCCGAAGTGCGTACAATCTAGTCAGGATTAAGGACGGTCACGAATGGATGACCGCATTTAACACAAGAATGGGACATTACGAGTACCTGGTTATGCCGTTTGGATTATGTAACGCTCCAGCGGTATTCCAGGATTTTATTAACGATGTCCTAAGAGAGTACCTTCACATGTTCGTTCTAGTGTACCTGGACGACATTCTCATCTATTCCCCAGACCTAGAGACACATCACGAACATGTGAGAATTGTACTGAAAACCCTGTTACAGAACGGTCTTTACTGTAAACTGGAGAAATGCCAGTTTGACCAAACGGAGATACAATTCCTTGGATACGTTATATCTCCGTCTGGTTTCCAGATGGATCCCCGCAAACTGGAGGCAGTCTTACAGTGGCCATTACCCAAGGGCCTTAAAGCTACTTAACGCTTTATAGGTTTTGCGAATTACTACCGCAAATTCATAAAGGGATTTTCCTCCGTGATTTCCCCTATAACCAATTTAACCAAAAAAGGAGCTAATTGTATATCTTGGCCCAAAGAAGCAAGAGAGGCATTTGAACGGTTAACATTTTTATTTTCCTCAGCACCTGTCCTGATCCATCCTGATCCAACCAAACCATTTATGCTAGAGGTGGATGCGTCAGAGACAGGAGTTGGAGCCATTCTGTCTCAGAGAAAAAGTCCTGATACGCCTTTACATCCCTGTGGATTTTACTCTCGCAAACTCACACCTGCAGAGAAGAATTATGACATAGGGAATAGGGAACTTTTGGCCATTGTACTTGCCCTTAAGGAATGGAGGCATCTCTTGGAAGGTTCCAAAGAGCCACTTTTGATCTTTACTGATCATAAGAATTTGGCTTATATTGGGGACGCTAAGAGACTGTCCTCTCGTCAGGCTAGATGGTCATTGTTCCTCTCCCAATTCAATTTCGTAATTACGTATAGGCCTGATACTAAAAACACCAAGGCAGATGCACTTTCTAGGCAGTTTGAGACAGAGGAAGTTCCGGAACAGGAGATATATCCTATTATACCTCCTGAATGCCTCATTGCCACTACAGTTTCCGAAGTGTCTTCTCCACTCTTCTGTGCCATAATAGCAGACCAAACTCAGGCACCCGTGGGAAAACCTCCGGACAAACTGTATGTGTCACCTCCGTTCCGAAAAAAGGTACTAGATATGTTCCATGACAACCTCACAGCGGGTCATCCTGGAGTCCATAAAACTCTCTCTGCTATCTCCAGGAGGTTTTGGTGGCCTGCTCTTAGAAACGATGTCAAATATTATGTTGGGGCATGTCAAATATGTGCCGTTTCTAAAGTTCCTCCTAGATCGCCCCCTGGACTGTTACAACCACTGCCCATACCTAATGCTCCATGGACCCACTTAGCCATGGATTTCATTGTGGATCTACCCAGTTCAAACGGGTTTAATACAGTCCTTATGGTTGTTGATAGATTCTCTAAGATGGCACATTTTGTCCCACTTAAAAAATTACCATCTGCTCAGGATCTAGTTCAAATATTCTCGAGAGAGATCTTTCGGTTGCACGGTGTACCCAAAAGCATAGTATCTGACAGAGGTACTCAGTTTGTTTCTAGGTTTTGGCGTTCCTTTTGCAAACAATTGGGCATCGAACTCTCCTTTTCGTCAGCGTATCACCCTCAAACAAATGGAGCAGCAGAGAGGGCGAATCAGTCTTTAGAAGCCTATTTACGTTGCTTTATAAATGCCAATCAGTCTAACTGGTATGAGCTCTTACCCATGGCTGAGTTCGCCAGGAACAACGCCACTCATGAATCTTCTACCCATAGCCCGTTCTTTGTAAATCAAGGTTATCACCCCACTGTTTTCCCTTCTGAATTCTCAGACACAGACATCCCAGCTTTGAACACCCGTTTAGAATCAATTCATGATACTTGGGATTCCGTCCATTCGGCTCTGCAAAAAGCTTCATTACGTGCTAAGGTCCAAGCTGACAAGAAACGGGGTGCTAATCCTGTCTATCTTCCAGGTGACAGGGTGTGGCTCTCCACAAGATATATCAAACTTAAGGTTCCATCCATGAAATTTGCCCCTCGATACATAGGTCCTTTTCGTGTCATCCGACGTATCAATCCAGTGACCTATTCCTTGGCACTTCCAGCTCATATGAGAATTGCGAATACTTTTCATGTCTCTCTACTCAAGCCCCTTACTTGCAATCGATACACCAGGTTCTCCACACCTCCTCCACCCTTGGTAGTGGGTGACCAAGAGGAGTACGAAGTTCGTTCTATCTTGGACTCCAAAATGTCCAGAGGTGTCTTGTCCTATCTTGTTGACTGGAAGGGCTATGGTCCCGAGGAACGTTGTTGGGTTCCTGCTGACCGGGTTCATGCGCCCCGTCTTGTCCGGTCGTTTCACAACCGCTTTCCTCTTAAGCCCGGTCCTTCCCGCCCAGTGCGCGGTCTTCGAGTGGGGGGTACTGTTGCGGTCACCGTCCCGCCAAGCCTCACGGTGGTGCCCGACCGGCACGACCGCACCGACTACACGAGCTTACCTGCACGTCGGCGGGAACCGCGCACTCAGTTCTTCTGGGCATCACGCCCGAATCCAATATGGCGCCGACCACGTGGTCGCGTCTATGGATAGCCCCGCCCCCAAGAATTATACTAACGTGTGCGTGACGTCACGACGTCAACGCACACGCACGTTTTGGGGTCAGAGGTCGCCCTCTGACCAATCATAGCTTAGAGAGGGGTATTTAAACCCCTAATTCACCCCAGTACTTTGCCCTGTCGTGGTTTCCGTTTCCTGGTTTCCTGAGAGTGCTATTTTCGTGTTTCTGATTTCCTGGTATCCTGACCCTTGGCTTTTCCCTGGTTATTCTGATCTCTGGTTTCCCTGACTTGGCTTGTTATAACGGTATTGAGTATTTTCTGGCTTCCTTGACCTCGGCTTTCCCTTTGACCATTCTCTGTCTCTAGCGTATTAGTCCGGCCATTCTAAGGTCCGGTTTACGCTCTATCCTGTTATTTTCCTTTTCTTACTTATGTATATGTTTACATAGTTTCTGCGTGCTGGACCACATTACTAGCCGTGACAATATGGCGTTGTTGTAGGAGGAGGAGGATGACTTTCACCTCTTCCCCTGTTAGATTCCCGTTGTGCTGTGACATCACTCTTATACGCTGTGTAAAGCATACTTTTTAATTTATTTTGCAAATGCTGCATCCTTTCCGACTTGTTGTAATTCGATAACATTTCCGCCACTGTCTGCTTATACCGGGGTCTAGTAGCGTGGACACCCAGCACAGGTCGTTCTCCTTCAGCCTTTTTATACGAGGGTCCCTCAACAGGCACGACAGCATGAAAGACCCCATTTGCACAAGGTTGGATGCCGAGCTACTCATTTCCCGTTCCTCCTCCTCACACAGAGTAGAATAGAGACTGTTCCCCCTACATAGGGTCACTTGGCAGATCTGGATTGACACCTGTCCTCAAAGCCCCTGATACACACTGACACAGAGTAGAATAGAGACTGTTCCCCCTACATAGGGTCACTTGGCAGATATGGATTGACACCTGTCCTCAAAGCCCCTGATGCACACTGACACAGAGCAGAATAGAGACTGTTCCCCGTCCTCAAAGCCCCTGATACACACTGACAAAGAGCAGAATAGAGACTGTTCCCCCTACATAGGGTCACTTGGCAGGGTTGGATTGACACCTGTCCTTTAAAGCCCCTGATACACACTGACAAAGAGCAGAATAGAGACTATTCCCCGTCCTCAGAGACATGATACACACTGACACAGAGCAGAATAGAGACTGTTCCCCGTCCTCAGAGACCATGATACACACTGACACGAAGTAGAATAGAGACTGTTCCCCCTACATAGGGTCACTTGGCAGATATGGATTGACACCTGTCCTCAAAGCCCCTGATACACACTGACACAGAGCAGAATAGAGACTGCTCCCCGTCCTCAGAGACCCTGATACACACTGACACAGAGCAGAATAGGGCTGTTCCCCTTACATAGGGTCACTTGGCAGGTATGGATTGACACCTGTCCTCAAAGCCCCTGATACACACTGACACAGAGCAGAATAGAGACTGTTCCCCATCCTCAGAGACCATGATACACACTGACACAGAGCAGAATAGGGACTGTTCCCCCTACATAGGGTCACTTGGCAGATATGGCGTGGTCGTGGGAGGAGGAGGATGACTTTCACCTCTTCTCCTGTTAGATTCCCGTTGGGCTGTGACATCACCCTTATACACTGTGTAAAGCATACTATTTAATTTGATCAGCATGGCCACTTGAGTTTTTATAGTTTTCACGCTGCTTGTAGTTTAAATATGGTTCCCAAAAATCAAACAAACAATAAAGTAAACATGTAAGGATTCAGAATGTTCTTTCAAACCCTTACACATTGTGTGTACGTATTTTTTGTCTTAAGTTTGTGGCTTTAAAGAGGTTCACGTTGTTTCTATGATGTGCATAACATGTTCTTGTAAATGTTTGTTACATTTTTCCTGGAATTGTGATTTTTGAATCTGAATAAAGATAGTCAAATCCCTGATACACACTGATACAGAGCAGAATAGGGACTGTTCCCCCTACATAGGGTCACTATGTGCCTTTTTTTTGTTTTTTGTTTTTGAAGCCACAGTGCAGCACCAGAGGGCCTAAAAATTAGGCATGTACACATGCCAGAAAAATTGATGTTTGTTTCACAGGCAGAAAGTGCCCTAAAACATGGCGGCTTGAACCCTAGTTGGTGGCGGATAAGTCACGCAAGTCAACCGGCATTCAGAGCAAAAATACAGCAGCGTGTGGACCATTTTTAGCCCAAGGCAGCTCATCTCATCAGGCCTTTTTTAATCGAATGTATCGCCCACTATCCATCCCTCATTCATCTTAATAAAGGTGAGGTAATCTAGACTTTTTTGACCTAGGGACTTCTCTTCTCAGTGACAATACCTCCTGCTGCACTGAAGGTCCTTTCTGACAGGACACTTGAAGCGGGGCAGGCCAGAAGTTCTATCGCAAATTGGGATAGCTCAGGCCAAAGGTCAAGCCTGCACACCCAGTAGTCAAGGGGTTCATCGCTCCTCAGAGTGTCGATATCTGCAGTTAAGGCGAGGTAGTCTGCTACCTGTCGGTCGAGTCGCTCTCTGAGGGTGGATCCCGAAGGGCTGTGGCGATGCGTAGGACTTAACAAGGTCTGCATGTCCTCCATCAACAACACGTCTTTAAAGCATCCTGTCCTTGCCGGCGTGGTCGTGGGAGGAGGAGGATGACTTCCACCTCTCCCCCTGTTAGATTCCCGTTGTGCTGTGACATCACCCTTATACGCTGTGTAAAGCATACTTTTTAATTTATTTTGCAAATGCTGCATCCTTTCCGACTTGTTGTAATTCGGTAACATTTCCGCCACTTTCTGCTTATACCGGGGGTCTAGTAGCGTGGACACCCAGTACAGGTCGTTCTCCTTCAGCCTTTTTATACGAGGGTCCCTCAACAGGCACGACAGCATGAAAGACCCCATTTGCACAAGGTTGGATGCCGAGCTACTCATTTCCCGTTCCTCCTCCTCACTGATGTCAATGAAGGTATGTTCTGCCCCCCAGCCACGTACAACACCACGGGTACCAGATAGGTGACAACGAGCACCCTGGGATGCCTGTTGTGGTTGGTCTTCCTCCTCCTCCTCAAAGCCACATTCCTCCTCTGACTCCTCTTCCTCACAATCCTCTTCCAGTGTTGCCGCAGGTCCAGCAAGCGATGCTGATAAGGCTGTTTCTGGTGGTGATGGTGACCACAACTCTTCCTCTTCCTCTTCATGCTCATCTACGGCCTGATCCAGCACTCTTCGAAGGGCACGCTCCAGGAAGAAAACAAATGGTATGATGTCGCTGATGGTGCCTTCGGTGCGACTGACTAGGTTTGTCACCTCCTCAAAAGGACGCATGAGCCTACAGGCATTGCGCATGAGCGTCCAGTAACGTGGAAAAAAAATTCCCAGCTCCCCAGAGGCTGTCCTAGCACCCCGGTCATACAAATATTCATTAACAGCTTTTTCTTGTTGGAGCAGGCGGTCGAACATTAGGAGTGTTGAATTCCAACATTTCTGGCTGTCGCAAATTGAGCGCCTTACTGGCATGTTGTTTCGCCGCTGGATATCGGCAAAGTGAGCCATGGCCGTGTAGGAACACCTGAAATGGCCACACACCTTCCTGGCCTGCTTCAGGACGTCCAGTAAGCCTGTGTACTTATGCACAAAGCGTTGTACGATCAGATTACACACATGTGCCATGCCCGGCACATGTGTCAACTTGCCCAACTTCAATGTCGCTAACAATTTTTTTCCGTTGTCACAAACCACTTTGCCGATATCCAGTTGCTGCGGAGTCAGCCACTTTTCCACCTGTGCGTTCAGGGCGGACAGGAGTGCTTGTCCGGTGTGACTCTCTGCTTTCAAGCAAGTCAAACACAAGACGGCGTGACACTGCCGTATCCGGGATGTGGAATAGTACCTGGGGGGGTGCCGTTGATGTGGAGCAAGACGCAGCAGCAGAAGAGGACTCAGCCGAGGAGGTTATGGAAGAGGATGGAGGAGTAGAGGAGGTGGCAGCTGGACTGCCTGCAAGTCGTGGCGGTGTCACCAACTCCTCTGCAGAGCCATGCATTCCATGCTTGGCAGCAGTCAGCAGGTTTACCCAATGCGCAGTGTAGGTGATATACCTGCCCTGACCATGCTTTGAAGACCAGGTATCAGTGGTCAGATGGACCCTTGCCCCAACACTGTGTGCCAGACATGCCATTACTTCCTTTTGCACAATCGAGTACAGGTTGGGGATTGCCTTTTGTGAAAAGAAATTTCCTCTGGGTACCTTCGACTGCGGTGTCCCAATAGCTACAAATTTTTTGAACGCCTCAGACTCAACCAGATTGTATGGTAAAAGCTGGCGGGCTAATAGTTCGGACAAGCCAGCTGTCAGACGCTGGGCAAGGGGGTGACTTGGTGACATTGGCTTCTTACGCTCAAACATGTCCTTGACAGACACATGACTGTGGGCAGATGAGCGGGAACTGCTCAAGGCGGGAGACGGAGTGGCAGACTGTTGAGAGGGGGCAAGGAGGACAGCAGTGGTTGACGTGGCTGAAGATGCTGGACCAGGAGGAGGATGGCGGCTTAGAGTAGGCGTGCTGCTTGTACTCATTTGTCGATCCCATAGGCGTTTGTGATGTGAGATCATGTGCCTACGCAAAGCAGTTGTACCTAGGTGGGTGTTGGACTTCCCACGACATTTTACAAAGCAAAAAAGTTTTCCAGTGTAAGCTAATAGCAGTCAGTGTCCTTAAAGTGGGTGTTTCAGGCCTTCAGCGTGTGCCCTGCAGACCCCTGCCAGTGTACTTTGACAGTTGCCACTCATATCTGGTGTCTCTGTAGCATGCTTTTACAAAGAAAAAAAGTATTCCAGTGTAAGCTAATAGCAGTCAGTGTCCTTAAAGCGGGTGTGTCAGGCCTTCAGCGTGTGCCCTGCAAACCCCTGCCAGTGTACTTTGACAGTTGCCACTCATATCTGGTGTCTCTGTAGCGTGCTTTTACAAAGAAAAAAAGTTTTCCAGTGTAAGCTAATAGCAGTCAGTGTCCTTAAAGCGGGTGTGTCAGGCCTTCAGCGTGTGCCCTGCAGACCCCTGCCAGTGTACTTTGACAGTTGCCACTCATATCTGGTGTCTCTATAGCGTGCTTTTACAAAGAAAACAAGTTTTCCAGTGTAAGCTAATAGCAGTCAGTGTCCTTAAAGTGGGTGTGTCAGGCCTTCAGCGTGTGCTCTGTTATAGATTGAATAGCAGTTAGTTGTCTCCAAGCGTCTGTGTGTTAGGCCTACAACGTGTACTCTGCCAACCTTTGCCAGTTCACAGTGCCACTTATATCTGGTGTCCCAATAGCTTGCATTTAAAAACCCAAAAACTTTTTTCACTGTTATAGATTGAATAGCAGTTAGCTGTCTCCAAGCGTCTGTGTGTCAGGCCTGCTCATCTGCCCACAGTCAGGTGTCTGTCAAGGACATGTTTGAGCGTAAGAAGCCAATGTCTGAAAGTCACCCCCTTGCCCGGCGTATGACAGCTGGCTTGTCTGTACTATTAGCCCGCCAGCTTTTACCATACAAGTTGGTGGAACCTGAGGCGTTCAAAAAATTTGTAGCTATTGGGACACCGCAGTGGAAGGTACCCGGCCGAAATTTCTTTTCACAAAAGGCAATCCTCAACCTGTACTCGATTGTGCAAGTGGAAGTAATGGCATGTCTGGCACACAGTGTTGGGGCAAGGGTCCATCTGACCACTGATACCTGGTCTGCAAAGCATGTTCAGGTCAGGTATATCACCTACACTGCGCATTGGGTAAACCTGCTGACGGCTGCCAAGCATGGAATGCGTGGCTCTGCAGAGGAGTTGGTGACACCGCCACGACTTGCAGGCAGGCCTGCTGCCACCTCCTCTACTCCTCCTACTCCATCCTCTTCCATAACCTCCTTGGCTGAGTCCTCTTCTGCTGCTGCGTCTTGCTCCACATCAACGGCACCCCCCCAGCTCCCCAGGTACTATTCCACATCCCGGATACGGCAGTGTCACGCCGTCTTGTGTTTGACTTGCTTGAAAGCAGAGAGTCACACCGGACAAGCACTCCTGTCCGCCCTGAATGCACAGGTGGAAAAGTGGCTGACTCCGCAGCAACTGGAGATCGGCAAAGTGGTTTGTGACAACGGAACAAATTTGTTGGCGGCATTGAAGTTGGGCAAGTTGACACATGTGCCATGCATGGCACATGTGTGTAATCTGATCGTACAACGCTTTGTGCATAAGTACACAGGCTTACAGGACGTCCTTCTTGTCTCTGTACTTAACTGCCAACAGCTCTTCTTGGCGCAGAGCTCAGGTCTCCCCCCTTCGTAGCCGGGTGCGTGCAAGTTGTCCTGGGAAACCTGTGCTGTTCTTTTTAATTGTGCCGCAAGCTACTGTATCAAAACAGTACAGTAGCTTGAACAAAGGGACACTTGTATAAAAATTGTCAGTATACAAGTAGTACCCTTTGTTCATCAGGGGGAATATCAGGTCCCAGACAATCTTGCCACTGGTTCCCATATGTTCTGGGCAACCTGGAGGGTCAAGGTGGCTATCCTTTCCCTCGTAGACCCGGAAGGCCTCAGTATACCCAGTCTCGCTATCACAGAGCTTATACATCTTTACACCATATCTAGAGCGCTTGGAAGGAACATATTGCTTGAATCCCAGCCTTCCCTTATACTTCATCAGGGATTCATCCACGCATATATTCCTTCCAGGTGTATAAGCCTCTGCAAACCTGGCAGCAAAGTGGGTAATCAGGGGGCGGATTTTATACAGCCTGTCAAACTGGGGATGCTCCCTAGGGGGACACAGGCTGTTGTCGCTGAAGTGCATGAAATGCAGAATCATTTCAAACCACTTCCTCGACATACATTGTGAGTAAATGGGGGTAGAGCTGATGGGTCTACTGCTCCAGTAGGAGCGGATGGAGGGCTTCTTTAAGATGCCCATCAGCATAGTCAATGCCCAGAAACTTTTCGATTCTGGCACAGTGTGTATCTTTGCCAAAACAGAGTCCGGATTTGTAGCTCGGAATTGATGGGCATATAAATTAGTTTGGGCGACAATGTTCCCCAATACAGGGATCCTTAGGACAGGTGTCAATCCATATCTGCCAAGTGACCCTATGTAGGGGGAACAGTCTCTATTCTGCTCTGTGTCAGTGTGTATCATGGTTTCTGAGGACAGGGAACAGTCTCTATTCTACTCTTTGTCAGTGTGTATCAGGGGCTTTGAGGGCAGGTGTCAATCCATATCTGCCATTTACCCTATGTAGGGGGAACAGTCCCTATTCTGCTATGTGTCAGTGTGTATCAGGGGCTTTGAGGACAGGTGTCAATCCATACCTGCCAAGTAACCCTATGTAGGGGGAACAGTCCCTATTCTGCTCTGTGTGAGGAGGAGGAACGGGAAATGAGTAGTTCAGCATCCAACCTTGTGCAAATGGGGTCTTTCATGCTGTCGTGCCTGTTGAGGGACCCTCGTATAAAAAGGCTGAAGGAGAACGACCTGTGCTGGGTGTCCACGCTACTAGACCCCCGGTATAAGCAGACAGTGGCGGAAATATTACTGAATTACAAGTCGGAAAGGATGCCGCATTTGCAAAATAAATTAAAAAGTATGCTTTACACAGCGTATAAGAGTGATGTCACAGCACAACGGGAATCTAACAGGGGAAGAGGTGAAAGTCATCCTCCTCCTCCCACGACCACGCCATATCTGCCAAGTGACCCTATGTAGGGGTAACAGTCTCTATTATGCTCTGTGTCAGTGTGTATCATGGTCTCTGAGGACGGGGAACAGTCTCTATTCTGCTCTGTGTCAGTGTGTATCAGGGGCTTTGAGGACAGGTGGCAATCCATACCTGCCAGGTGACCCTATGTAGGGGGAAAAGTCTCTATTCTGCTCTGTGTCAGTGTATATAAGGGTCTCTGAGGACAGGTGTCAATCCATATGTCAAGGTGTCAATCCATATGTCAAGTTGTCAATATGTCATATGTCAGGTGTCAATCCATATCCATTGCGATTTAGGAATGTTAGGTGATTTCTGCCCTTTATGGATTAAAACCAGACTCTGCATCAACTGTGTAATTTTCCATGGGAGTTTTGCCATGGATCCCCCTCCGGCATGCCACAGTCAAGGTGTTAGTCCTCTTGAAACCACTTTTCCATCACTTTTGTGGCCAGAAACAGTCCCTGTGGGTTTTAAAATTCGCCTGCCCATTGAAGTCAATGGCGGTTCGCCCGGTTCACCGGTTCGCGAACGTTTGCGGAAGTTCCCGTTCGCGAACTGAAAATTTTGTGTTCGCGACATCACTAGTGTCTACTTTACGTCGGTACGTGGAGGCTCGTCTCATCTTCTGGCCAACTCTTGGTGTCTTAGGTTAGACCGCACGTTCCCTTCTCGACTACCACCCTCGCCAGATGGGTCAGATGGATTCTATCTCTGGCGGGAGTGGAGGAGACCTTCGGAGCTCACTCCGTCCGCGGGGCGGCGGCTTCGTCGGCTTTCTCTGCGGGTGCGTCTCTGGCGGATATCCTACGTTCCGCGGATTGGTCACGAGAATCGACCTTTCGGAATTTCTACTTTAGCTGGAGCTCGGGGGCAGCCACGTCTCTCCTACATCAGCGTTAAAAAATGATAAATAGGAAGCCTCCTGTCATGTGGTAAAATTGAAGATTATGCTAGCGTTAGTGTACTTATAATCTTAATTTTAGTAATGACAGGAGGCGAGTATTTTCCCACCCTGCCCACCCTCGGGGGAGACGGGACTCACGTAAGTATATCTATATTCTAGGTATTCCTTCTTTCCGCTATCTTCCTGCGTCCCCTAGTTATGAGATCATGTTTGAATCTTGTTTATATATAACATTAATTGCTGTTTTTTGTCAGTTCTGATATTAGATAATACAACATTTCGGTGATAATTGTGTTGGGTCATTTACATTACTGCAAGCAGTTTTCAGACCGGTACCTAACCCTTTTCACGTTCTTTTTCAGCGTAACTTCGTGACATTACAGATCACGCTCAGGATGGACACGTTTGAACCTTCCTTCAGCCATTAAAATTTTATTTATCGGAAAGACTTTGGACCTTTGGAACTTTATTCATGATGTCGCTTTCGAAAGAGGGGGAGGAGCCTCATCACTCTGAATACTATACCTCCTATTGCATTTTGATTGGTTAATGTTTTCACTTTTCTTTACTGCTATGTGGAGTTAGTAAAGAGAGTTTAATGCAAAATACTCGCCTCCTGTCATTACTAAAATTAAGATTATAAGTACAGTAACGCTAGCATAATCTTCAATTGCCTTGAAAAAAGTATTTTACAGACTGAAACATTGTGTGAATTTGTAATTGCTCAATAAAGCAACAGATGAAATTTACCTTGAAAGCCTCCTGAGTAGTGATGTCCCGAACAGTTCGCTGGCGAACATAGCGTGTTCGCAGTCGCGAACACGCGCAATGTTCGGTCCGCCCCCTATTCGTCATCATTGAGTAAACTTTGACCCTGTACCTCACAGTCAGCAGACACATTCCAGCCAATCAGCAGCAGACCCTCCCTCCCAGACCCTCCCACCTCCATGATGAATAGGGGACGGACCGAACACGCTATGTTCGCCGGCGAACGGTTCCTGGCGAACTGTTCGGGACATCACTACTCCTGAGTGCTCTCTACTGGTATCGTATATATATACAATTATTTTTTTTCCTCTTTTGAGGCTTATTTCTTACTGCCTGCTAAAAGGATATTTATCCCTCGTTTTTGGATGGTATATTTTGAGTGTATCCACATCATTACATACATTTTTCATAAAGTATACTTACAAGTTTATGCGCAAGTGTGGTTACATACACATTATATTTTTGGTTTCATTTTCACAAGCTCTGCTTTGTAAGTAAACTGGAAGTATTTTGAAATGTATTTATGCACTTTATGTAAGTTTGAAAACACACAGATTGTCACGACTAGTAATGTGGTCCAGCACGCAGAATCTATGTAAACATATACATAAGTCAGAAAAGGAAAAATAACAGGACAGAGCGTAAACCGGACCTTAGAATGGCCGGACTAATACGCTAGAGACAGAGAATGGTCAAAGGGAAAGCCGAGGTCAAGGAAGCCAGAAAATACTCAATACCGATAAGACAAGCCAAGTCAGGGAAACCAGAGATCAGAATAACCAGGGAAACGCCAAGGATCAGGATACCAGGAAATCAGAAACACGAAACTAGCACTTTCAGGAAACCAGGAAACTGAAACCACGACATGGCAAAGTACTAGGGTGAATTAGGGGTTTAAATACCCCTCTCTAAGCTATGATTGGTCAGAGGGCGACCTCTGACCCCAGAACGTGCGTGTGCGTTGACGTCGTGACGTCACGCACACGTTAGTATAATTCTCGGGGGCGGGGCTATCCATAGACGCGACCACGTGGTCGGCGCCATATTGGATTCGGGCGTGATGCCCGGAAGAACTACACGCGCGGTTCCCGGCTCGCCGACGAGCAGGTAAGCTCGTGTAGTCGGAGCGGTCGTGCCGGTCGGGCACGACCGTGAGGCTCGGCGGGCCGGTGACCGCAACAGTACCCCCCACTCGAAGACCGCGCACCGAGCGGGAAGGACCCGGCTTAAGAGGAAAGCGGTTGTGAAATGACCGGATAAGACGGGGCGCATGGACCCGGTCAGCAGGAACCCAACAACGTTCCTCGGGACCATAACCCTTCCAGTCAACGAGATAGGACAAGACACCTCTGGATAATTTGGAGTCCATGATAGAACGGACTTCGTATTCCTCTTGATCACCCACTACCAAGGGCGGAGGAGGAGTGGATACCCTTGTGAAGCGATTGCAAGTAAGGGGCTTGAGCAGAGACACATGGAAAGTATTCGCTATTCTCATATGAGCCGGTAGTGCCAAAGTATAGGTCACTGGATTAATACGTTGGGTAACTCGAAAGGGACCAATGTACCGAGGGGCAAATTTCATGGACGGGACCTTAAGCTTGATATGTCTTGTGGAGAGCCACACCCTGTCACCTGGAACATAGACAGGATTAGCGCCCCGTTTCTTGTCAGCTTGGACCTTCGCTCGTAATGAGGCTTTTTGCAGAGCTGAATGGACGGAATCCCAAGTATCATGAATCGAATCTAAACGGGTGTTCAAAGCGGGGATTTCTGTGTCTGAGAATGCAGAAGGAATAACAGTGGGGTGATAACCCTGATTAACAAAGAATGGACTGTGATTAGAAGATTCATGAGTGGCGTTGTTTCTGGCGAACTCAGCCATGGGTAAGAGCTCGTACCAGTTAGATTGATTGGCATTTATAAAGCAACGTAAATAGGTTTCTAAAGACTGATTCGCCCTCTCTGCTGCTCCATTTGTTTGAGGGTGATATGCTGACGAAAAGGAGAGTCCGACGCCCAATTGTTTGCAAAAGGAACGCCAAAACCTAGAAACAAACTGGGTACCTCTGTCAGATACTATGCTTTTGGGTACACCGTGCAACCGAAAGATCTCTCTCAAGAATATTTGAACTAGATCTTGAGCAGATGGTAATTTTTTAAGTGGGACGAAATGTGCCATCTTCGTGAATCTATCAATGACCATAAGGACTGTATTAAACCCGTTTGAACTGGGTAGATCCACAATGAAATCCATGGCCAAGTGGGTCCATGGAGCACTAGGTATGGGCAGTGGTTGTAATAGTCCAGGAGGTGACCTGGGAGGAACTTTAGAAACAGCACATATTTGACATGCCCCAACATAATCTTTGACATCGTTTCTAAGAGCAGGCCACCAAAATCTTCTGGAGATGGCAGAGAGAGTTTTATGGACTCCAGGATGGCCCGCTGTGAGGCTGTCATGGAACAAATCTAGTACCTTCTTTTGAAACTGAGGTGACACATACAGTTTGTCCGGAGGTTTTCCCACAGGTGCCTGAGTTTGATCTGCTATTATGGCACAGAAGAGTGGAGAAGACACTTCGGAAACTGTAGTGGCAATGAGGCATTCAGGAGGTACAATAGGATATATCACCTGTTCCGGAACTTCATCTGTCTCAAATTGCCGAGAAAGTGCATCTGCCTTGGTGTTTTTAGTACCAGGTCTGTATGTAATTACGAAATTGAATCGGGAGAGGAACAATGACCACCTAGCCTGACGAGAGGACAGTCTCTTAGCGTCCCCAATATAAGCCAAATTCTTATGATCAGTAAAGATCAAAAGTGGCTCTTTGGAACCTTCCAAGAGATGCCTCCATTCCTTAAGGGCAAGTACAATGGCCAAAAGTTCCCTATTCCCTATGTCGTAATTCCTCTCTGCAGGTGTGAGTTTGCGAGAGTAAAATCCACAGGGATGTAAAGGCGTATCAGGACTCTCTCTTTGAGACAGAATGGCTCCAACTCCTGTCTCTGATGCATCCACCTCTAGGATAAATGGTTTGGATGGATCAGGATGGGTCAGGACAGGTGCTGAGGAAAATAAAGATTTTAATCGTTCAAATGCCTCTCTTGCTTCTTTGGGCCAAGATATACAATTTGCTCCTTTTTTTGTTAAATTGGTTATAGGGGAAATCACGGAGGAAAATCCCCTTATGAATTTGCGGTAGTAATTCGCAAAACCTATAAAGCGTTGAGTATCTTTAAGGCCCTTGGGTAATGGCCACTGTAAGACTGCCTCCAGTTTACGAGGATCCATCTGGAAACCAGACGGAGATATAACGTATCCAAGGAATTGTATCTCCGTTTGGTCAAACTGGCATTTCTCCAGTTTACAGTAAAGGCCGTTCTGTAACAGGGTTTTCAGTACAATTCTCACATGTTCGTGATGTGTCTCTAGGTCTGGGGAATAGATGAGAATGTCGTCCAAATACACTAGAACGAACATGTGAAGGTACTCTCTTAGGACATCGTTGATAAAATCCTGGAATACCGCTGGAGCGTTACATAATCCGAACGGCATAACCAGGTATTCGTAATGTCCCATTCTGGTGTTAAATGCGGTCTTCCATTCGTGACCGTCCTTAATTCTGACTAGATTGTAGGCACTTCGGAGATCGAGCTTGGTAAAGACTCGAGCTCCCTTTAATCTGTCGAATAGCTCTGATATAAGGGGAATAGGGTAGGCATTTTTTATGGTAATCCTATTCAAACCCCTATAATCAATACAAGGGCGTAGGTCTCCTTCTTTTTTAGAGACAAAGAAGAATCCAGCCCCGGCTGGTGAGGAGGATCTACGAATATGACCCTTTCTGAGAGCATCCTTAATATATTCCTCCAAACAAAGATTTTCCTGGGGGGACAAGGCATAGACTCCTCCCTTGGGAGGCATAGTCCCTGGTAATAAGTTAATAGTACAGTCATAAGGTCTATGAGGAGGTAACCCTTCTGACTGGACCTTGTTAAATACCTCTTTCAAATCCATATACTGCTGTGGAATTTGTGTGGTCAAGGGAGGTGTAACAGGAACATTAATGGTGCCAATAGGTTGTGGGATTTGCTTAAAGCAAACACCTTTGCATCTCTCACCCCAACTCACAATCTCTCCTTCAATCCAATCCAAACGTGGATTGTGTTTCAGGAGCCAAGGGAAACCGAGTATTATCGGAACTGTAGGTGAAGATATAATTTGAAAGGTCATTTCTTCAGAGTGGAGTATACCCACTGAAACAGTGATTGGCAGAGTTTTGTGTGTGATGAAAGGCTGGGTAAGAGGCCTTCCATCAATGGCCTCGACTGCTATAGGTTTCTCTTTATGTCTTAAGGGCAGGAGATGTTTAGCAGAGAACTCTTTGTCTAGGAAATTCTCCGCTGCCCCAGAGTCAATCATAGCCTCACACTGAACAGTAGTGTTCTCGAAAGATAAGGTTACTTTGACCAGGAAACGGTTCTTAGTCAATTTAGGGGACATATACATCACACCTAAGGTCGGTCCCCGTACGTGCCTTAGGTGTGCAAGTTTTCCGGCCGAACCGGGCATGACGATCTTAGATGTCCCTTCTTGCCACAATACATACATAACCCCTCGTTACGTCTGTGTTGTCTCTCTGCCTCAGTGAGTTTAGCACTACCCAATTGCATGGGTTCAGGTTCTGGAAGAGGCGTTTGGCTATTCACCACTGGGTTAGAGAAACGAGGAGCTATGGACAAATTAGAACGTCTGTTACGTTGTTTGTTTTTCTCTCTCTCTCTGAGCCGGTTATCAATATTTATCATGTAGGCAATAAACTCATTAAGACTAACCGGAAGGTCTCTAGCTGCAGTTTCATCTTGTATATTCTCAGCTAAACCTTCAGAGAAAGCAGCCACCAAACCGCTATTGGTCCAATCAACCTCAGACGCTAATGTCCTGAACTCTATTGCATAATCGGCTACAGAACGATTGCCTTGCCTGATTCTCATAAGGGCTTTGGCAGCGTTCTTCTCCCTGCCTTTAGGTTCAAATGTAGCCTTAAAGGCCGTAAGAAAGGTACTGTAATCACGGGCTATTGCGTCACCACTTTCCCATAAGGGGTTAGCCCAAGTCAAGGCTTTTCCAGTTAATTGGTTCATCAGATAGCCTATTTTAGATCTATCTGTTGGGAATGAACCTGGGGAGGCCTCAAAGTGGTATTCTATTTGGTTTAAAAAAACCTCTAAATTCCTTAGAATCACCTCCATAACGAGGGGGCGGTGACAAAGTTATGGACGGTGGTTTATGTGGTACGGGAACCACTACAGGTGGCGGAACCACAGGTGGTACAGGAGGAACCTCTAAATAGGCAGTCCTTTGGAGCAAGGTCTGAAATGCCTGAGCAAATTGGTCTAACCTGTGGTCCATATCCTCCACCCTATTTTCACAGGCGATCATATGTTTGCATAGTTCTGCAGGATCCATGGCCATGTCGTAATGTCACGACTAGTAAAGTGGTCCAGCACGCAGAATCTATGTAAACATATACATAAGTCAGAAAAGGAAAAATAACAGGACAGAGCGTAAACCGGACCTTAGAATGGCCGGACTAATACACTAGAGACAGAGAATGGTCAAAGGGAAAGCCGAGGTCAAGGAAGCCAGAAAATACTCAATACCGATAAGACAAGCCAAGTCAGGGAAACCAGAGATCAGAATAACCAGGGAAACGCCAAGGATCAGGATACCAGGAAATCAGAAACACGAAACTAGCACTTTCAGGAAACCAGGAAACTGAAACCACGACATGGCAAAGTACTAGGGTGAATTAGGGGTTTAAATACCCCTCTCTAAGCTATGATTGGTCAGAGGGCGACCTCTGACCCCAGAACGTGCGTGTGCGTTGACGTCGTGACGTCACGCACACGTTAGTATAATTCTCGGGGGCGGGGCTATCCATAGACGCGACCACGTGGTCGGCGCCATATTGGATTCGGGCGTGATGCCCGGAAGAACTACACGCGCGGTTCCCGGCTCGCCGACGAGCAGGTAAGCTCGTGTAGTCGGAGCGGTCGTGCCGGTCGGGCACGACCGTGAGGCTCGGCGGGCCGGTGACCGCAACACAGATAACTTTATTATTCCTAGACGTTTGTTTTAGGCGCTCACTCATTTGGACTGACTTGCAAGGTGGTGTAGGGAGGAGACACCTAGAGTGTTTTAAGCATTCACTAGTTTCTTTTGGGGTACAGAAAATTCACCTAGTTTTTTAAAAGAAATTAGTTTTAAGTGCCTTTACACATTGATTTTTTATAATGTAGAATTTTGATTGATGAATAACATATATGACATATATGAATTTAATTGCTTCTATGTAGAGTAACTGGGAACTTTTGAAAAAATTTTATCTGTGAAGAACTTCCCTATTTAAAGGGATACTCAAGGCACCCAGACCACTTCTGCCCATTGGAGTGGTCTGGGTGCCAACTCCCACTACCCTTAACCCTGCAAGTGTAATTACTGCAATTTTCATACACTGCAATAATTACCTTGCAGGGTTAAGTCCTCCTCTAGACAGCCACTAGAGGGACTTCCCTGTTCTTAGAACACGAAAAGTGTGTAATATGACGCTGGAGGTCCTCACTATGTGAGGACCTTCAGCGTCGCCGAAATCCCCATAGGAAAGCATTTAATATGCGCATTAGGTCTCCCCCGCCGGCTAACGTTGGCGGGGGAGGAGTGTAGGAGGAGCCTGACCCAGCACCAAGGGATATCAGTGCTGGACTCAGGTAAGTCACTGAAGGGATTTTAACCCTTTCAACAAATTGGGATGGGGTATGGGAGGGAGAGGGGCACTACAGGGTACTGCAGTGCCATGAAAACTATGTTTTCCTGGCACTGGAGAATCCCTTTAATTTTCCCCATTTTAGCTGAATGCAATGTTTCCACTGGTTTGGTATTTTCATACTAAAGAACACCGACCACCCCCTGGCTCATTAACATCAAATAAGTGATTAACTCAAGTGCTCTCTCTGGGTGGCCACCATTTGTATAACCAAACTACATGCGCTAGTAAATGTCGCCATTTTGTCTCCCAATCCCAGGGAAATCCTGCCGTTTCCTGCTCCTTTCACAGACGAACAAGGAATGTGCTTTTTGGGGAAAATGCTCTACCAAATGAGGAGAGCATTCGCTACCTAAGAGCCAGGGGAAACCTTTGTGAATGTTCGCATAGGAACTCCCAAAAGCTGACCGGACAATATCTTGTTTCTCCTGGAACTATTTTGGGCAACATCCACATGGGTGGCCAGTCCAAAACTTACCCTTATGGCTATTTGGACAACTTGGGCACTCAGATCTAGACTATTTGGGGATATAGTACTTGTGGGGGTTCCTATCTGCTTTATGTGTATGTTGGGGTGTTTTCATGTTGTACCTCGAGTGCCTGGGAGATGATAAGCACTTTCTGTCTTTGCAACTCTCACTGTTGTGTTCCAGCAGCATTTACTGAAAAAAGATCCCTGAATGCTGATTGGTCACCTGGTTCGCACCCTTTCCCCTGATTGGTCAGCGCGAGGAAAAGGTCATACCTTGTAACTCCTCCCTCTCCCTATGCCCTGATTGGCCACAGTGGGTTTGTGCCCTTTCTCTGGATTGGCCGCTGCTTGGTTAAGGCGCAAAAGTTGAATCCACCGGCCAAAACCAAGTGATCTTATGGAACTATTTTCAGGTATGAGTCTTGAGCCCAGACTTTATACAACAATTTCCCAGGCTCTGTACATCCAAGCGCCCCGAAGTTTGCAGGGATCCTAGCTGGGACCAGGGGCTATTTAGGGATGCATGACATGCGGGGATGCATTATTGTTTTATGTGTATTTTGGGGGTTTTTGTGTGTCGACTTCCTGTGTTTGGGAGATACCATTAACTCCCAGACACAGCGACGCCGGGGCGGGCTTATGTTTAACATTGCTGTATTTGGAGACTCCCTGTGGGAGTCTGTGCATAAATACTGTGTATCTGGCCTTCAATAAACAGATCCTGTTGTACCCTTCATCAAGCCTTGGCTGATGTTTGGGTAACCAAGAGCATTAATTACTGCTTCACTTGGGATTTGGGAGACATATGGATAAGGGATCCATTACAATACATATTCCAAGACTTGAAGGAAAGTGTTGAAGTTATCCATTTTATAAATTAAGTAAACAGTTTAATAAAAAAACACAACTAATGGCTATAATTTCTGGTTATTTCTTTAATTCTGCATTATTTATTTTTAGTTGCTTTGAATATGCATAAAAATGTATCTAAACATGTCTGTCTCTGTCTTAATGTTTTGGAAAGGTCTGTAAGGTTGTTTATCCACCTCTCATTATTTTTTTTTTATTTTTTTATAATAAGTAAATGTATTACAAATAAGATGATATGAACAGTATACTTCAGTCACATTCTCACAGACATACTGAGAACGTTGTAAACTTATTGGTCTTTCACTAAATTAGCTGTGAATTTCAAATGTTAGGGCAACTAAAAGCAAAGCTGACAGGAAGAATTTTTTTTTTCATTTTACATTTTTTTGCCTAAAATGTGAAATTTACACTTCAGAAAAATAAACATCTATACCACGGGTGGGCAATCTGGAGCCCTCCAGATGTTTTGGACTACATCTCCCATAATGCTCTTAGGACCATAATGCTAGCAAAGCATCAAGGGAGACGTAGTCCAAAACATCTGGAGAGCCGCAGATTGCCCACCCCTAATCTATACCAAAGCTCTCAGGCATAAATACTATAGGTATAAAATCAAAGGCAGAGGGGTCATTGTTAGGAATGCAGAAAATTAAATTAGATTGAAGAGTATCAAATATATAATATAGCAAATAAATATAGCTAAACCCTTCAGCCAGTTCTTGATATGAAAATAAAGACTCCTTACCTGAAATATATGCTGTGTAAAAGTCAGAGCCACAAAATATAACCTTGTGCTCAATCTTCAAATACCAAACATTGGTTGGATTCAGGGACAATATTTACATGAGAAATG
The DNA here is from genome assembly GCF_036172605.1 of Pelobates fuscus. NCBI lineage: Eukaryota > Metazoa > Chordata > Amphibia > Anura > Pelobatidae > Pelobates > Pelobates fuscus. The sequence goes on from NC_086328.1 coordinate 78,573,681, forward strand.
AGCAGCAATTAACATAATTTACGTACTGTTGTTGTTGTAACACCCACATAATTATAGGCAGTTCAGCACACACCCATAACACATTTCTAATAGCCTTTTACAAAACAAAAGGTGTAGGAACCCATTATTATTATTATTATTATTATTATTATTATTATGTTATATATAGCGCCATCAAATTCCGCAGCGCTTTACAATGGGTGGACGAACAGACATGTAGTTGTAACCACACAAGTTGGACACACAGGAACAGAGGGGTTGAGGGCCCTGCTCAATGAGCTTACATGCTAGAGGGAGTGGGGTACAATGACACAAAAAGGTAAAGATAGTATTAGACTAGTGACAGTTGCAGAAGAGGAATCAGTCGAGAGCTATTAACAGTTTAATTGATACGCTTTTATGAAGTAGTGGGTTTTTAACAATTTTTTGAAGGAGTGGAGACTGGGTGAGCATCTAACGGAGGAGAGAACGGTGCAGCCCTCGATAAATCTTGGAGGCGAGCATCAGAGGTGGGAGTACGGACAGAAGATAGACGTAAGTCTTCAGCAGATTGTAAGGGCCTAGACGGGACATACTATTAATATATATATAATTATATATATATATAAATATATATATGAATATCAAATTACACGTAGACTGATACTGATTAAATATATATATAATTAATATAAAAAAATATGTACGTTAAAAAAATAAATAAAAAAAAATAAAATAATTAAAATATAAATAGATGTGTGTTATTTCGTTCTAACTATTGTGATATTAACCCCTTAACACCGCAGCCAAATGTACAAGTTGTGAACGAAACAAAACGTAAACAAAACCTGGCATTTGCGCTATATTTCTGTCCAACCGTAATTCACCTCTTTCATATTAAATGCACCCCCCCCTTATTATATATCATTTTATTCAGGGGAAACAGGGCTTTCATTTAATATCAAATATTTAGCTATGAAACATAATTTAATATGAAAAAAATGGGACAAAATAAGATTTTTTTTTATTTTTTTCGTTCTACATGACATTTTAACTGTCAATGTCATAATACTGTTTGCTTTTACTGCAATAAAATACACATATTTGTATTCAGCAAAGTCTCACGTGTAAAACAGTACCCCCTATGTACAGGTTTTATGGTGTTTTGGGAAGTTACAGGGTCAAATATAGCGTGTTACATTTGAAATTGAAATTCGCCAGATTGGTTACGTTGCCTTTGAGACTGTATAGTAGCCCAGGAAATAAATTTACACCCATAATGGCATACCATTTGCAATAGTAGACGACCCAAGGTATTGCAAATAAGCGATGTCCAGTCTTTTTTAGTAGCCATTTGGTCACAAACACTGGCCAAAGTTAGCGTTCGTATTTGTTTGTGTGTGAAAAATGCAAAAAACGCCAATTTTGGCCAGTGTTTGTGACTAAGTGGCTACTAAAAAAGACTGGACATACCCCATTTGCAATACCTTTGGTTGTCTACTATTGCAAATGGTATGCCATCATAGGGGTAATTTTCATTCTTGGGCTACCATAGGGTCATAAAGGCAACGTAAGCAATCTGGCGAATTTTAATGTGAAAAAAATTAAACACAAGCCTTATATTTGACGCTGTAATTTTTTAAAACACCATAAAACCTGTACATGAGGGGTACTGTTGTACTCAGGAGACTTCGCTGAACACAAATATTTGTGTTTCAAAACAGTAAAAAGTATTGCAGCAATAATATCGTCCCTGTAAGTGCTGTTTGTGCATGAAAAATGCAAAAAACGTCACTTTTACTGGCGATATCATGGTTGTAATACATTTTACTGTTTTGAAACACTAATATTTGTGTTCAGCGAAGTCTCCCGAGTAAAACAGTACCCCCCATGTACAGGTTTTATGGTGTCTTGGAAAGTTATAGGGTTAAATATAGTGCTAGCAAATTAAATTCCCTATACTTTCGGCATGGGTGGTCAGGCAGGTCCCGCTAATTGTAATTAATTAGGATACCTAATTATGTAAAATTATTACATAAATATATGTGTAGAATTAATATATGTATATATATACATATGTGTATATATACGTATATATATATATTTTTTTTTTAATATTTTTATTTATATATAGGTATATATATAGTGATATATACGTATATATTTATGTATATAGATATATATATTATTTCGTTCTACGTGTATTTTGATATAAATATATATATATTAATATCACAATACAGTTAGAACGAAATAAAACACATCTATATATTTTTTAATATTTTATTTTTAATTATTTATTGTATTTTATTTTTTTACGTATTTACATATTATTTTTTTATATTATTTATAAATATATATATAACAATAATTATATATATATTTAATCAGTATCAGTCTACGTGTAATTTGATATTAATATATATATATATAATTATATATATATTAATATTAAAATACACCTAGACGGCGTATGTGTGTGTATGTATATGTGTATATATATACTTAGATCATATATATATAATATATATATATATAATCTAAGTATAAATTTTTTTTTTACACTTTTAACATTATTTTTATTTTATTTTCAGCCAGCAGGGGGACCAACTGTCATTACAGTTGGTCCCCCTGCTGGCAATGCCTGAGCCAGCTATCCCGGCCATGTGATTGTGAGGTCCTCGCAAGGACCTCACTCTCACATGACCGGGAGGCACCGGAGGAGGAAGATGTGCCGCGGGGGGGCTCCCTGGGAGTCCCCCCAACCGCGATCGCCGGCGTGGGACCGCCGGCGACCGGGTAAGTTACTAAAAACCGGAGGGCGTACTATTACGTCCGGCGGCGTTTAGAGCCGCTTTTAAAAGGACGTAATAGTACGCCCTCCGGACTTAAGGGGTTAATATAAATATATATAAACAAAATACAGAGCCAGGCACTCCTCCTTAATGAAAAAATCTTCAAAATAAATAAGCCTAGGTGCAGTCCCGCGTTATATATAGAAAGAAGCAATAAAGGGAGCACACTAGGTCTTGATTATAGTGCAAAAGTTATTTACTGCATTCACAACGAATACATAAACTGTGGTTTAAGCAAAAATCAACATTTCGACCCTCCTGGGTCTTTATCAAGATCACAGTGACATGTGTAAAATACTTTCAATATATACATAAGTGTGTAATGTGCTTACCAGTAAGATGATTGGACAGCCGGCAGACTGAGAAATCCGGAAGTGTGAGGCACCACGTGGGATCGTGCTTGTGACTTGTTACGTAAGTAACGTAGTTGCTAAGCAACTACGTGAAAGGAGTAAAAACAATCACCCGGTTCAAAAGAGACGGGAGGAAAACTCTACGCATGCCTAGAAGAGTGTGTAGAGAAGAAACTAAGCCACTATATCCCGAGCTCTGCATAAATGGATCTAGCTATGTGCAAAGTCCATATGTGATAAAGCAAACGTGCAGGAAAAATCAACGTGAAAAATTACAATGTGAAGAATATACATAGAGCATATATGCAGAACAGGATCAGGCAATAAAAGTTACAGTTAGTTAGAAAGGCATTATATATTGTATAACATATATCATTCTGTTATAGCCAACATAGATTCTGTAAGGCATACTTTTACTGGTCTAGCATAATTTAGGCATGGAGCTAGGAGCATATATTTATATTGTAGCTGGACACAATGTATTTGTATTAATATATTCAGACACATCTATCATTCCCATTCACTATGTTTGGACCTGGACACATCTGTACACTGAAAACACCTAAATTCTACAAATTGGAAATTATTAGCTAAAAAATCTTTTTTTGAAAGATTCAAATATATACCTAACGAAAAAAACTTTGCCTACGGAAGGAAGTAGCGTATAGTGATCCAGATCCAAAACTATAGAAGGAGATGTGTGTTACTGCACAGACACAGAAAAAGAAAAAAGCGAATATATGTATATTTCTCTATATCATGGAAACAGGGAATTTCAGGTCTATTACTTTAGTCTGGATAAAAAGCAATATTGAACTACAGACCTAGCATAAGGATCTCTAAGTTATAACTATGAGGACATATCAAAATTATATAACTATAAATATACTGGTTTAAAGAAACATAGACAGAACAAGATTTTCATTGAGTCCCTTGGGGGTCACTGTGTTTAAGTAGCGGATCCAATAGGCTTCACGTTGTAAGAGCAACTTGGATCTGTCACCTCCTCTTGGTTGTGCAGGGTGGTCAATTGCAATGAACCGGAGCAAAGGTAGATGATGTTGGCTGGCTAGAAAGTGCTTAGCGACAGGTTTGTCGGTCCGTTGATCTCTAAAAGCGGTCATAATTCCAGACCGGTGTCCTCTAATGCGATCTCTCAATGTCATGTCGGTCTTGCCGACGTACGAAAGTCCACAGGGACAGGTGATCATATATATGACATGTGTTGTCATACATGTAATATGATGTTTAATAGCCATCCTTTTTCCACTGTGTGGGTGGGCAAAAGTCGATCCTGTTAACATGTGGCTGCAGGTAACGCAGCCACTGCATTTAAAACAACCTTTTTTCTGAATAATCGGTGGCTTGGCATAGCAGTGACGTGGGTCATTTCTAACCAACAAGTCCCTCAAATTGCGGCCCCGTCTGTAGCTGATAACTGGACTCTGTTTAAATCTATTAGGGAGACTCTGATCCATTTGAAATATGTTCCAATTTTTGTATATAGATTTTTTGAGAGAAGGGGTTGCCGTGTTATATGTACATTAGACTTAACTTTCTTTGTTTGTTTAAATTTATTCAAAGCTTTAAGCTTTGCATTATCTAATATCATGGGGTGAAATCCCCTTGCTAAGAAGCGGTCCCGGACTTCCTGTAATTTCTGTTCGCATTTGACTGGGTTGCTGTTGAATCTTAGAACTCTTAGAAATTGTGATATAGGCAGAGAGTCCTTGATGTGTTGAGGATGGAAGCTGGTGGCAGAAAGTAGTGTGTTGCGGTCAGTTGTTTTCCTGTATAAAGTAAAGCCCAAATGATTTTCTTCCTTGAAGATAGAAACATCCAGAAATTCAATATTGGTTCTGTGCCAACTGAGTGTAAGGGTTACCGGAATGGGTAAGGTATTAATATTTTTCACCATCTCTTCAAGTGTGGTTATGGTTCCTTCCCAGATCATGAAGATATCATCCACATAGCTAAGATATTTAATTATCTGGTGTTGGTACTTAGGTAGAATATGTGTATTTTCAAACCAGTACATAAAACCGTTGGCATATGCCGGTGCCATTACACACTTATGTATATATTGAAAGTATTTTATACATGTCACTGTGATCTTGATAAAGACCCAGGAGGGTCGAAACGTTGATTTTCGCTTAAACCACAGTTTATGTATTCGTTGTGAATGCAGTAAATAACTTTTGCACTATAATCAAGACCTAGTGTGCTCCCTTTATTGCGTCTTTCTATATATATATATATATAGAATATATATATATATATATTTATATCAAAATACACGTAGAACGAAATAATATATTTATCTATATACATAAATATATACGTATATATCACTATATACCGTATATACTCGAGTATAAGCATTTTTTGTGCTAAAAAACCCCAACTCGGCTTATACTCGAGTCAATTGTCTGTATTATGGCAATTTGCATTGCCATAATACAGACTGGGGGAGAGGGGGGCTGGCAGAGCTGTACTTACCTCTCCTGCAGCTCCTGTCAGCTCTCTTCTCCTCCGCGCCGTCCGTTCAGCACCTCTGTCAGCTCCCAGTGTAAGTCTCGCGAGAGCCGCGGCTCTCGCGAGACTTACAGTGTGAGCTGACAGAGGGAGCTACACGGACGGCGCGGAGGAGGAGAGAGCTGACAGGAGCTGCAGGACAGGTAAGTTACAGCTCTGCCAGCCCCACTCTCCCCCCACTGGACCACCAGGGAAGGAGCCCCCCTCCCTGCCATATATCAAGCAGGGAGAGGGGCCGAAAAAAAAATAATGAATAATAATAAAAAAATAATAATAATTAAATAATAAAAAATAATACAATAATAATAATTAAATAAAAATAATAATTAATAATAATAAAAAAAATTTAAATAATAAAAATTTAAATAATAAAAAAAAAACCCCACCCCCCACCAAGGCTCTGCAACTCTCACACACGCTGCCCTCATACACTCACGCTGCCCTCATACACTCACGCTGCCCTCATACACTCACGCTGCCCTCATACACTCACGCTGCCCTCATACACACGCTGCCCTCATACACACGCTGCCCTCATACTCACGCTGCCCTCATACACTCACGCTGCATTCATACACTCACGCTGCATTCATACACTCACACTGCATTCATACACTCACACTGCATTCATACACACACACTGCATTCATTATACACACACTGTAAATACATATTCAATTAATATATTTTTTTAGGATCTAATTTTATTTAGAAATTTACCAGTAGCTGCTGCATTTCTCACCCTAGTCTTATACTCGAGTCAATAAGTTTTCCCAGTTTTTTTGGGTAAAATTAGGGGCCTCGGCTTATATTCGGGTCGGCTTATACTCGAGTATATACGGTATATACCTATATATAAATAAAAATATTATATATATATACATATATATACACATACGTATATATATACATATATTAATTCTACATATATATTTATGTAATATTTTTACATAATTAGGTATCTTAATTAATTACAATTCGCGGGACCTCGCTGACAACCCATGCCGAAAGTATAGGGAATTTAATTTGCTAGCACTATATTTAACCCTATAACTTTCCAAGACACCATAAAACCTGTACATGGGGGATACTGTTTTACTCGGGAGACTTCGCTGAATACAAATATTAGTGTTTCAAAACAGTAAACTGTATTACAACGATGATATCGCCAGTAAAAGTGAAATTTTTTGCATTTTTCACGCACAAACAGCACTTACACGGATGATATTATTGCTGTGATACTTTTTACTGTTTTGAAACACAAATATTTGTGTTCAGCGAAGTCTCCCAAGTACAACAGTACCCCTCATTTACAGGTTTTATGGTGTTTTCAAAAGTTACAATGTCAAATATAAGGCTTGTGTTTCATTTTTTTCACATTAAAATTCGCCAGATTGGTTACGTTGCCTTTGAGACCCTATGGTAGCCCAAGAATGAAAATGACCCCTATGATGGCATACCATTTTCAATAGTAGACAACCCAAGGTATTGCAAATAGGGTATGTCCAGTCTTATTTAGTAGCCACTTAGTCACAAACACTGGCGAAAATTGGCGTTTTTTGCATTTTTCACACACAAACAAATACTAACGCTAACTTTGGCCAGTGTTTGTGACCAAATGGCTACTAAAAAAGACTGGACATACCCCATTTACAATACATTGGGTTGTCTACTATTGCAAATGGTATGCCATTATGGGTGTAAATTTAATTCCTGGGCTACTATACAGTCTCAAAGGCAACGTAACCAATCTGGCGAATTTCAATTTCAAATGTAACGTGCTATATTTGACCCTGTAACTTACCAAAACACCATAAAACCTGTACATAGGGGGTACTGTTTTACACTTAAAACTTTGCTGAATACAAATATGTGTATTTTATTGCAGTAAAAGCAAACAGTATTATGACATTGACAGTTAAAATGTCATGTAGAACTAAAAAAATAACAACATTTCTTATTTTCTCCCATTTTTTTCATATCAAATTATGTTTCATAGCTAAATATTTGATATTAAATGAAAGCCCTGTATCCCCTGAATAAAATTATATATAATAACGGGGGTGCATTTAATATGAAAGAGGTGAATTACAGTTGGACAGATATATAGCGCAAATGCCAGGTTTTGTTTAAGTTTTGTTTTGTTCACAACGTGTACATTTGGCTCAGTCCTTAAGGGGTTAAATGTATGTTATTATTGCAACAGGAGAATTAAAAAAAAAAAATGCCCAGGAAGGGTGATAGAAAGAGCAATCCAATTTGCAGGAGAATAAAAATATTAATACAAGTTGATTTTATATGGAATGACTCCTGTTTATTTATCCCTATATGTAACAAGTAAAATGTGGTTATTTACTGATGTGGAATCAATCTATCAATTGCTTATCTTGTGTATCTGCCCCCGGCCAAATTAAAGAAGTAGTGCGTGCACGCCCCTAAAGTAATTCACACCAGACGCAGTTTTTGTGTTAATGAAAAACTTGAGGAATGTTTATTCAGCGGGGCCGGCATGCCCCTTATAAAGCAAAATTACATCATATGCTTTGTCAGAGATAACATGAAATAATACATCAATAATTGGTTAGGTGTTAAGTGCTTCATTTATTGCTCTTCCTACTGGGTGTGATGACACTGGTATATTGGAGGTCTCCCCCAGATTCCAGCGCCATCTTGTTAGTGAGGGTGTTAGTCGATGTCAAAGGGAAACTCTCTAGCGGCCAATTTAGGTAAATCACACATAACGTTGAATAATGCTGATTGTAGGTATGCTAAGTAAATAGGCATTTTACTAACATAAATTGGGTTAATATTTTTGTCCACAACAGTCCCCCCTTAAAATGACTATTTACTAAAGAGACAACCACTAACTGACCATAATGATATCCCTAATTGGCTGCAGCTCATCTGTCTGAACAGGCCTTGAACGCTTCACTGCGCGGGTATCCCGTAGCGGCTATCCCACTACATCTTCCGCGTCAGACTCCTGCCCGTGGAGACAGACGCTGTCCCTATGCTATCCCTATAGAGAAGTAGTTGTCTGTTTGAGATGGTGGGACTGAAGAGGTGTGTGTGGGGTGTGACAGTACATATTGTCGATATCTTGATGTAGGAATGTAGGTGTGGTGTGGTCAATGGTCTGACCTACAGTCTTCTGTAAGTATTTCTGCACACAGGGCAACACACAACAAGTCAGTAAGAGAAAGAGAATTACCACAGTAAGAACTGCCATACCTACTTGAAAGAGGGTTCTCTGCCATCCACTCATCCATCTAAACCATCTGTCCCATGAATTAAGGACTCCCGAGTTCCTTTTTAATTCATCAGAGAGACATTCCAATTTCTCTATGGCCATGGTTACTTTACCATTGGGACCTGTAATGTCCGGGATGAAGGTACAGCATGTCATAGTATCGGGGAGTATTTTCCACACGCCCCCTTCTCTGCTAGTATCATGTCTAAGGCCATTCGGTTCTGAAATGTCATTTGGGAGGTAGTCTGTAATTGTTCTGCCAAGCCCTGGAGGGCATCTCTAGTATAATTGACAAAGAGTTGCTGATTATAGTAAATATAATTGATCCAGTTAACATTATCGTTAGCGGTGATGAGTGGGATCAAGGATTCGAATCCCGCCGCCACCTCATCTCTGGCCTTGAACTCATTTGGTACCCCCCTTGGTACTCCAATGGCATCAATATATATGTGTGGGTCGAAACTACCTCGAACAGGGATTTCTCTTTTTACCGTAAAATACGTGTGTGGTGAATCAAGTGCGCCTTGGTGGTTATCAGAAATTATATGTATGGGCATGATAGCTTTGGTCAGAGTGCATTCTCCCCACCACAGGCCAGTCATTTTGGATCTGAGCTGCATGTCACCACATAGCCAATAAATGTCTCCCATGGACTTAACTTGATTTACTAATAGGGCAGTGGGAGGTTCTTGATAGGTGGTACAGTAGCCAGAAGGGAACTTACCCACAAATTTACCTGTAGCTCCATGTATTGTGTAGCAAGTGTAGTTACCTGGGTACACGGTGATTCCATCAGGTGGCTTGATATTCCCTTGGGTTATTGGGTATACCTTTTTCCATGATTCACACACTGATGAGTTTGTTGCTGACTGCGCATAGAGGCTTAGGAAACATGATTCAACATCTGAAGGTAGACTAAAGGGCACTGTACCCAGATGGGGTCTGGCCCCACCACAAACATAATAGTTAGTTTTATTGTGTGAATTAGCGTTATACCTCATCAACTCAAGCCATAGATTAGTATCTGAAAACCCAGTCTCCACAGCCATAGTGTCTTCAAATGTAGGGTTAGCAATGGCTACCATGTCTTTAAGGGTTTTAATGTGTATTTTTAGAGGGTTAATGGTCATGTGTGTAGAGCCTACCCAGTCAGGTGACTTAAGCATGTCTTGTAAATAGAAGGTCCCCAACTTGTTACATGAGCCACCCCCTTTCCAATACATTCCCATTACATACTCCCCAGCGTCCCCTGGACTAGGATGTTCTATGTTTAAGGTGAGTTTCATTGGGGTACACCCTGTTGGCTTGCATAAGGTCATTCTGTGTAACAAGGGTTTCCCATATCTGTCAATGTGTAAACATGACTGTCTTTGGTAATAGCAACTTGTTGGGCCTTTAACCCCTTAAGGACCAAACTTCTGGAATAAAAGGGAATCATGACATGTCACACATGTCATGTATCCTTAAGGGTTAACAGGCCTAGCAGCAAAAATAGGCACAGGAATCTCATGGTTTGGCGGACTTTGCTGCCTCTGGATCAGGAACTTTCTTACAATGCGAGGTGTGTATCCAGCTATTCTTCCCGGCCAACTTTACAGAGGTAGACGTGGTCAATAGAACTTGGAATGGACCATCAAACCTTGGCTCAAGAGTGTGTTTTCTTAGGAACTTCTTGACCATGACCCAGTCACCAGGAAGTAGCTTATGAGTGCCTGTGTTTGACTCTGGATCTGGAATAGAAAAAAACACCTGTGCATGGATTTTGGTCAAGGCATGAGAGAGTGCAGTTATATAGTCTACCATTGCATCTGACTGAATTTGAAGTTGTTGAGGAAAATAGCCTAACCTGGGTGCTGTTCTGAATAAAATTTCATAGGGTGATAAGCTAAACCTCCCTCTTGGGGTGTACCTTACACTAAATAGTGCTATGGGAAGACTCTCCAGTCAGGGTAGGTTAGTTTCTTGAGACATTTTAAGCATTCTGGCTTTCAGAGTGCCATTCATGCGTTCTACCTTACCACTACTCTGTGGGTGATAGGGTGTGTGGAATGCAAGGGTCACCCCCAGTGCTGCCCAGATCTCATTGGGTAGCAAGGCGGTGAAGGAAGTTCCCTGGTCACTTTCAATCACTTCAGGAACTCCATATCTGCAGATGATTTCGGTAAGTAGGTGCTTTGCCGTGGTCTTGGCAGTGAGATTAGCGACTGGAAAAGCTTCTGGCCATCCTGAAAACATATCCACTATGACCAGTGCGTATTCGTAACGGCCACTCTTTGGCATTTGGATATGTTCACTTTGGATCCTCTGGAAAGGGTACTGTGGTTTGGCCAAGTGGTTTGGTGCAGTTTTAATTATTTTTCCGGGATTACATCTGGCACAGATAGTACATGATCTGCAGTAATTTCGTGTCAAGGTGGTGATTCCGGGTGCTTAAAAATATTTATCAATCAAAGAGTTCATAAGATGTTTAGATAAGGGAGCTGGTCCATGGGCCCACTGGACGGCAGCTGGATACATATTCTTGGGCAGACAGAATTTGAGGTTGATTGTGTATATTTCATTCTGGAGGGTTGGCCCTTTGTCTTTCCAGCTTTGTTTTTCTTGAGGGGTGGCTGCGGCCTGTTGTTCTCTTAAGAACTTGAGATCAGTGGGTAAGGTCTGCATGGTGTAAATAGGAGTCTCTTCGACAGGCACTCTTCTGTCCACTTCCCGACACTGGCGTGCTGCATCCTTAGCGGCCTGGTCGGCTAAATGGTTGCCATGTGCTTCTTCTGAATTCAGTCTCCCATGGGCCTTTACCTTCAGTATGGCCACTTCTTCAGGAAGCAGTAAGGCATGTTTCACAGGGGTACCTGTTGCTGTAAGGAACCCCTGGGTTTTCCAGATTAAGCCAAAGTTACGTGCCTCACCCAGGGCATACCTTGAATCTGTGTAAATATTAACACGCTTCCCTTCAGACATCTTGCATCATCATTCTAGCATGAGGGCTATTAGTTCGGCTTCTTGTGCTGACTTAGACGATGGAAGTGCAGATGCTTGGTGTATTTGTTCTTCTGTGGTGACTGCATATCCGGTATGATATTGTCCCTGCTCATCGGCAAATCTAGAACCATCCACAAACAGAGTGTAGTCAGGGTCAGGTAGAGCAGCCTCGTGTACTGTTGGGAGATGGGTTGTCTCCATTTTCATCTGTTCGAAGCAATCATGAGGGGCATCCGGGTCCTGTTCTGTAGGAGGGATGTCTTCACATATTTCTGTGTGATATCGAGGGTAATTGACTGTGTTACAATTTATGGTCTTTTTAGTGACCCCTGTTAATGTGAGCTGTTCTTGAGTTGCAATACTCCATGTTTTGGCCATTGGGCTGAGTTCCTTTCATGAGAGATCTGGAGACTTGGTGAAAGAGACATGAGAAACAGCCACCTCCCAATGGTGATATAAATGCGATACCTCCATAGGCAGATAGACTAAGAGAACCATGTTTCCGTTGGAGTCACAGAACAGGTCTGTCAGTGTGATGTGTATTTCTACCCGGCTGAATAGTTCTTCTTCGTAGTATGGGTCAGAACCTGGGGAATCCTTGAACCACAGGGTGCAATGTAAGTAGCTCTCGGGCTGTTCATCATGTGGAACTGTGGGCTTTTTCACTTGAAGTTCCATATGAACGTCAGGATTGATGTCCAGACTGTACCAGTATTGCGTTACTCCCCCCTTGGGAAGTGGCAGAAGAGTGGCCGGGTTCAATGAGTAACATCGTTGTAGAGTGACATTATCAGGCAAGAGGAGGGAAGTTTGAAGGCGGAGATGTCTCTGAGATGAGAGATGTTTTGGCTGGACTTGATTCAGGATTGCAGCGATATCATGTGGAGCAAGGACCGTTAGTTTATGTCCAAGAACAAAGTCATTAGTTTTGTCCTGCAGGGCACTGGCAGCCAAAAAATCACGCAAACAGGAGGGACCACCCCTAGCCACTGGGTCTAGAATGCACGAGAAGTAACCAATAGGGGGTTGAAGGGAACCATGAGATTGAGTAAGGACCCCTGAAGCATGGCCCATCTTCTCTGAAACTAAAAATTTGTACGGTTGCTGATAGTTAGGTAGGCCCAAGGCAGGGGCAGAGGAGATTGCCCTTTGAAGGGCATGGTAACAGATGTAAGCTGTGGGAGACAATGAAAATGGTTCAATCTTCAAGGCATCAAAGAGAGGTTGCATGAGTTGAGAAGCCTCAGGGATCCAAGACCTGCAGTATGTGATGAGGCCCAAGAAGGCATGAAGAGCCTGGTGGGTAGATGGAGGGGTAAGATTTGTAATGGCAAGTACTCTGTTCCTGGTTAGATGACGGGTGCCATGGGAAAGGCAATGTCCCAAGAAGACCACATAGGGCCGGCACCACTGGAGTTTCATTTTGGAGGCTTTGCAACCTTCTTCAGCGAGGAAACAAAGGAGATCTTCGGAGTTTCGTTCAGCAATTGAAAAATCATCCGCACAGAGAAGTAAATCATCAACATACTGGAGCAGGATCACGTCTGGGTGAGACTTCTGCCAAGGTTCTAGGACAGCTGACATAGCTTTGGCGAATTGAGTTGGGGAATTCTGTGCACCTTGAGGCATAACAGTCCAAGTATATTGTTGACGATCGTGTGTGAAGGCAAACAGGTATTGACAAGAGGGATCCAAGGGCACGCTGAAAAAGGCATTTGCAAGATCAACCACAGTGAAGAATTTAACTGTTGGAGGAACTTGTGACAACAGTGTATGTGGATTAGGGACAACAGCAGTATCTCGGTTTGTGACTTCATTAACAGCGCCGAGGTCTTGGACCATACGGTATTGGTCAGGTTGACCTTTTTCAGTTTTCTTCTTTACTGAAAATAGAGGGGTGTTGCACTGTGACACACACTTGACCAGAGCACCTTTTGCCAACAGACTTTCAACTTGCTTTGAGATGGCGAGGGCATGTGCAGGCTTCAATGGGTACTGTGGTCTTCGTGGCGGGTTAGCTCCCTTTATCAGTGTAACTACCACAGGCGGGACTTGTAGGCGTCCTATGTCATCAGGGCCCGAAGGACCAGAGTTTGGCTGGGACCCTATCCAGGGCACAGGGGGCATCTGGGACTCTTACCTCCTCAGTGTGAGATGTCATGTGTAGTAGGAGTGGGAGAGAGCAAAGGACAGAAGTATCTTTGCGAGAAAGGGGGGCTAATAATTGAACCTGGCCATCAGCAGTGAAAGAGATAGAGGTTTGAAGACGGGACAGAACATCAGTACCTAAAAGGTTAATTGGACAAGTGGAAGAGACAACAAAGCATGAAAGTATGTCAGAACCCACACGTAAGAGTTTAGTTAAAGGATTGTTTCGAGGGGTACCATCGACACCTACGCAAGAAACATCTGGACGTCGGAGATCTAAGGGACATCCTGCGGAATTTGCCCTCCAAACAGGACATTGCAGGTATGCTGACCCAACTAGAGGCCTCAGTCCAGGCCAAAATGGATGCATTTAGCTCAGAAATCCACCATGTCACTGACAGGGTAATCACCCTGGAAGAGGATAGAGATACAATGCACACACAATTAAGCTCCTTGCAGGCAGCTGTGGAGCATCAGAACACTTACCTATCCACACTCCATAGGTCCATTGACGACCTGGACAACAGGGGGCGCCGCAACAATCTGAGGATCCGGGGTCTCCCAGAAAATGAACAAGAAGATATCTACCTGACATTAAACAAACATTTCAACTTAATATTGGGCAAGCCCAAAGACAACCACATTTTACTAGATAGAGCTCACAAGGTACTGAAACCCAGAGGTGTAGCGACTGACAAACCCAGATACGTCATCTGCAGACTCCACTATCATACCTGCAGAGAAGACACACTACACACGCTAAAACAGACCTCACAACCTCTACTATTTCATGATGCTCCAATATACATCTACTCTGATCTTTCAACCTCTACTATTTCATGATGCTCCAATAAACATCTACTCTGATCTGTCATGGCTGACCCTCCAAGCGAGAAGGATCCTACGACCAATAACAGATCAACTGAGATCCAGAAACCTGTCACGTATAAAGGCACTCAGCACACAATACAGTCTTATGCGGACATACCACTCTTCACACAGGCTCTCAACTTAACAGACCCTCATATCCAGGACTGGTATGGACCACTGCAAACGCCACTTCTACCTCAGCTGCCACAGAGATCCCGATGGCAACAAACACCCAAGAAAAAGAGGACAGACAGCCAGGACCCGGCGCAACGCTGAATGAATCCCAAATCTGCGCACACAACATGCAATGCTGCCAGCTGGGGCTCTAAGGCCTGTCCTTTCACCCGCTACTGACACTTCCATGATGCCAGCTGCTGAACGAAGCTTAATCCAGATGGCTCAGGGGACATGCTGATCCGAACACCTCTCATATGCTGCTAAAGACTTGGTAACACACACACAAATACACACACACACACTCCCAGAAACATACACAGACACACACACTCCCAGACACATGCACACACACACACATATACATACATACACTCACAGACACACATACACACATACACATACATACACACACACAGATACATACATACACTCACAGACACACATACACACACATACATACATACATACACATACATACACACACTCACAGACACACTCACAGACACACACACAGACACCAACACACACAGATACACATAGATACACTCACAGACACACACACAAATACACATAGATACACTCACAGACACACACTCACTCCCAGACACACACTCACAGACATACATACACACACAGACATACATACACACACAGACATACACTCACACACACACTCCCAGACACATACACAAACACACACACTCCCAGACACACACACACACACAGATACATACATACACTCACAGACACACACACACACTCCCAGACACATACACACACCAACACACACATACACTCCCAGACACACTCACTCACAAACACACAACACACACACATATACACAAAAATTATTTGTATATTTTTTTTAAATTAAAAATGTCCACCCAGCCTCCCTACCTGGAGAGCTGGCGTGGACCTGTCCCTGGGGTCCAGTGGGGCTTCAGTGCGGCCGGCTCTTGTCTCCCTGTCAGACGCGGCGAGGGAGCTGTGTTCTCTCTGCTCCCTCTCGCCGCGCGGGCTGTCTACTGATGCCGGGAGCCGGAAATGATGTCATATTCCGGCTCCCGGCATCAGCAAACGGCGTGGCGAGAGGGAGCAGAGAGAACACAGCTCCCTCGCCGCGTCTGACAGGGAGACAAGAGCCGGCCGGGGGGGTCCTTCAGGTGGCCATTAGGCCACCTCTTGGGCCCCCCATGACAGGGGGAACACGGGGGCATTTGGGGGCAGCATTTTTTGCCGCCCCTGAGTGCCTGCAGGACCACAAACGGGAACGGCGTTCCTGCTCCTGCAGGACTCGAGCCCTGGCGCCCTCCCAGATGTTGCGCCCGGTGCGGCCGGCCCCCCCTGCACCCTACGCCTCTGTACCCAACCGACACCAAGGTAAGGCCCTCAAGAAATACCTCCACATAATTGAACGTTTTATGGAAGGCATGCTAATCATGGGTGGTGATCTAAATATGTCCCTAGACTCTACCCTTGACACGACCTCCCAATCCACACAATATCAGACCGCGGCAAGGAAACGGGTAACGCACCTCCTTGGCCAGGCTAGACTGTTTGACTGCTGGAGGACTACACATCCCCAAGGTAGAGACTACTCTTTCTACTCCTCGGCCTCACGCTCATACTCCAGGATAGACATGATGTTCCTTCCCCAAGATCACTTACATCTGGCCATCTCTTGCACCTAAGGCCCAATCACCTGGTCGGATCATGCACCCCTGTCTCTTGCCATTCAAATCCCTATGCTCCCGTTAACGTTTCATTGGAAGCTCAATGACTTTCTCCTTAATGACCCCACCGTCGTAACACGAGTAGAAAGCGCATTCGCCAATTACTTCCAAGAGAACACGCTTCCAACCATCTCCCACATGACCACCTGGGAAGCACACAAATGCGTCATACGGGGGGAATTTCTAACAATCGCGGCCACTATCAAAAAACGGAGAACACAACGAATAGACGCGCTCACACGGGAAATTAGAACCCTTGAGCACACCCATACCCGAGACAGCTCTCTAACGACCTACAATACCCTCATAGCCAAACGCACAGAACTGATGCAATTGCTGCAACAACAGGCCAAGAAAAAGCTCTTACATACCAGACACTCATACTATGCGAAGGGGGGCAAATGTGGTAAATTACTCGCCAATGCCCTAAGGCAGTCTAGGCAAAACATGTACATCTCCAAAATCAAGACACAGACCGGCACTTTATCCCACACCCTCCCAGACCTCATGGAAGCCTTCCAACACTTCTACACTAAACTCTATAATCTCAGGGATTTACCCCCCGATACAACAGAAATAACCAGGTTTCTCTCAACTAGGCTAAAACACACGATCCCCGAAGCCGTTGCCCACTCCATAGATATGCCCATTACCACCGAAGAATTAGAATGCGCAATAAAGTCAACACCACTAGGCAAAAGTCCTGGCCCTGACGGCCTAACGGACAAATACTACAAACGATTCGCCACACTTCTGGCAGAACCGTATCTACGGGCATTTAACGCTATCACCCAATCGGCCCCACTCCCGGGGGCAGCCTATATATTAGGGGAGTGAGGGATGGGGGGGCAGCCTATATATTAGGGGAGTGAGGGATGGGGGGAAGCCTATATATTAGGGGAGTAACGCATGGGGGGCAGCCTATATATTAGGGGAGTAAGGCATGGGGTGCAGCCTATAGATAAGGGGAGTGAGGCATGGGGCAGCCTATAGATAAGGGGAGTGAGGCATGGGGGGGGCAGCCTATAGATTAGGGGAGTGGGGCATGGGGGGAGGGGGGCTAAATGAAGAGTCAGCAAGGAGCAGGGGCAGCAAGGAGGAGGAAGGGTCTGCAAGGAGCAGGGGCAGCAAGGAGCAGGAAGGGTCTGCAAGGTTCAGGGGCAGCAAGGAGCCTGACGGGTATGCAAGGAGCAGGGGCAGCAAGGGGCAGGAAGGGTCTGCAAGGAGCAGAAAGGGACAGAAGGAGCACAAAGGTAAAGGAGCAGAAAGAATCAGAAGGAGCACAAAAGTAAAGTAGAAGATGGAGCAGAAAGGGACAGCAAGGCGCACAAAGCCAAAGTAGGAGAATTAGCAGAAAGGGTCTGCAAGGAGCAGAAAGGAATCAGAATGAGAAAGGAGCAGAAGGGTGCAAAATAAGCAGAAAGGAGCAGAAGGAGACAAATATAGAAGACAGTGTCAGAAGAAAAAGAAGTCTGTCAAATGAAGGAAAAGAAAAGGAGATTGGAGCAGGAAGGACAAATGAAGTGAACCCTCCACTTTATTCTGGACACCACATCATAAGGCTTTGGTACCTGGGCCTGGCAGGGAAACTCTGGACCTTCTCGACTCCCCAGGTAAAAAAAAATATCAGTGTTAATGTGTTCACTTTTATTTACTGAGTTTCAGGAAGCACAGAGTGCCGCTGGGTAGGGGTGTTGCTGATTGGCTAGAGCGGTCAACAGGCACTCTAAGCCAATCAGTAGCTCCCCATTCATAAAAAAGTTAAAAAAAATTATGAACCAGGAACTAGCGATTGGCTTAGAGCGTCAACTGTCAACTCTAGCCAATCAGCGGCACCCATGCCTGACGTCAATCTGCACTTCCTGACACTCCGTTTCAGATGCCGAATACCACTGAGGGACCTGGAGCTGGAGGAAGCCTTTTGGGTTAAACCATTTGAGAGCGGTTTAACCCCTTAAAGGAAAGAGCACCCAGGGGCTTCCTGGCATCATAGCATTTTCATTTAGATGAATTTGTTATGGTGACCAGAATGTTCCTTTAATTTGCTTAAAGGAACACTATAGTGTCAGGAATACAAACATGTATTCCTGACACCATAGTTGTGAAAATGCTATTCACCCTGGCTTTATGTGATAATCACTATGCTCCTCCCCTTCATGACACTGTCAAAAAGGGGCCAAGCATAGATGTCATTACAATTATGCCCCCCCCCTGGAAAAATTCCTGCGGACGCCCATGATCAGGGATAGAGATATTTGCACTGCACATATCGTCTGCTGCACTTTACCATTTACCAATTCTACTTTTATTTATTCTGATTTTTTATATTTTATTTTATTTATTTTATTTTCATTTTATTTTATTTTTTGTTTTTATCTGCTGCAATTTGATTCATCTCTAGTTTTTATCACCATTTTACACTTTTTCACTCCTTCCTTTTCATCTCCACAATTATATCTGCTACGTATACCATTTTGGTTCTCTTAAAGGCACAGTACACATTTTTTACATTTGCAATTTTTATATTTGCACTTTCTATCACATTCAGCCATTATCACAGGTCAGCTCCTGGTATCTGCACACCACAGCAGATTGGTTTCTCGGCTTTCTTTACCTATAGGTTTTAGTAAATCCCTATTTTCCAGTTTTGAGCGACCTAGTGTTAGTCAGACTCCCTCTCTCCTGGGTATTACATTAGGTATACCAGAATTTTATAACATGACAGGAGGCTTCGTATTTGCTTAAGTCTCTCTTTACTAGAACTCCACAGCAGCACAGAAAAAACAACCAATCAGAAAAAAGTTAGGTACTATAAAACTCCCCATCCCATGCATCATTTCCTCTTTCTTTGCTGCTCTGCAGTCAGTACAGGTCAGAGTACCACTGCCTCCTGCTTATAGTGGGTGGCTTTGGGTTTTTATTGCTTATATTCAGTCTTTTAGCCTTATAAATGCAGTATTGTTGTAATCCTTAGGGGATTTTATTCTTATATGCAGTATGTTATATCCTTGTGGGATTCTATTCTTATTATGCAGTATGTTCTATCCATGTGGGATTGTATTCATGTAAATGCAATATTTTTATCCTTATGGCATTTTATTTTATAATGCAGTATGTTTTATCCTTCTGGCATTTTATTTTTATATACAGTAGGTTTTTTTTTTTTTTGTCAATCTTTCTTTTATTGAAGCATATAGGATTGGGTACAAAAAGAAAAGGGGAGGGAAATGTAATAAACAGTTTACAATACAGGATTAGTATATCGACGTTTTCAGAGAACTACATTTCCTGAGTGACAATGCCTCATTTTTTGTTTTTTTGGTTAGGTAAGTGAACTTGTAGCGAATCTAAAGCGCGTTGTAGCTAAAGCAGGCTTGTAAAACAGGTTTATAATACAGGCTTAGAGTAGGTGAACAGATTCACCTGCAGTGTCACAACATCTAATGCAGGAACAAGCAAAATCACATTAAAACAGATTGTTTAAGAGATTGATCTTGAGAGTTATTACTGTGTTCCAAGTCGCTGCGTCTGCATACTCTTGTTAAGGTTACGGTGCAAGAGGGAACTACACAAATTTCCCGCGAAATGGTAAGGGCATAAGTGACACATGCGTGTCCTATGTGTACAGGCTTGTGGTTAAAGCGGTAATTGTGAGACCCTCCTATATGTGTGGTTATGGTATGTATAACTTAAATATATGGCATACTTTACTATATATAACACGAGTGGGAAATACCAAGAGGTTGCCAGGCATGCAGGTATATGAGTGTGAGAGTAAGTTACTGGCCATTAGGGAATGCCATCCACATGTGTAACACAACATTTTATGATCATTATGGTATCGTTATACAGTTGTCAAGCGCAAATTAGAGAAAACAAGCAAAACGATCATGCATATAGGGTATCTTAAGTGGTCTCCAGTTGTAGCAAGTCGCAGGTAGGGAGGCTGTTTTGTGCCCTGAGCTTGGATCTCTGCGCTGTCCTGGGGGTATACGTTCCCATTCAGCCTATGCCCAGCGTGGGAAAAAACTGTAAGGTTGTGTGGGAGTCCAGATTGGGCTGCAGGGTAGGTATTGGGCTGTGGGATTGTCCGCCGACTGTATTCGACCGGCAAATCCAGGATTCCCTCCAGCCCTGGGTGGTATGGGAAACCAGCACCCGTGTTCCACTGACCTGGAGGACCTGTGGTGTCAAATCTGTCCCCTGTTTGCGGTTGCTGTGGCGTCCGATAGGTGTTCGCCTCTTGTAGGGGCATTTCAGCCGATTTGGTCGGCGAGTGGAGGCTATGCCTCGGAGAGCTCTTGGCCCAGGTAAGGTGGTGGCTTGTGACGGCTGTTTCTCCCGATGGAGTCCGCTCTGCCCCTTCTTTTGCGTGCGTGGTAGATGGGCTGTGATGCGGTCTTGGAGTTTGCGCCAAAAGGCTTGGAAGATGTCATCCAGGCGCTGTGAGATGTCTGGGATGGTGCTTTGCGGAGCTTGCCCAGGCGGGCCATGGTCCTCAGTGGTAGTTTGGCGTTCATCCGCCATTTTGGAGTGTTGCAGTAGCTTGGGAGCAAGTGGTATGCAGTGAGGGATAGATGTGGAGTTAATTTGCTTGTTAGCACGTACAAGCTAGGGTGGACCGGGATAACCCCCACCGGTCCCGAGGGGGGGGAAACAGGGCAGTAATACAGGCTTGGGAGGGCACTAGGTCGCACAGAGCGGGGGATCGGCCGCCTCACCCGTCCGGCGATACTACTAGGCCTCACTCCCTGGACCCTCGGCAGATGCTCCGTGTACCCGCGGGCGGCAGACCCGGGGCACCTCGGCTGGCTCCTGAGGCAGGTATGTCCTGGTTACAGGCTTTTGTGGTGGTCCTGGCTGGCTGGTGTGCGGTTTTTCAAGCTTAGAAAGATGCTTGAGCTCGGAGCTCACACGAGGCACGTCCAGCCGCCATGATGTCCAGGCCCCTCCCCCTCTACAGTAGGTTTTTATCCTTATGGCATTTTATTTTTATATACAGTAGGTTTTTATCCTTATGGCATTTTATTTTTATATACAGTAGGTTTTATCCTTATGGCATTTTATTTTTATATACAGTAGGTTTTATCCTTATGGCATTTTATTTTTATAATGCAGTAGGTTTTATCCTTATGGCATTTTATTTTTATATACAGTGTTTTATCCTTGTGGCATTTTATTTTTATATACAGTAGGTTTTATCCTTATGGCATTTTATCTTTATAATGCAGTATGTTTTATCCTTATGGCATTTTATTTTTATATACAGTGTTTTATCCTTGTGGCATTTTATTTTTTATAATGCAGTGTGTTTTGTACTTATGGGATTTTTTCCTGTAAATGCAGTAGGTTATAGGCCTTGTGGCATTTTATTTTTTATAATGCAGTGTGTTTTGTGCTTATGGGATTTTTTCCTGTAAATGCAGTAGGTTATAGGCCTTGTGGCATTTTATTTTTTATAATGCAGTGTGTTTTGTGCTTATGGGATTTTTTCCTGTAAATGCAGTAGGTTATAGGCCTTGTGGCATTTTATTTTTTATAATGCAGTGTGTTTTGTGCTTATGGGATTTTTTCCTGTAAATGCAGTAGGTTATAGGCCTTGTGGCATTTTATTTTTTATAATGCAGTGTGTTTTGTGCTTATGGGATTTTTTCCTGTAAATGCAGTAGGTTATAGGCCTTGTGGCATTTTATTTTTTATAATGCAGTGTGTTTTGTGCTTATGGGATTTTTTCCTGTAAATGCAGTAGGTTATAGGCCTTGTGGCATTTTATTTTTTATAATGCAGTGTGTTTTGTGCTTATGGGATTTTTTTCCTGTAAATGCAGTAGGTTATAGGCCTTGTGGGTTTTTTCTTTGGTGTCTGTACTTCGGATCATCGCTGCTTCTACCTCCAAAGCATTTGCCTCCTCTGTCCCCCGAGATCTGGGACCGCGGAGTTAATCTCCGCCAGCCCAGTGTGTTTTTTCCAGCTGCCGGTATGCTCGCGAGTGAGCACGACCACCCAGCGGCCGGATCTTCTTTCCCACGTGGCTGCTTCGCTGCAGCCGTCCCCCCCCCCCCCGTGGGTCCCGTGTGTTTTACCCGGTCGCAGGGGTACTCGCGAGTGAGCACGAGTACCCGGCGACCGGATCTTCTTTCCCACATGGCTGCTTCGCGACAGCCGTCTCCGCCGCGGACCACGTGGGTCCTGTGTGTTCTACGCGGTCGCAGGGGTACTCGCGAGTGAGCGCGAGTACCCGGTGGTCGGATCGTTTCCTCCACGTAGAGGCTTCACTGCGGCCGCCTCTGCCCGCGGACCGCGTGTGTGCGGGGGGGCGGGGGGTGTGCCCACGCGCAGCTCCTTCCCCGCCATTACCGTTCTTGGCGGAGGTCTGTGGAGGGGCTTTCTCCTCCCCCATCTATAGGCAGGGTGTATTCAGACCCCAACCTAATTCGCTGACAGTCTGGGAGGACCACCTCCCACCCTGCTCAGGGTGCATATCCATATAGAGACATATAGCAATTATGTGATCAAACATATATATTATATATTTTTACTTCTATATTTCTTCAAGGGCTGGAGATCAGCCTGTAGGCAATACACCCTGTACTTCTGAGTTTTCCTGCAACAGGATATCCTTATTTTTGGCCACAAGCATTAAGGTCTAACAGTTTCCTGTATATCTGTAGACACATTACCTCTGCCTAGGGGGCAGAGTAATTTCACCCTAGGTTCCCTGGTTTTCATTACACATATAGGGGGCTCTACACAGATTGACCCCCTGCTATTGTCGGAATACAACACCGGGGTATGCCCTGCTATGTCTGTGCCCCATTGATTGGCCTGCTATGTCTGTGCCCATAAGAACGGCCTGCTATGTCTGTGCCCATAAGATTGGCCTGCTGTGTCTGTGCCCATAAGATTGGCCTGCTGTGTCTGTGCCCATAAGATTGGCCTGCTGTGTCTGTGCCCATAAGATTGGCCTGCTGTGTCTGTGCCCATAAGATTGGCCTGCTATGTCTGTGCCCATAAGTTTGGCCTGCTGTGTCTGTGCCCATAAGATTGGCCTGCTGTGTCTGTGCCCATAAGATTGGCCTGCTATGTCTGTGCCCATAAGATTGGCCTGCTATGTCTGTGCCCATAAGATTGGCCTGCTATGTCTGTGCCCATAAGATTGGCCTGCTATGTCTGTGCCCATAAGATTGGCCTGCTATGTCTGTGCCCATAAGATTGGCCTGCTATGTCTGTGCCCATAAGATTGGCCTGCTTGGTCTGGCCCATAAGATTGGCCTGCAATACCTGTGCCCAATAAAATGGCCTGCTATGTCTGTGCCCCATTGGATAGCCTGCTATGTCGGTGCCTACTTGGATGGCCGGCTATGCCTGTGACTATTTGCTTAGCTAACCTTTCTGTGTCCATTCGTTTGACCTGCTGAGACTATGCCCTAAGGACGGGCCTATGCTATTGGTACCGAACCCCTTTTGGCCGCAGGCCTGGGGTAATATCACTGAGGAAAACCCAGTGCACACCAGTGACATGGAGATAGGCAGGTGTCCGGGCAAACACCATTGCCATAGTGTTCGAGAGGACACCAGTATACGGCCATTTGAATATGGCAGGAAGGGTGAAGGCCCTAAACCTCATGCCTGAAGGGCAAAGTTTCTTATGAAGACCCCGGACACATCCACGGTTTACTCCAAACCGGCGACTGCACGTCTCCAAGGAGAACTTCGCACCGGCAGGGACCGGTATTCAGACTCCTTCAGGAGAAAGCTGTGTTTTTCCCTTGTCTTTACCATCTACTCTGTATATGCCTCCCGGAGTCCCTATAGGTTCGGTAGTTTTTCCTGCGTTAGGTTAGCTCCTGGCCCTGTCCAGTGGGATTTACTTTTCTTACCTTCCGGCCTGCTGTTTACATTCTATCCGAGATAGAATGGGTGTATTTTCTCTTATCTTCGTTTATTGTTGCTTTTTTTTTTTTTTTTTTCATGACTTCTTTTTCCTATTCGCTCGGGTCGTCGTGAGGCCTGACTTGGTCTCCTCCGACCTCCCGGGCACTCGTGTATTGCGGAGAACGTCTTCAGCTTTCCACGGACTACCAACAGCCTACCAGGACCCCGCGCGCGCGTACGGGATCCGGATAGTCGGTTGATAGTTTTCCATTCCTTGTTTCCCAGATTGCC
The DNA here is from genome assembly GCF_036172605.1 of Pelobates fuscus. Taxonomy (NCBI): domain Eukaryota; kingdom Metazoa; phylum Chordata; class Amphibia; order Anura; family Pelobatidae; genus Pelobates; species Pelobates fuscus. The sequence goes on from NC_086328.1 coordinate 78,598,729, forward strand.
CTCAGCCTTATGCTGACATTTGTAATTGGTGCGCCCTACGGTTTTGGTCACCCTGAATCTCTAGGGACTCTAGTTTGCACCACAGGAGGGTGCGGCCCTCCATCACCTCGATCCAAGTATATTTATTTTCAGGAGCAGTGGGCGAATCCTCTCATACGGAACCAGATACTGATTTGTTATTAGAGGGCGCAGTCCCTCACTCGTCATCAACCAGATACTGGGCTGGATACAAAGTACAAGTTGGGTGGACCCATTCTCATAGAGAGAACCGGTCTCGGATGTAGACTCTGCTGTTGGTTACTAATGGGTGCGGCCCGCTCAGGCTAGCACCCGGACGCTCTCACGGTATGCGATCACAGTAGTAGAGAGCGCGGCTCTTTCATGCACTCGACGCTCTACAGTACCGGCCATTTGTTCATCACACAGGCTTGTGCCTGTGCAAGACATTGATGACTACATAGAGGGGCGTCCCTCCGGAATTCAATTAGAGCTGCCATCCACGCTACTGGCTTCGTCCTAGAGGACTGCCTGGTCATGCAAGTATTACATGTTTGGACTAGATCCCTCTATTCTATCTCCCGTGATGGATCTACTGGATCCGGGCTGCTGTAAAACACGCGAGAAATACTCAGAGGTATAACGGGGGGAGTCTCCCATTTATTTACACACACTCCTGGAGATGGTACACTAACGGATGGTCCTCCGGTATTTTTAGAGTGCAGGTTTTTGGCATATTCGGCACCATATAATACAGAGTTTGCTTTCTGTTTTAGATATCCAGACCATTACTAGCAAACTGAGCAGAAAGTTTCCCCCATGTCAAGATGTCGGGAGATACGGAGACCTTCATGGAGCAAACAGGCACCGCCTTGCTCGGGTAACAACATTAAGGAAGGACTATTGCCCGGTCTGAAGGTAAAACCGTACGTATGGGTCATATGGTAAATCAGGAATCCTCGTTTGTCTTGACTTCTCCGGTCTTTACGATCTTGGGATAAAATCGGAGCGCATACCTGGTGAACATGGTTCGGAGATGGAGGACCCTTCGTCTATACTCTATTCATCCCTCACGGGAGCCGTCTGTTTTTGGATTGGCGCTACCCCTTTTTTTCAACTACCGTCGAGGGGATCTATGAGACTTTACGGAGGTACCTGGTGTACCCCGACTCCTACAGACATCTTTCACTCTTTGACGAGGGCATTGCTGGATGGAAATCTGCGTTCCGGTTGGCTTTTCCCTTCCTTTGAAGATTTCCAGGATTCGCTATTCCCAGTATAGTCGACCACCGTCCTTCCACACAAGTTCAGTTCGGAACCCTGAATGGACGTCCTTTGGAGTCTTTCTCTACTGCGTCCAAGGTTTACTCAGTCCATTTGGAATCTTAGAATCACTTAGAATACGGCTAGTTTGGCCACGCTCTTGCCTGCATTATGAAATTATTCTCGGATGAGACATATCACCGGGTAGGACAGGAAGGAACGAAAGTTCCTCCTCGGTTTCTAATACGATTTTGGTAGTGGACTTGGGCGCATTCCTTGAAATTGGAGATCTACCTGCAAGACCGCATCGCCGAATATCCCTGGCACGATCGGAGGAACCGCCTTACGGATCATGAGTTGAGACGGTGACAGTTTCTTCTCGCGTCCCCAAGTCCGAACTTGACCTTTGATATTATACAGGAAGGTGGCTGATAGGTCAGCTTGCCAGCTCATGGACCGGCTGCTGGGAAACAAGTCGCAACCACATACAATGGATTTACCGGCGGATGGTACTTTTTTCCGTAATTGAGATGCTTCGTCGGCTGGCATTTTCTTTTATCCGTCTACTGTCAATTATCGAACTTGGAATGTCCAATTAGGATTACTCTGATATTTCCTGCAATAGATACCAGCGACACAAACAGCGTTGGATTGGTGAATTGAGCGTTGAAACAGCAAATACGAAGCCTCCTGTCATGTTATAAAATTGTAGATTATGCTAGCTTTAGTGTACCTATAATCTTAATTTTATTAATGACAGGAGGCGAGTATTTCCCACCCATTCTTGTCCCTCCCTTGTTTAATGTTATAGTTTAGATTATCAGGTACGTATGCAACTCTGTTTGTTGTCTCTGATACCTGTCGCTTGTTCATTATGTCTGTGTTTCTTTTCATAAGTAGGGTTGGGATATCTACATATTAAGGTTAATTTTGGTTCCTACATTGGGTACCTACATGTTTATTCTGAGTACATTTAATTGGATAATCAACCTGTTCGATTCTGTTTTTCTCTCGTTTCAGTTTACAGTCCATCAACACTATCTAGTTTGACGGTTACTCTCGGATGGTGGACATCGATTTTCATCGCATCTAGGACTTCGTTTCTTCCCCATGATGTTCTCTGCCTTTTATTCTGTTTTGTCGCAGCTTGAAAGATGCATGGGGAGGGGAGTTTTATAGTACCTAACTTTTTTCTGATTGGTTGTTTTTTCTGTGCTGCTGTGGAGTTCTAGTAAAGAGAGACTTAAGCAAATACTCGCCTCCTGTCATTAATAAAATTAAGATTATAGGTACACTAAAGCTAGCATAATCTACAATTATCTATTCACAGGTTTGCCGGTTACCTATTGTACAAGGTCTAGATGGTATTGATCAGGGCCAGTGTAGTGACGTGTGGGTGTGGTGGAGTGATTTGCCTGATGAGGCTGGCGTGTAGGGCGATGTTGACTGGGTACAGGACGGTCATCTTGTTGGTAATCATCTGTATCAAAACCATCAGGGGAAGGATGAGCATAGCTGCGGGTATCAGCTGGAGAGGGTTGGTAGACGGCTTGGGCATACTCCTGAGGAGGGAAATATGAAGTGTGTGTCTGGGGATGTACGTGTGGAGGATAACCTGGTTGGAGACAACCATATGTGGCTGCAGGGGCATTGGGGTACATAGGGTAGCCGAACACAGGATTAGATGGTCTAGTGGTCGGCTGTCTAGGCACTCTGGGGTGAGGGCAATCTCTCAGGAAATGGCCTAGTTGGTTACAATTAAAGCATGCCCTGGTCTGAGGCCTAGGGGCGGGCACCATGTTCTGTCCCTGTGCAGCTGGCAGGGTAGATGGCACGGGATATCCTTGGGGGACCGGGGTGGGCCTGATAGCAGGGCTATAGGCAGAGAACAGAAGGGGGTTACTTTTCCTTTGTGGTGGCTGTAGAACAGACTCTAGGCCCTTGGCAACCAGTAAAAGAGTGTCCAGAGGAATGATTCTATACTCGGGACAGGAGAGCACTAAGCCTTTCATGATGGCTTCCTTAAGGCCTTATCAACAGTGGAAGCCTGACACTGCAGGGGAAACGCCTACAGCATGAGGTTGTCCCGACATGGTAGACTCATTCGAGCCAACTACCATGAGGGAGGTGGAGACAGGAACTGGTACGGATGAGGGGGAAGGCTGAGTGGGCTGAGGTAGATGAGCGGAGAGGGCAGAAATGAGTGACGAAAGATCAATAGAGGGAGGGACAACGGGGTTGGGGAGGGGAATCTGGAACTGAGACAGAAGGGGTGATGGAGAGAGAAGAGGGAGGCGCAGGAGTAGAGGGAGTAGCACTGGAAGCAGAAAGGGCGGAAATGAGTGACGAAAGATCGAAGGAGGGAGAGACAACAGGGTTGGAGGCAGGAAGGGGAGGGGAATCAGGAACTGGGACGGAAGGGGTGGTAGGGAAAGCAGGTGCAGTGGGAGTAGCAGTGGAAGCAGAGAGGGCGGAAATGAGCGATGAAAGATCAAAGGAGGGTTTGAGGGGGAGGGGGAGGGGAATCAGGAACTGGGATGGAAGGGGTGGTAGGGAGAGGAGAGGGAGAATCAGGAACTGGGATGGAAGGGGTGGTAGGGAGAGGAGAGGGAGAAGTAGGAGCAGAGGGAGTAGCACTGGAAGCAGAGAGGGCGGAGATGAGCGATGAAAGATCAAAGGAGGGAGGGCAACAGGGTTGGGGGCGGGAAGGAGAGGGGAATCAGGAACTGGGACGGAAGGGGTGACGGGGAGAGGAGATGGAGGAGTAGGAGTAGAGGGAATAGCAAGGGAAGAGGGAGATACGGCAGAGGGAGATGCAACGAGGGGAACAACGGGTGAAGGCGGGAGGGGAACAGGAATAGAAGGAATGACAGGGAGAGGAACGAGAGGGGTGACAGGGGAAGCAACGGGTAAAGATGGGAGGGGAGCAGGAACAGGAGGAATGATAGAGGGAGATGGGAGAGGGGTGATATCGGAAGAAGTGACGGAGGGAGGTAGCGGAGGGACGGGATCGGAAGCGACAAGGGAAGGTGGAAGAGGGACCGGACCAGAGGGAAGTGAGAGAGGGGCTGGGATAATGGGAATGGCGGAGTGAGGCGGGAGAGGGACGGGGTAATAATAGGATCCGTCTGCCCTGAGGAAGGGGTACAGTGGGGTGGGGACAGAGGAGCCTACGTCTACTGGAGGTGGCGACTGGGTGGTGACTGGGAAGGCGGGGCGAGATTCATTCACGGTGCTCTGGGTGCCATCATAGGGCGGTGGCTGGGGAACATCAAGAGACAAATCATCATTGCAAACATTTCTATGATATACATAAATTGTTTGCCCTTCAAAATCGAATTCTTCCTCTGACCAACCCTCCCACTTGAGTCCTCTTGCTACCCGATACCAAGCCTCCACGACTTTCATTAACCCATTATCCAGCAACAAACCCTCCTTATCAACATGCAATTTCCTCCAAAATTCTGGCTGTTATCTACCACTGGTATCCAAAAAAAGTTAATGGAAAATGCACTCTATCCCTTGTCCTGGAATCCTGGGTGCAATGAAATGGATAAAAAAAAAAAAAAAAATCTAATAAAATCTGAAATTAAAATTTAAAGATTTTGTTAATAAAAAATTGGATTTGGATAGATCCTTAATTAATGAGGGGATTGTACCCTAATAAAATTGACCATATATTTACATTAATATTTATTGAGATGGTGAAACCATTAAAATGTAATTTTATTGCATTTAATTAAATCCCATTATAGTTATGGGTTAATAAGACAGTACCCTAACAAAAATGATAATATATTTACATCAATTTTTATTGAAATGGTGAAAACCATTAAAATTAAAATTAAGATTAGAGATGTCCCGAATAGTTCGCTGGCGAATAGTTCCTAGCGAACATAGCTTGTTCGCGTTCGCCACGGGTAGCGAACATATGCGATGTTCGGTCCGCCCCCTATTCGTTATCATTGAGTAAACTTTGACCCTGTACCTCACAGTAGTGATGTACCGAACTGTTCGCTGGCGAATAGTTCCTGGCGAACATAGCGTGTTCGCGTTCGCCACGGCGGGCGAACACATGCGCGGTTCAATCAGCCCCCTATTTGTCATCATTGAGTAAACTTTGACCCTGTGCCTCACGGTCAGCAGACACATTCCAGCAAATTAGCAGCAGACCTTCCCTTCCAGACCCTCCCACCTCCTGTACAGCATCCATTTTAGATTCATTCTGGAGCTGCATTCTTAGATAGAGGAGGGAAAGTGTAGCTGCTGCTCATTTGATAGGGAAATGGATAGCTAGGTTAGGGTATTCAGTGTCCACTACACTCCTGAAGGACTCATCTGATCTCTGCTGTAAGGACAGCACCCCAAAAAGCCCTTTTTAGGGTTAGAACATCAGTCTGCATTTTTCTTCTTCTTTTTTTCTGTGTAATGTAATTGCAGTTGCCTGCCTGCCAGCTTCTGTGTCAGGCTCACAGTGGATAATGTGCCTACTTGCCCAGTGCCACCACTCATATCTGTTGTCACAATAGCTTGCATTTAAATTTTTTTTTTTTCACTGTAATAGATTGAATAACAGTTAGTTGTCTGCAAGCGTCTGGGTGTCAGGCCTTCAGCGTGTACTCTGCCAACTTCACTTTGACACTCATATCTGGTGTCACAATAGCGTGCCTTTAAAAAGTTTTTCACTGTAAGCTAATAGCAGTCAGTGTCCTTCAAGCGGGTGTCAGGCCTTCAGCGTGTACTCTGCCAACTTCTGCCAGTGTACTTTGCCACTCATATCTGGTGTGACAATAGCGTGCCTTTAAAGAGAAAAACAGTTTTTCACTGTAAGCTAATAGCAGTCAGTGTCCTTCAAGCGGGTGTCAGGCCTTCAGCGTGTACTCTGACAACTTCTGCCAGTCCTCTTTGCCACTCATATGTGGTGTCACAATAGCGTGCCTTTAAAATGAAAAACGTTTTTCACTGTAAGCTAATAGCAGTCAGTGTCCTTCAAGCGGGTATCAGGCCTTCAGCGTGTACTCTGCCAACTTCTGCCAGTCCACTTTGCCACTCATATCTGGTGTCACAATAGCGTGCCTTTAAAAAGAAAAAAGTTTTTTCACTGTAAGCTAATAGCAGTCAGTGTCCTTCAAGAGGGTGTTAGGCCTTCAGCGTGTACTCTGCCAACTTCTGCCAGTCCTCTTTGCCACTCATATCTGGTGTCACAATAGCGTGCCTTTAAAAATAAAAACGTTTTTCACTGTAAGCTAATAGCAGTCAGTGTCCTTCAAGCGGGTGTCAGGCCTTCAGCGTGTACTCTGCCAACTTCTGCCAGTCCACTTTGCCACTCATATCTGGTGTCACAATAGCGTGCCTTTAAAAAGAAAAAAGTTTTTCACTGTAAGCTAATAGCATTCAGTGTCCTTCAAGCGGGTGTGAGGTCTCTATCTCCTGCTAAGGCCAGTCTAAGGTGTGAAGTACATATGCACAAGGTGAGACTTTTTACTGACAAGGGGTGGTTACTATGGTGACAACTTACACAGCTTGTGTTTCTGTACTTTACCAGTGAGCGGCTAATCTAAGACTGGTCAGTGTCTTTGCAAGTAGATGTTATTGGCAGTAAGCTAGTAAAAAATGGAGACAAGCTTGTTAAGCAGTCCTTAATTAGTAGCCACTCCATCTAATTGCCCACCTAGACACCACCAAACGCCCATAGTTCCCCCATATTACCTTTTATTTAACTTTATTTTGTGCTTGGACCTAGGTCCTGGGCGCCGCCATGTTTGTGTGGGCAGATGCAGGCCACAGATGCAGGACACATCATCTGCCCTGTCAGGATATTTATATCAGCAGACATTTTGTGCTAAAATAGAAATTAAAAGTGTATATTGCCAGAGTCACAAAGAACAGAGCAGACTCCATTTTGGATTTTCAGGCTAACAAAGATACATGAAATTTCTATCCTTTCTGTAACACTAACCACTTAGCCTGAACTAAAGAATGCATTGTATAAACAAACCAAGTGATAAGAAATTAGACAGGGGGATGGATACTCTGCCTAGATGTTAATGGAATAGAAATTATTCTAAACCCAGACCTTTGTGACAGAGAAGATTAAATAATTTAATTTTACTTTCTAAATTTTACAAGGTCCCATTGTAAGTTAAGAGGTGAGATTAAGTTTATAACTGTCATTTTAGAAATTACAACAGGAATTGTCGACACACTGTCTGGAGAAAACCCAAAGAAACGCTTTGAACTGACAAGTAAACTTAAATTATGGTAGCCATATAGATAGGCCAAATGACGTCAAAATAGCCATCAGGAAAAGTTAACTCTTTCCTGGATAGGAAAGTTTAGTGAGACGATACTGCCCTCTATGGACCAAATACCTAAATTGCTATATGCAGGGTGACCACACCTTCAGTTTCCTGTTGGCCTTATCACCTAATGACGTACAGAAAGTCTGGCCCTTTAAAAGAAGGACAAAGAGAAGAGAGGGACTAAGTCAGGATCGCAGGCTAAGCGAGCTAAGTAAGGAGGCAGAGTCAAAGCGAGAAGTGAGTTGAAAAGAGTTGGAGTTGGGCTTCCAGATTCGGACATGCAGAGAGGCCTATGACAGACATTCACTCTGAGGCTAACACTCAAGCAACACTTGCACACTTCCATGCAACCAATCATACATCCATTCAAGTTCCTGAGACTATCTACTCATCTGATGAGAACATCTACTTAACTGGTAATTATGCTGGTTTATTTAATTAATCTAAATTAATTAAAAAAAATTCATAGCATGATATATGACCGGATAAATCACGGTCAGATTTCAATATTAGAAATCTTAGTTAACTACAGAATATATAGTTATAAACATTCCATTCTGCAGGTGGAATTAAGAATAATTATATATTAATGTGATATCATCACATGTTAGCATACCGTTATTTTTATGCAGGTGTATCGATTTGCTCTAAAATAAGATAAAATATCTTTTTGGGCAAATTAAAATTCGGCTTAGAGAATTTGGTAGATTACTCTTATTGGATGGTTCCAGGAAATGATTAATGAGCTGGTTTAAATGTTATTTTAATTAAAATTACATGAGAATAGGATATTATATGCCTAGGAGGATCTAGCCAGCATTGAAAGGGTTACTCAGTTGATCTAACTGTTAGCCAAAGTTTTATGGCCTTTCGCTGCGCTGTGTGAAAGGAAGCTTTCTTTGTCTGTGAAGCCCCTCATAAATCTTGTCTTGACAATTGATGCTGTAAACAATTGCCATTGTATTGCATAATATGTTATACTAAATATTAATTGATTATTATCATGCATGTTACATATTATTATTATTATTATTTAATTTGTCACAATAAATTGTATCTATTTTTATAACAAATTGTGATTTTATTTGTATGGAATACATTTCACTTACATGATAACGATCTTTGGGATGTAGAGAATTGAAATAGTGGGCAATTCTCGACTGTTTACTATTATCATCCCATAAATATATCCACAAATTGGAGGCACACTGCTGAGATCATTAAGTAGAAATTATATTCCATATGCAATAATATTGGTGTAATTCATGCAATATTAATCTTGATATAGAAAATAGTTTTGTATTGAGATTAAATCAGTGTATAGAAATATGGCTGAATCCAGCGCTTCATCTCAATCACAGAGTGGGAAGAAGTTAGCGGAAATACAAGGTTTCCGCTTAAGCATTTTATATCAGCATCTAAGGATTACAATGGATTATACAGAGTGGGTACTCCAAATTAGAGAACAGGTTTATAATTTGATTCATGATAGATCGGATAATTCACCTATGGTTAAACATTTTAGCAACATAGACGAAGACTCTTCAGTGCAATCTGTTACCAAGTCATGCCCGTTTTTCATATTGGGTTATTCAATTATGTTAAAAAAGCATAATGAGATTGAACTTAAATTGGACGAGTGTCAGAAAGAACTGGTGCTCGAACAAAGAAGGTTCAACACTTTGTCTGATGAAAATAATGTCCTTCAGGCTAAAACTCTGACCTTTCAAATAGACTGGAAGGAATGAGCAAAATGATGGATGATTGTGATCAACAGATAAAACAGATACAGATGCAGTTAGATTAATGTCAAAAGGAAAGTGAAAAATTACTGGGAAAAGACCCAGGTGATTCTTCTCAATTCACTGATATTCACACACCAGACCAGGTTTTCATAAAACAGTCTCTAAGAAAAGATGTGAGTAATTCAGAGAAATCACCTGTGGAACAAGATTCCCCATCTCACAATATTGCCGAACAAGCTTGGCAATCTTGGGCAGAACAGTTTGAAAAGACTGTCTTGGCCAAACTTAAGAGGGAGAGTCCAGTTCAAGGTGATAGGAATGAAAACAGACATGGTTATGTACACTGGCAGAACTCTGATGCTGATCAGAATTGTGACAGTGAACGAGAAGCTCAGAGTGATGGGAGTGAAAGTGATTGCACTGTCCACTCTGAAGGCCATGTGACTGATATGCCATCTGCACTGTTGTATGGATCTAATTCCTCTTCAGCAGCCGGATAGACGTTTACCCAGACACAGGGAAAGTAAAAGAGGTCGTAAATCAACGATGCCTGTTTATGAAACGCCAAAGGTTATTAAATTCCTTAAAGAGACTGTCCAACAATTTTCTAGAGGTTCAAGAAACATATCTGAACATCTGGAAAATTATGATAGAGCCATGAATTCATTGGGCATGTATGATGACATCCATAAGAAATGGTTCATTACATGGACCTTAGATCAATATGCCGTGTTTATTTAGAAAGTCTTCAAGCTATACAGCTAATGTCCTGGTCCAAGATGAAATATGAGATAATCATGGAATATGGTAAGTATAAAACCATTGCTTCTGCAAAGAAAGCGGTTTATAACTTAAAGTGCAGTCCAGATCAAAGCCCCAGAGAATTTTTAATAATTCTTAAAAATGCATATTCCGTGGCCCAAAGAAAACCCAGGTATTAAAGTACAGATTTCAAAGATCTGTATTTTCATGCCATGCCGGTAAACATACAAATGAATCTCGCAAGAGATTACGATTGTAAGTTACCATTAGAATGGCTAGTCAGTCAGTGCATGAAACTGTATACTATACACCATGCACATGACGAAAATCAGCCAAAGGTTAAGAAACCTGGTGATAAAACGGTGTCAGAGACTAAAATTCAGTTAGGTTTAGAAACCCAACAGAAAAAGAGGACCTATTCTGAGGTTTTGAAAACACCAAAACCTCAGAAACAGGAAAATGCCAGAAGCAATTCTGTAAATTCCTCTGACAGTAACTCTGAAAAATCCAATGCCAATGTGAATAAACGCCCCTGGGTTAATAAGAACCAAGGCAATTCCCAATGGAGAAGGAATTCTCAGGGAAATAGGAGATATGGAAACAGAAACAACCAATCTGCTTCCAATAACTCCCAACAGTCTCAGCCATCCCAGCCAAATTCTAATGGGCAAAGACAAAACGGCAATGGGGGAAATAATTTGCGTCGTCAGGTTGGTCAGTTGACAGACCAGATGGGCAAATTAATGGAGGAAATGGGAAAGATTAACCAAGTCTTTGCCAATAATCCTTTTTTAGGGACAGCACCAATTACAGTGCCACCTTGCAACTGCAGCAGCAACAACAGGTACCGCAGCAAATATAGCTACTGTGACTAAACAGGCTAGGTTGTCAATAGATGTAATACCTAACCCTGTTTCCTTTCCAGGTACTAACAGCCAAACAAACAATAGTTGTGTTAGGAAACCTATTGCCTACCCCATCACTTCACTTCCGGGTGAAGGAGGCGCAACGTGTTCCTCTGCTTTTTCATTTCAGCCAAAGGCTAAAATAGCCCCAGCAACCACTAGTTTCCAGGATCCAGACCTGAAAGGGTTAACTGATGAGATGCCGACCACTAGTTCCCACTTGACAGTTCAAGATATTCCTAAAAAGGATGGGCCTGTGGGTAAGACTGAGCATTAGTGTTGTCGCGAACCCGAAATTTTCGGTTCGCGAACGGCGAACACGAACTTCCTCAAATGTTCGCGAATCGCGCGAACCGCCATTGACTTCAATGGGCAGGCGAATTTTAAAACCAACAGGGACTCTTTCTGGCCACAAAAGTGATGGAAAAGTTGTTTCAAGGGGACTAACACCTGGACTGTGGCATGCCTGGAGGAGGATCCATGGCAAAACTCCCATGGAAAATTACACAGTTGATGCAGAGTCTGCTTTAAATCCATAAAGGGCTGAAATCACCTAACATTCCTAAATCACAATGGATATGGATTGACACCTGACATATGACATATTGACACCTTGACATATGGATTGACACCTTGACATATGGATTGACACCTGTCCTCAGAGACCCTGATGCACATGGACACAGAGCAGAATAGGGACAGTTCCCCCTACATAGGGTCACTTGGCAGATATGGCGTGGTCGTGGGAGGAGGAGGAGGATCACTTTCACCTCTTCCCCTGTTAGATTCTCGTTGTGCTGTGACATCACCCTTATACGCTGTGTAAAGCATACTTTTTAATTTATTTTGCAAATGCTGCATCCTTTCCGACTTGTAATTCGGTAACATTTCCGCCACTGTCTGCTTATACCGGGGGTCTAGTAGCGTGGACACCCAGAACAGGTCGTTCTCCTTCAGCCTTTTTATACGAGGGTCCCTCAACAGGCACGACAGCATGAAAGACCCCATTTGCACAAGGTTGGATGCCGAGCTACTCATTTCCCGTTCCTCCTCCTCACACAGAGCAGAATAGAGACTGTTCCCCCTACATAGGGTCACTTGACAGATATGGATTGACACATGTCCTCAAAACCCCTGATACACACTGACACAGAGCAGAATAGAGACTGTTACCCCTACATAGGGTCACTTGGTAGATATGGATTGACACCTGTCCTCAAAGCCCCTGATACACACTGACACAGAGCAGAATAGAGACTGTTCCCTGTCCACAGAGACCATGATACACACTGACACAGAGCAGAATAGAGACTGTTACCCCTACATAGGGTCACTTGGCAGGTATGGATTGACTCCTGTCCTCAAAACCCATGATACACACTGACACAGAGCAGAATAGAGACTGTTACCCCTACATAGGGTCACTTGGCAGATATGGATTGACACCTGTCCTCAAAGCCCCTGATACACACTGACACAGAGCAGAATAGAGACTGTTCCCCGTCCACAGAGACCATGATACACACTGACACAGAGCAGAATAGAGACTGTTCCCCGTCCACAGAGACCATGATACACACTGACACAGAGCAGAATAGAGACTGTTCCCCCTACATAGGGTCACTTGGCAGGTATGGATTGACACCTGTCCTCAAAGCCCATGATACACACTGACACAGAGCAGAATAGAGACTGTTCCCCATCCACAGAGACCATGATACACACTGACACGGAGCAGAATAGAGACTGTTACCCCTACATAGGGTCACTTGGCAGATATGGATTGACACCTGTCCTCAAAACCCCTGATACACACTGACACAGAGCAGAATAGAGACTGTTACCCCTACATAGGGTCACTTGGCAGATATGGATTGACACCTGTCCTCAAAGCCCCTGATACACACTGACACAGAGCAGAATAGGGACTGTTCCCCCTACATAGGGTCACTTGGCAGATATGGATTGACACCTGTCCTCAAAACCCCTGATACCCACTGACACAGAGCAGAATAGAGACTGTTACCCCTACATAGGGTCACTTGGCAGATATGGATTGACACCTGTCCTCAAAGCCCCTGATACACACTGACACAGAGCAGAATAGAGACTGTTCCCCGTCCACAGAGACCATGATACACACTGACACAGAGCAGAATAGAGACTGTTCCTCGTCCTCAGAGACCATGATACACACTGACACAGAGCAGAATAGAGACCGGGGGTCTAGTAGCGTGGACACCCAGAACAGGTCGTTCTCCTTTTTATACGAGGGTCCCTCAACAGGCACGACAGCATGAAAGACCCCATTTGCACAAGGCTGGATGCCGAGCTACTCATTTCCCGTTCCTCCTCCTCACACAGAGCAGAATAGAGACTGTTCCCCCTACATAGGGTCACTTGGCAGATATGGATTGACACCTGTCCTCAAAACCCCTGATACACACTGACACAGAGCAGAATAGAGACTGTTACCCCTACATAGGGTCACTTGGCATATATTGATTGGCACCTGTCCTCAAAGCCCCTGATACACACTGACACAGAGCAGAATAGAGACTGTTCCCCGTCCACAGAGACCATGATACACACTGACACAGAGCAGTATAGAGACTGTTCCCCCTACATAGGGTCACTTGGCAGATATGGATTTACTCCTGTCCTCAAAACCCCTGATACACACTGACACAGAGCAGAATAGAGACTGTTACCCCTACATAGGGTCACTTGGCAGATATGGATTGACACATGTCCTCAAAGCCCCTGATACACACTGACACAGAGCAGAATAGAGACTGTTCCCCGTCCACAGAGACCATGATACACACTGACACAGAGCAGAATAGAGACTGTTCCCCGTCCTCAGAGACCATGATACACACTGACACAGAGCAGAATAGAGACCGGGGGTCTAGTAGCGTGGACACCCAGCACAGGTTGTTCTCCTTCAGCCTTTTTATATGAGGGTCCCTCAACAGGCACGACAGCATGAAAGACCCCATTTGCACAAGGTTTGATGCCGAGCTACTCATTTCCCATTCCTCCTCCTCACACAGAGCAGAATAGAGACTGTTCCCCCTACATAGGGTCACTTAGCAGGTATGGATTGACACCTGTCCTCAAAGCCCCTGATACACACTGACACAGAGCAGAATAGAGACTGTTACCCGTCCACAGAGACCATGATACACACTGACACAGAGCAGAATAGAGACTGTTACCCCTACATAGGGTCACTTGGCAGGTATGGATTGACACCTGTCCTCAAAGCCCATGATACACACTGACACAGAGCAGAATTGAGACTGTTCCCCGTCCACAGAGACCATGATACACACTGACACAGAGCAGAATAGAGACTGTTACCCCTACATAGGGTCACTTGGCAGGTATGGATTGACACCTGTCCTCAAAGCCCATGATACACACTGACACAGAGCAGAATAGTGACTGTTCCCCCTACATAGGGTCACTTGACAGATATGGATTGACACCTGTCCTCAAAACCCTTGATACACACTGACACCGAGCAGAATAGAGACTGTTCCCCGTCCACAGAGACCATGATACACACTGACACAGAGCAGAATAGAGACTGTTCCCCCTACATAGGGTCACTTGGCAGGTATGGATTAACACCTGTCCTCAGGGATCCTGATACACACTGGGGGGAGCTACTGTCCTCCCCCACCCCTGCGCGGTGGGTGGGGGCCATAAATCACAATGGGGGACCTACTGTCCTCCACCCCCCGGCCCCCACCTCTTCGCGGTGTGTAGGGGGCATAAATCACAATGGGGGGACCTACTGATAGGAGTGGAGTATTGTTCATATCAGTTTAATACCTTCCGCGTCTCCTATCAGTGGACGTGTATATGGCAGCCATTTTAGGAACCGCACACCTGGGACCCGAGCAAGGTCACCTCGTTCAAACTGCTCTGGTTCCTTGATGAGCCAGCTGCCCGTGAGTTAACATGTCCCGTGGAGAAGCACTCTGTCCTGTAAAGCATCACCACAAAAAAATTAAATAAATAACAGCACTCGGAGTGGTGAGTTTAGTAAATGTTCATATCAGTTTAATACCTTCCGCGTCTCCTATCAGTGGACGTGTATATGGCAGCCATTTTAGGAACCGCACACCTGGGACCCGAGCAAGGTCACCTCTTTCAACAGGCGACAAGATTTGGCCCTGTAAAACTCTCCTGGATATTAGGTACAATTTCTATGGATATGGCAGTGATTTATGTTACAGGGAGATGGAAGAAGATGCTTGGTCGGTCCTCTTACTTGAAATTTGGGGCACTGCGCGGGCAAGCTAATGTGCCACCAGATAGGAGTGGTGAGTTTAGTATTGTTCTGATCAGTTTAATACCTTCCACGTCTCCTATCAGTGGACGTGTATATGGCAGCGATTTTTAATTGTGGAATCATCTCCCCTTTTTAGGCCGAGGTGGGAAGATGCTTAGACCACTGTTATATTGGTGCCATCTTGGAGGATTTCAGTCACTTGGTTGGAGCCGGGGGTGGGCTGAACTTCACTGGTGGTAAAGTGACCCATAGTAATTTTTCCCCTTTTAGAAAATGAGGGTGGTGAATTGTATGACTTAATTTACTTTAAAATATAGAGACGGCTACAGTTCTGCGTCTGTTTATTCAGTGTTTTTTGAGTGGTGGTGCTAATGTAACCTGTGAGTTCGCATGTTTCCTCCATCTGCAGTTTTGCCTCATTGACTTGGGTCAGATTACCATACACACCAGGTTTCTAGAATCGAACAAGGTGTTTTTTTTGGTGGGATCTCCTTCTCTAAAACATGGTTAATCCTGAAATCCTTAGCTTTAATTAGCCATTTGTACCCTGCTTGTGATTTATTTTTTCACACATTTTTACTAAAGGTATTACAACATTTTGTCAAATACATCTCTTCTGGAAGGATATCCTGCTGCAAAGCAATCTGACGTTATTATAACATTTAACAGGTTTTTAAATGCAAGCTATTGGGACACCGTTCAAGCTGCTCGTTAAAGCTGCTCTGGTTCCTTGATGAGCCAGCTGCCCGCGAGTTAACATGTCCCGTGGAGAAGCACTCTGTCCTGTAAAGCCTCACCACAAAAAATTTAAATAAATAACAGCACTCGGAGTGGTGAGTTTAGTAAATGTTCATATCAGTTTAATACCTTCCGCGTCTCCTATCAGTGGACGTGTATATGGCAGCCATTTTAGGAACCGCACACCTGGGACCCAAGCAAGGTCACCTCTTTCAACAGGCGACAAGATTTGGCCCTGTAAAACTCTCCTGGATATTATGTACAATTTCTATGGATATGGCAGTGATTTATGTAACAGGGAGATGGAAGAAGATGCTTGGTCGGTCCTCTTATTTGAAATTTGGGGCACTGCGCGGGCAAGCTAATGTGCCACAAGATAGGAGTGGTGAGTTTAGTATTGTTCTGATCAGTTTAATACCTTCCGCGTCTCCTATCAGTGGACGTGTATATGGCAGCGATTTGTATACACATCACTACTATAGGTATCTATTTTACACTAAGATATTACACATCCTGACACACCTATGCAGTTAATGTAACAACAGCAGCCCCTGCTCACCGTAGAGCACACAAACCAGTACACACCACATACAACACTTTACCCACATAAGCTTAACATTAGACTACAGGACTTGGCCGACACATCATTCACGTACCATAGCACCATCATTCCATCAGGAGAACGAAAATACACCTGAAATTTACGAGAGGTTATAAGTTGTAAATTGTAACCGTAACATTGTTATTGAACGTGATATTGTTTTTCGTATTGAATGTCATGCCGGTACAAATCTTTACAGTCTTCGCACTATAATCATATCCTACTGTCGCGGGCCTGCGTGCCCAATGGCATTATTATCATGACTACTTAATACCCCCCAAACATCGGTGCTCGGTACCACATATACACTTCACTACTATCAGTAACACCTTTACACTGGCACTTAGCATGACATCACACACCTTAACACACCTACGCAATTAACGTTAAAACGACAACCCCCGCTCACTGTGGGGTACATGAACCTGTACACACCACATATACAATACTAACTGCATAAGCATAACATAAAACAACAAGGCTTGGCCGACACATCACTCACGTACCATAGCACCACCTCTCCATATGGAGAACGAAACTGCACTTGAAATATACGAATGGCTATAAGCTGGAAAATTATACCTATATCATTGTTATTGAACGTGACACTGTTTTTCCTATTGATTGTCATGCCTGTACCAATCTCTACAGTCTTTGTACTTAACTCAAAATCCTATAGTTGCGGGCCTGCGCGCCCGATTGCTTTGTTTCCATGGCTACCTAATAAAACTTGATTAACAAAAAAAAAAAGAAAGTGCCCTAAAACATGGTGGCTTGAACCCTAGTTGGTGGCGGATAAGTCACGCAAGTCAAACGTCATTCAGAGCTAAAATACAGCAGCGTGTGGACCATTTTTAGCCCAAGGCAGCTCATCTCATCAGGCCTTTTTTAATCGAATGTATCGTCCAGTGTCAGTCCCTTCGGGATCCATCCCTCATTCATCTTAATAAAGGTGAGGTAATCTAGACTTTTTTGACCTAGGCGACTTCTCTTCTCAGTGACAATACCTCCTGCTGCACCGAAGGTCCTTTCTGACAGGACACTTGAAGCGGGGCAGGCCAGAAGTTCTATCGCAAATTGGGATAGCTCAGGCCAAAGGTCAAGCCTGCACACCCAGTAGTCAAGGGGTTCATCGCTCCACAGAGTGTCGATATCTGCAGTTAAGGCGAGGTAGTCTGCTACCTGTCGGTCGAGTCGCTCTCTGAGGGTGGATCCCGAAGGGCTGTGGCGATGCGTAGGACTTAAAAAGGTCCGCATGTCCTCCATCAACAACACATCTTTAAAGCGTCCTGTCCTTGCCGGCGTGGTCGTGGGAGGAGGAGGATGACTTCCACCTCTCCCCCTGTTAGATTCCCGTTGTGCTGTGACATCACCCTTATACGCTGTGTAAAGCATACTTTTTAATTTATTTTGCAAATGCTGCATCCTTTCCGACTTGTTGTAATTCGGTAACATTTCCGCCACTTTCTGCTTATACCGGGGGTCTAGTAGTGTGGACACCCAGTACAGGTCGTTCTCCTTCAGCCTTTTTATACGAGGGTCCCTCAACAGGCAGGACAGCATGAAAGACCCCATTTGCACAAGGTTGGATGCCGAGCTACTCATTTCCCGTTCCTCCTCCTCACTGATGTCATTGAAGGTATGTTCTTCCCCCCAGCCACGTACAACACCACAGGTACCAGATAGGTGACAACGAGCACCCTGGGATGCCTGTTGTGTTTGGTCTTGCTCCTCCTCCTCCTCAAAGCCACATTCCTCCTCTGACTCCTCTTCCTTACAATCCTCTTCCAGCATTGCCGCAGGTCCAGCAAGCGATGCTGATAAGGCTGTTTCTGGTGGTGATGGTGACCAAAACTCTTCCTCTTCCTCTTCACGCTCATCTACGGCCTGATCCAGCACTCTTCGCAGGGCACGCTCCAGGAAGAAAACAAATGGTATGATGTCGCTGATGGTGCCTTCAGTGCGACTGACTAGGTTTTTCACCTCCTCAAAAGCACGCATGAGCCTACAGGCATTGCGCATGAGCGTCCAGTAACGTGGCAAAAAAATTCCCAGCTCCCCAGAGGCTGTCCTAGCACCCCGGTCATACAAATATTCATTAACAGCTTTTTCTTGTTGGAGCAGGCGGTCGAACATTAGGAGTGTTGAATTCCAACGTGTAGGGCTGTCGCAAATCAAGCGGATATCGGCAAAGTGAGCCATGGCCGTGTAGGAACGCCTGAAATAGCCTGCTTCAGGACGTCCTGTAAGCCTGTGTACTTATGCACAAAGCGTTGTACGATCAGATTACACACATGTGCCATGCACGGCACATGTGTCAACTTGCCCAACTTCAATGCCGCTATCAAATTTTTTCCGTTGTCACACACCACTTTGCCGATATCCAGTTGCTGCGGAGTCAGCCACTTTTCCACCTGTGCATTCAGAGCGGACAGGAGTGCTTGTCTGGTGTGACTCTCTGCTTTCAAGCAAGTCAACCCCAAGACGGCGTGACACTGCCGTATCCGGGATGTGGAATAGTACCTGGGGAGCTGAGGGGGTGTCGTTGATGTGGACAAAGACACAGCAGCACAAGAAGACTCAGCCGAGGAGGTTATGGAAGAGGATGGAGTAGGAGGAGTAGAGGAGGTGGCAGCAGGACTGCCTGCAAGTCGTGGCGGTGTCACCAACTCCTCTGCAATGCCACGCATTCCATGCTTGTCAGCCGTCAGCAGGTTTACCCAATGCGTAGTGTAGGTGATATACCTGCCCTGACCATGCTTTGCAGACCAGGTATCAGTGGTCAGATGGACCCTTGCCCCAACACTGTGCCAGACATGCCATGACTTCCTTTTGCACAATCGAGTACAGGTTGGGGATTGCCTTTTGTGAAAAGAAATTCCGGCCGGGTACCTTCCACTGCGGTGTCCCAATAGCTATAAATTTTTTGAACGCCTCAGACTCAACCAGATTGTATGGTAAAAGCTGGCGGGCTAATAGTTCGGACAAGCCAGCTGTCAGACGCTGGGCAAGGGGGTGACTTGGTGACATTGGCTTCTTACGCTCAAACATGTCCTTGACAGACACATGACTGTGGGCAGATGAGCGGGAACTGCTCAAGGCGGGAGACGGAGTGGCAGACTGTTGAGAGGGGGCAAGGAGGACAGCAGTGGTTGACGTGGCTGAAGATGCTGGACCAGGAGGAGGATGGCGGCTTAGAGTAGGCGTGCTGCTTGTACTCATGTGTTGATCCCATAGGCGTTTGTGATGTGAGATCATGTGCCTACACAAAGCAGTTGTACCTAGGTGGGTGTTGGACCTCCCACGACTCAGTTTCCTTTGGCACAGGTTGCAAATGGCATCGCTGTTGTCAGAGGCAGACACACAAAAAAAATTCCACACTGCTGAGCTCTGCAATGACGGCATTCTGGTGGTGGACACAGCATGCGTTGATTGGCGTGCTGTCGGGCTGACCCCGGGTGCCGATGCATGCTGTCTGACTGTGCCACTAGCTCCTTGCGACGACCCCCCCCTGCTTCCAACTCGTCTCCTCCTCCTCTCTGTCTCCCCATCTGAACTTTCGCCCTGTTCTTCTTCTTGCCGAGCGGGCACCCACGTGACATCCATGGACGCATCGTCATCATCAACCGCTTCGCTTGTATCTGACAACTCAGAAAAGGAAGCAGCAGCGGGTAAAACATCATCATCATCACACCGTACCTCCATGTGTTTAATGCTGCCTGACTGAGACATATCCCTGTTATCTACATCCTCTAGCAATAATGGTTGCACATCACTCATTTCTTCAAACGGGTGTGTGAATAACTCCTCTGACATACCAAGTAAAGCGTCTGTGGTGCTAGTTTTGGTGGTGGCGGCAGGCGGGTGAGTGGTATCTTGAGAGGTGCCTGAAGCTAAGCTGGAGGAGGATGGTGCGTCAAGGTTCCGAGCGGAGGCTGTAGAAGATTGGGTGTCCTGTGTTAGCCAGTCAACTATGTCCTCAGAACTTTTCAAGTTCAGGGTACGTGGCTTCTGAAAACTGGGCATTATTCTAGGGCAAAAGGGAATCACAGCACCACGACCACGACGGCCCCTGCGGGGTGGCCTGCCTCTGCCTGTCATTTTTTTGGGGATTAGTGGTACTATGCGTGCAAGCTACTGTGAGACCAGATATGATTGGCAATGTGCACTGTAACAGTTCTGCAGAGCACACACTGTAGGCCTGACAGAGCCGCTTGAAGGACACTGACTGGCTGCTATTAGCTTACACTGGAAACCTTTTTTCTTTGTAAAAGCACGCTATAGAGACACCAGATATGATTGGCAATGTGCACTGTAACAGTTCTGGAAAGCACACACTGTAGGCCTGACAGGGCCGCTTGAAGGACACTGACTGGCTGCTATTAGCTTACAATGGAAACCTTTTTTCTTTGTAAAAGCACGCTATAGAGACACCAGATATGATTGGCAATGCGCACTGGAACAGTTCTGGAGAGCACACACTGTAGGCCTGACAGAGCCGCTTGTAGGACACTGACTGGCTGCTATTAGCTTACAATAGAAACCTTTTTTCTTTGTAAAACCAGCTATAGAGACACCTGATATGATTGGCAATGTGCACTGGAACAGTTCTGGAGAGCACACACTGTAGGCCTGACAGAGACGCTTGAAGGACACTGACTGGCTGCTATTAGCTTACAATAGAAACCTTTTTTCTTTGTAAAAGCACGCTATAGAGACACCAGATATGATTGTCAATGTGCACTGGAACAGTTCTGGAGAGCACACACTGTAGGCCTGACATAGACGCTTGAAGGACACTGACTGGCTGCTATTAGCTTACAATAGAAACCTTTTTTCTTTGTAAAAGCACGCTATAGAGACACCAGATATGATTGTCAATGTGCACTGGAACAGTTCTGGAGAGCACACACTGTAGGCCTGACAGAGCCGCTTGAAGGACACTGACTGGCTGCTATTAGCTTACACTGGAAACTTTTTTTCTTTGTAAAAGCACGCTACAGAGACACCAGATATGAGTGGCAACTGTCAAAGTACGCTGGCACAGGTCTGCAGAGCACACGCTGAAGGAGGCCTGACACCCAGACGCTTGCAGACAACTAACTGCTCTTCTATTACAGTGAAAAAAATATATTTTTTTTAAATCTAAAGCTTAAGCTATTGTAAAAACAGATATGAGTGGTGGCACTGGGCAAGTGGGCACAGTATCCACTGTGAACCTCACACAGAAGCTGGCAGGCAGGCAACTGCTCTTCTATTACAGTGAAAAAAAAATTTGGTTTTAAAAGCACGCTATTGAGACACCAGATATGATTGGCAATGTGCACTGGAACAGTTCTGGAGAGCACACACTGTAGGCCTGACAGAGCCGCTTGAAGGACACTGACTGGCTGCTATTAGCTTACACTGGAAACCTTTTTTCTTTGTAAAAGCACGCTATAGAGACACCAGATATGATTGGCAACTGTCAAAGTACGCTGGCACAGGTCTGCAGAGCACACGCTGAAGGAGGCCTGACACCCAGACGCTTACAGACAACTAACTGCTCTTCTATTACAGTGAAAAAAATAAATTTTTTTTAAATCTAAAGCTTAAGCTATTGTAAAAACAGATATGAGTGGTGGCACTGGGCAAGTGGGCACAGTATCCACTGTGAACCTCACACAGAAGCTGGCAGGCAGTCAACTGCTCTTCTATTACAGTGAAAAAAAATGTTGGTTTTAAAAGCACGCTATGGAGACACCAGATATGATTGGCAATGTGCACTGGAACAGTTCTGGAGAGCACACACTGTAGGCCTGACAGAGCCGCTTGAAGGACACTGACTGGCTGCTATTAGCTTACACTGGAAACCTTTTTTCTTTGTAAAAGCACGCTATAGAGACACCAGATATGATTGGCAATGTGCACTGTAACAGTTCTGGAGAGCACACACTGTAGGCCTGACAGAGCCGCTTGAAGGACACTGACTGGCTGCTATTAGCTTACACTGGAAACCTTTTTTCTTTGTAAAAGCATGCTATAGAGACACCAGATATGATTGGCAATGTGCACTGGAACAGTTCTGGAGAGCACACACTGTAGGCCTGACAGAGCCGCTTGAAGGACACTGACTGGCTGCTATTAGCTTACACTGGAAACCTTTTTTCTTTGTAAAAGCACGCTACAGAGACACCAGATATGAGTGGCAACTGTCAAAGTACGCTGGCACAGGTCTGCAGAGCACACGCTGAAGGAGGCCTGACACCCAGACGCTTACAGACAACTAACTGCTCTTCTATTACAGTGAAAAAAATATATTTTTTTTAAATCTAAAGCTTAAGCTATTGTAAAAACAGATATGAGTGGTGGCACTGGGCAAGTGGGCACAGTATCCACTGTGAACCTCACACAGAAGCTGGCAGGCAGTCAACTGCTCTTCTATTACAGTGAAAAAAAATGTTGGTTTTAAAAGCACGCTATGGAGACACCAGATATGATTGGCAATGTGCACTGGAACAGTTCTGGAGAGCACACACTGTAGGCCTGACAGAGCCGCTTGACTGGCTGCTATTAGCTTACACTGGAAACCTTTTTTCTTTGTAAAAGCACGCTATAGAGACACCAGATATGATTGGCAATGTGCACTGTAACAGTTCTGGAGAGCACACACTGTAGGCCTGACAGAGCCGCTTGAAGGACACTGACTGGCTGCTATTAGCTTACACTGGAAACCTTTTTTCTTTGTAAAAGCACGCTACAGAGACACCAGATATGAGTGGCAACTGTCAAAGTACGCTGGCACAGGTCTGCAGAGCACACGCTGAAGGAGGCCGGACACCCAGACGCTTGCAGACAACTAACTGCTCTTCTATTACAGTGAAAAAAAAAATATTTTTTTTAAATCTAAAGCTTAAGCTATTGTAAAAACAGATATGAGTGGTGGCACTGGGCAAGTGGGCACAGTATCCACTGTGAACCTCACACAGAAGCTGGCAGGCAGGCACCTGCAATTACATTACATTACATTACAAAAAAAAACAGCCTGATGTTCTAGCCCTAAAGAGGGCTTTTTGGGGTGCTGTCCTTACAGCAGAGATCAGATGAGTCCTTCAGGATTGTAGTGGACACTGAATACCCTAGCCTAGCTATCAATTTTCCTATCTAATCAGCAGCAGCTAAACTTTCCCTCCTCTCACTAAGCATGCAGCTTCAGAATGAATCGAAAATGGATGCTGGGAGGAAGGTTGGAGGGTGTGGAAGGGAGGGAGTGCTGCTGATTGGCTGGAATGTGTCTGCTGACCGAGAGGCACAGGGTCAAAGTTTGCCCAATGATGACGAATAAGGGGCGGATCAAACCGCCCATGTGTTCGCCCGCGGCGCGAACGCGCTAAGTTTGCCGGGAACTGTTCGCCGGCGGACAGTTCGGTACATCACTACTGAGCATTCCTCAGTACAGGTAGAAACTACTGCAGTGACCGGTAATGTATGGAAAACGAGTAATATGTTGACACATTCTAAATTCTTATGTGAATTAGAAGAACATGAAGGAAGGTACTACATGTCTGTAGAAATACAGGATTCGCTACCCCAGCCTTTCAAAGGGTTAATAGATACTGGTTCACAAGCCACTATCTTATTCAATACCTACTTCCAGCAGGTAATGGACTTAGCAGCGGATAAGCCGAAGCTAAGAGATTTCCCCAATGCTCTGTTGAGTGTAGGAGGAAATGCCCGTCATGTTATTGGCAATACCTGGTGTAAATTTAAAATAGGTAACAAAACCTTTAGACACCCGGTGATAGTGGTAGATCTTCCCTATGACCGACTGATTATGTGTATAGACATACTCAGAAGACTTAACACAATTATTGACTGTGTGAATGGAATTGTATGGTCACAAGCTAAGGTTCCTATAACCTATGAAAAATCACATGCTCAATCTGATCGTAATTGCCATGTGATACAAGAAAGACCTGACTCGATAGAGGTACATTTTAGGAATAGTCAGTCACCTGACGTGACTATCCTGCAGGTGAATGATGGTATCGCACCTGTAGATGAGCATTCCGTAAGAGTTGCTCCAGAGAGGATCCAGAATGTCTCTCTGGAAGGTGATGTTTTAACCATTTCTCTCCACAGGGACTATGTTGAATCTGTAGATCTGGCAGGTCATGCTCAATTCCTTGCCAGAATTGAAAGGGTTAATAACAACTTATTATTTCCTATTCAGATAAATGACTTAGGAAGAAGTAGGAATGCAAAGCTGGACTTAAAGAGTGAGAACAGCTATATTAGCAGAAGTCTGTTAAAGCAGATCGCTAATCCTAAAATGATCAGGTACGCTTCCCCACATGACAGGTGGATCCAGAACCTGGATGGCAAATCAGAGAGTCACAATGTGATAGCAAAATGTTTACTATCTATTTCCATCGGAAGCAAGGCAGTTAAACATTTATTCCTAGTGATAGACGAACCTCGCTATCAGGTTTACATCGGCAGTGATATCATACATCGCTTTGCCATACACCTTGACCTGATTAATTCCAACTTGTGGACAAGGTTAAAAGGTAATCCTTGTGGATATCTACACGAGGAAAACGCCCTGAAATCAGGACAAATACTATCATATGCGGTAAGTATCCAAGTTCCTGATGACATAACCATTCCACAAGGGACAGGTAACTTTATTTTACCCCTACAGGTCAAGAAGGGTCAGAGATTGGAAAACTGTGGTGCCCTAATCTGTTTATCCAACAGGATACAACAATTAGGGATGGTGGTAACGCATACACCAATGGTAAGTATTGGTAAGACTCCCACCTATGTAATAGTCAACAATGTTACACCCAATAGTGTTACTTTACCAAAAGGAACATTATTAGGTCTAGCATTGGATGCTGAGTAATATACATTTAGTTTCCAAAACCAAATAATAGGCCTCATCCCTGAAGAATACTTAACTGAGGACGAAATTGTCGATCAAATATTCCATTTCTCCCCAGAAGGATTATTCACTATCCTATCTGTATATCCCTTCAACGTCGAAGAAGGCTCGTGTAAAATTGAAGAAGCATCAATCGCCTTCGATCATCCGCTCAATGAGCAGGAATCACGAGAGTATCACGACCAAAGAGAAAAGGTAAGTCAACACCGACAGGGGAGGGGTTGCAGCCTTAGGCCTGGGGGGCAAAACCAGTCAAGTGGCCCATTGCGCCACCAAATCAGTTCACCATCCATGCCCACCTTTTTCTGGTTTTATAACGGATATTGATGTTATGCTAATCAGTAGCTCTTTGCCATACCCGCTCCTTCACGGCTCTGACTTTCAATGTTGTCAGAGCACAGGCTGAGAATCTCTGAGCCTGTGCTCTGACTCACTAACTGAGCGCCGGAACCACGAGGGAGAGGATATGATCTGACTGCACCTACTGCTGGTGCGCACCAGTGGACCACCAGCGAATCGTTTAAATTAAATATGCTGGTGTACCCAACTTGTGAGCTGTGTTGGCCGCCGGGCGCCTCTGTTGTCATGGCACCCTGCGTGACCGCACAGCTTGCCCACCCCAACGGCTGGCCCTGCTGACACACACTGATGTTACTACTTAGACATCCCTCAATATTAATACAGAGATGAGAGTAAACACCAATAAACTGTGGAAACAGAGCTGATCCCCCCAAATTTATAAAGGTTTGCTTAGAGGATTTATTCAAGATTAAATCATGCCTACTCCTCTCTCCCCCATGCGCTGCTCTGTAGGCTGGGAGGAAGTGAAGAGTAATCACAGTCTCCCAGCACAACGCCACCTGTGGCTGCATGGGGAACAGCTGTTTAATGTAATGCTTGCAGGACGGCCAGCTGCCGCAGAACCTCTTTGTTTCCGTCTCTGCAAAGGGCTCCAGGCCCTGCTTGTTGTGAGTGTGAGCCACTGTAAATTAGGGGCAGAGGGCACTTGCACTGCGGTCAAGACGGGTCTGGGCAGGAGGAGAGTGCAGTGCAATCAGTGCACTCCCCTCCTGTGGGTCACCAGTAGACTGGTGCACCTGCCCAGGATCAGTGCCGGTGCCAGGATTTTTGCCGCCCTAGACAAAATATAAATTTGCCACCCCCCCCCCCCCATGTGACATCACAATGCCCCACCCATATGATCTGCCATATGAACTAACGCCAGTGCTGCACACAGTGTGTGTTTACATTAAAAAGCCTGCAGGGACCAGCTATAGACACCAGAACCACTTCATTAAGCTATGGTGTCCCTTTAATGTGAGGTAAATTATAGATTAGTGTCACTAATAATATACTAGATTGCCTACTTACAATTAGATGAGGATGATGATGGGCTGCAGTTTGGCTCCACTGGTCTGGTGTAGAACAAGACCTCTGGAGGCTGTTTGCAACTGTGGTCACAAAATTCAACGTTCTTGGAGAATTGGAAGCAGCTCCATTTTTGGGGGGCCTCTTACACAGCTCAAGGTCTGGGCCCCAGACCTGGGCCCACTCATAAGACTCATATGTTCCACCCACCCATGAGCTCGCTCACAGGGAGTGGAGTGTGTAGGGGATGTGTTATGTGTTATCTAATATGTGTGCTTATGGTATGTAGTGTATAGGGATACCAGTTTGTGCAGGTGATGCAGTGTGTTTGTGTGTAGTGGAAGCAGTGTGTATTTGTGTATAAGGGATTGTGTATTGTGTATTATGTGTTTCTGGTTGTGTGTGAGGGATGCATTGTGTGAATCTGTGTTTGTATGCATAAGGGATGCAAGGTGTGTGTCTGTATGTGTGTGCATTGAGTGTAAGAGATGCATTGTGTTTCTGTGTGTATGTAAGAAAACAGTGTGTGTGTTTGCATGTGTGTGTAAGGGTTTGCATTGTATGTTTCTGTGTATGTGTGCAAATGATGCATTGTCTTTGTGTGTAAGGGTTGCATTGTGTGTGTGTGTGTGTAATGGATGCATTGTGTGTTTCTATGTGTGTAAGGGAAGCATGTTCTGTTTCTGTGTATGTATAGGGATGCATTGTGTGTTTCTGTGTATGTATAGGGATGCATTGTGTGTTTCTGTGTATGTATAGGGGTGCATTGTGTGTTTCTGTGTATGTATAGGGATGCATTGTGTGTGTGTGTGTGTGTGTGTGTGCGCGTAGTGTTAAAGAGCTCCCTGTCTTGCCCCCTGTCCTATAGAGCTGTCCCTTCTGTCCCTTAGAGCTCTCCCCTGCCCCTTAGTGGTCTCTCCTCTCCCCCACCCTCCCCTAGCGGTCTCTTCTCACACTCACCAACCCTCCCTGTGCTCTTCTCATCCCCCCTCCACCCTCCCTGTGTTCTTCTCACTCCTCCCTCTGTGTGTTCTCACCCCCCCTGTTCTTCTTACCCTCTCCTCCCTGTGTTCTTCTTACTCCCCCCCTTGTTCTTCTTACCCCCTCCTTCTTATTACTCCCCCTTCTTCTTACCCCCTTCTTCTTCTTAACCCTCCTACTTCTTCTTACCCCCTCTTCTTCTTCTTACCCCCTCCTTCTTCTTCTTACCCCATTCTTCTTCTTACCCCCCTTCTTTTTCTTACCCCCTTCTTCTTACCCCCTTCTTCTTCTTACTCCCCCCTCTTCTTCTTACTCCCCCACTTCTTCTTACTCCCCCTTCTTCTTCTTATCCCCCTCTTCTTCTTACCCCCCTCTTCTTCTTACCCCCTTCTTCTAATTACTCCCCACTCTTGTTCTTACTCCCCCCTTCTTCTTCTTACTCCCCTCTTTTTCTTATCTCCCCTCCTTCTTACTTCCCCCTTCTTCTTACTCACCCCTCTTATTATCCCCCTCCCCTCTTCTTACTCCCTCTCTTCCATCTTCTTACTCCCTCTCTTCCCTCTTCTTACTCCCCCCTCTTCTTACTCCCCCCTCCCCTCTTCTTACTCCCCCCTCCCCTCTTCTTACTCCCCCCTCCCCTCTTCTTACTCCCCCCTTCTTCTTACTCTCCCCCTCCCCTCTTCTTACTCTCCCCCTCCCCTCTTCTTACTCTCCCCCTTCCCTCTTCTTACTCTCCCCCCTTCCCTCTTCTTACTCTCCCCCCCTCCCCTCTTCTTACTCTCCCCCCTCCCCTCTTCTTACTCTCTCCCCCTCCCCTCTTCTTACTCTCCCCCTCCCCTCTTCTTACTCTCCCCCCCTCCCCTCTTCTTACTCTCCCCCTCCCCTCTTCATACTCTCCCCCCCTCTTCTTACTCTCCCCCCTAACCTCTTCTTACTCTCCCCCCCCTCTTCTTACTCTCCCCCCTCCCCTCTTCTTACTCTCCCCCCTCCCCTCTTCTTACTCTCCCCCCTAACCTCTTCTTACTCTCCCCCCCTCTTCTTACTCTCCCCCCTCCCCTCTTCTTACTCTCCCCCCTCCCCTCTTCTTACTCTCCCCCTCCCCTCTTCTTACTTTTCCCCCTCTTCTTACTCTCCCCCCCTCCCCTCTTCTTACTCTCCCCCCTCCCTTCTTTTTACTCTCCCCCTCCCCTCTTTTTACTCCCCCCCCCCTCTTTTTACTCTTCCCCCCTCCCCTCTTTTTACTCTCCCCCCCTCTTTTTACTCACCCCCCTCCCCTCTTTTACTCTCCCCCCCTCCCCTCTTTTTACTCCCCCCTCCCCTCTTTTTACTCCCCCCCTCCCCTCTTCTTACTCCCCCCACCCCTCTTCTTACTCCCCCCCCTCTTCTTAGTCCCCCCCTCCCCTCTTCTTACTCCCCCCCTCCCCTCTTCTTACTCTCCCCCCCATTCTTCTTACCCCCTCCCCTGTAGGTGGCCGAGCTGCACTCCAGTCCACGGTCCCGGCCGGAGTGATAGGAAGGTGCTCAGTGTGCACCTTCCTGTCAGTCCGGCCGGGTACAGGAAACAGAAACTCCTGTTCCGCGCGGAACAGGAGTTTCTGTTTCCTGTACCCGGCCGGACTGACAGGAAGTGCACACTCAGTGTGCACCTTCCCATCACTCCGGCCGGGACCGCGGACGGAGTGCAGCTCGGCCACCTACAGGGGAGGGGAGGGAGGGAAAAGCAGCTGCAGCCGTCTGAGCGCTCTTTACAGAGCGCTCGGCGGCTGCAGCATTTAAAGGGCCGACCCGCCGCGGCCGGTCCTAAAATAATTTCGGGCGGCCTGGGGGGCAATTGCCTCCCTGCCCCCCGGCCCAGCACGCCCCTGAACACCGAACTGACCTAACTTCTAGGCTTGAAGAAGCTTATGAGATAGGCCAGCCTGAAATCTTTCCAGGATTTCAAGAAAGGCTAGAAGAGCAAATATCTTTAGCTGACAGTTGCTCCAGCGATGCTGAGCGGCAACAGCTCAAGGAAATCCTAATGGAATTCTAAGATATTTTGCCAAAGATTCCTACGACTGTGGGTTAACTAACCTCCCCGAAGCCAGAATACAAACTGATCCAAATTTACCACCTGTATTTATCAAACAATATAGACTCCCATTAGCGTCATATGATGGTCTACAAGACATCATTCAGAATTTAAAGGAAAGGGGCATTATACATCCGGTGCACAGTTTGTATAATAATCCGATCTTGGGGATTCTGAAACCTAATGGACAATGGCGTTTATGCGCTGACTTACGACAGCTAAATAAACGCGTCTATATGTCTGGTTGGCCAGTGCCATACATAGACCAGTGTTTGGTACAAATGCAGGGATCCAAAATATTCACTGCCATTGACTGTGCGCAGGGATATTGGACTGTACCAGTCCATGATGAAGACCAATACAAATTGGCCTTCACATTTGGAAAGCAGCAGTATACCTGGACCCGTATGCCCTTCGGTTACATAAACTCTGGTCATGAATTCACTGTGTTCATGCATAAAGCTATGCCTGATGCACTCGAGAGAGGAACGTTATCATATGTCGACGATGTCTTGCTGAAAAGCACTTCCTTTGATAAGCATATCATAGAGATTAGACATGTTCTCACTCAGCTAAGAGAGGCAGGGATTAAACTGTCTTTACAAAAGGCGCAATGGTGTCGCACCCATGTCAACTTCCTCGGACATGAGGTAACTTCTGAAGGATTAAATCCCCAGAGGAAGAACGTTGAAGCTGTACTTAAGGCTAAAACATCTTCAAACATCAGGGAATTAAGATCGTTCCTTGTTATGACTAATTACTCCAAGTAAGTTTATAGATAACTATGCAGAAATAACGAAACCACTCTTACACCTGCTTAAAAAGTAAACTACCTGGAACTGGGGGGAGCCTCAGGACCAAGTGGTAAGTGAACTGAGGAGGAAGCTCACTCAGGCACCCTGTTTAGCATACCCAGAGGGGGGTAAACCCTTCTATCTGGAGACAGGATATACCGATTTAAGCATAAGTGCTGTTCTGTATCAGAAGCAGGACAGTTTAAACAAAGTTATTGCATATGCTAGCAAGACTTTGTCACCTGTTGAAGTTAAATTCAACACATGTCTGGGCACTACAAAATTTTCGTAGCTATATCCAAGGTGAGAAAATAATTGTAGAAACAGCTCACCAACCATATATTGGAAGAAAACCAAAGGCCATTCTATAATAGAAGGTATTGACAAGGATGGTAATGACTTAGCCAATTCACTGGCAAAACAAGCAGCCATCAATGGTGAAACCCTAAACATTGATGATCTTATTGGTTCAATTCATGTTGAAGCCATTACTAGACGACAGGCTAGAGATAATGCCGACTTAAATGTCATGCAATGGAGTCAAGAAGCTTCTAGTGAGGACCTGATTACCAGTCAAAAGAACGATCCCGTCATAGGCATATTATATAGACATATAGAAGACCCTACTGCCAATCCCACCACAGATGAGGATTGCAAAGAAAATGAAGATTTACGAATCTTGATGAGATATAAGGGTGAACGACTAACCTTGATGAATTCTTGATTCACGTGGTATTGTATGATGTGAAATGTTGTGATGTGCCATGATCTCATGTACGTTCATGTCATTAACCATTTCCTTGCCATCCAATAACTACATTTTATAAGCAGGTTACTAGCTTGTTTAACTGCTATAAGCATATTGCTGAGGAGTCAGTAATAAATGTAGTGATGGATGAAGTTATAAAAATATGATCAAAGAGAATACATATGTCGATGAATCGTAATAATGTGTTGTCCTAGGCCAAGTGATGTCACACTGTTATAAGTTTGTATGCTTAACAAACCTTGAATCATTAGTAGATAAGTCTGAAACGAGTTCCTGATCCGTGACTGTCGAAAGATGTCCAAGAAGGATGTGGCGTGTTTCTGGATCATACTGTGTCAGGGTACCTGCCGTCTCTACCTCTGTGGAGGTGAGACACTTGGACGTTCTTCCTCGCAAAAGGGTTGAATCACTCGTTCCTCGCGGTTCCCTCGGCCGTTTACACGCCGGCCGCGAGGGATCCACTTCCTTTTATGACGCGGCGTTCAGTAGCCGACGTCATGACGACAACCCAACCCGATCTGTCAATCAAGCCCCAAGCACGAATGAGGATTCGTCGGGGGCGTGATTACCTGTTTAGAATCAGGGTATAAAAGAGGGCTTTCTACGTTTGTTCATTGCCCTGTTGTGGTTCTAGCTTGTCTAGTCACTCAGTGCTCTTGTATTCTGTTAGTTTCTTTGGTTTTGACCCGGCTTGTCTGTTCTACCTCGTTTACCTCTATTACCCTTTGACTCGGCTTGTCTCTCGTTTACCTGCTCTCTCGTTCCCTCGACCTCGGCTTGTCTCTAGACCATTCTTTACTACTCTTACGTTAGTCCGGCCATTCTAAGGTCCGGTATACGTACCCTGTACCTGTTTGTACTCTGCGTGTTGGATCCCTGTCCCGATCCTGACATTACGACAGGGCCATGGATCCTGCAGGTACAAACACTCAGGTTGGTTCTTCCGATTCTAGATTTGATGCCATGGATCACAGAATGGACCAGATGGCTCTAGCACTGCAAGCTTTATTATCTCGATCTAGTAATCCACCGGAGGAGATGCGAGCTACGTCCATCTCTCCTGTAAGTTCAGGTCTAGAAGTAGCCACTGTAGGTGCTTCTTCCCGTATTACACCTCCTGTACGTTATGGTGGTTCTCCGGAGAAGTGCCGTGGTTTCTTAAACCAAATTAGTATTCACTTTGAATTACAACCTCGCTCTTACCCTACAGATAGGGCAAAGGTTGGATTCATTATCACACTCCTCATTGATAAAGCTCTGAGATGGGCCAATCCTCTGTGGGAGAATGAGAATCCGTTAGTCTATAATTATAATGCCTTTGTCGCTGCTTTTAGAAGAACTTTTGACCCTCCAGGTAGAAAGGTCAATGCAGCTAGATTACTATTGCGCCTTAGACAAGATAACCAAACCCTTGTGGATTATGCACTAGAGTTCAGGTCTTTGGCGGCAGAAGTTAAGTGGAATGAACAGGCCTATATAGACGTATTTGTAAACGGATTATCTGATGTAATCCTAGACGAGGTGGCTACTAGAGAGCTCCCTGAAAGTTTGGAGGATTTAATTTCGTTTATTTCTCGTATTGACGAACGTTTAAGAGAGAGACAGAACACTCGTGATAATACTCGTAGACCTTTCTCTAAACTAGCGCCTTTATTTCAAAATCCTCAAACCACTATCCCATTTTTTTCTGAACCTATGCAAATAGGCAATACTCGCCTCTCAGAAGAGGAGAGACAGTACAGAAGAAAGGAGGGATTGTGTATGTATTGTGGAGTAAGAGGGCACCTTCGCCTAAATTGTCCTAATCTTCCGGGAAACGCTCGCACCTAAGTTTCTCTAGAGGACAGGCCTTGGGTGTTTCTATTTTGTCCTCTATACACAATTATAGAGATCACAGGCTTCTACTACCGGTTTCTTTAGCATGGGAGAAGGGAGTAATAAAGACTATGGCATTGATAGACTCCGGAGCTGCTGAGAGCTTTATCGACCAAGTTTTTGTTTCTAAACACTCTATCCCATCTCAGCGAAGAGATACTCCCTTGAGGCCATAGATGGTAGACCATTATCTGAACCTGTGATTTCTCATGAGACTATACCTGTTATTTTGACTGTTGGTATCTTACACGAGGAGGATATATCCCTTATGCTTATCTCTTCTCCTTCTGTTCCTATAGTTCTGGGGTATCCATGGTTAAAGAAACATAACCCTATTATTGATTGGGAGCTAGGGGAGATAACTTCATGGGGTCAGGGTTGCCAGGACAGGTGTTTACAGAAAGTCTC
Organism: Pelobates fuscus; assembly: GCF_036172605.1. Lineage (NCBI taxonomy): Eukaryota > Metazoa > Chordata > Amphibia > Anura > Pelobatidae > Pelobates > Pelobates fuscus. The sequence goes on from NC_086328.1 coordinate 78,632,540, forward strand.
ACCACTTTGCGTAGGCAATACACCGGTTAACTCCACCCAGTCTACAGACTTACAAATACCGTCTCGATACATAGATCTAAAGGCAGTCTTTGACAAGAAGAATGCTGATACTTTACCTCCACACAGGTCCTTTGATTGCAAGATTAAACTCCTACCTGGTACTATGCCTCCGAGGGGCAATGTATATCCTTTATCCACTAAGGAGAACTTAGTCTTAGAGGAGTATATCCGTGAGAATCTAGACAAGGGATTCATTAGGAGATCATCCTCGCCTGCCGGGGCCGTTTTTTTTTTTTGTGAATAAAAAGCATGGCACGTTAAGGCCTTGCATTGATTACCGAGGTTTGAATAAAATAACTATCAGAAATGCATACCCTATTCCCTTGATTACTGAGCTCTTTGATCGTTTAAAGGGTTCCAAGATTTTCACCAAGTTAGATCTCAGAGGGGCGTATAACTTGGTGAGAATTCAGCAGGGAGACGAGTGGAAAACAGCGTTCAATACTCGATATGGGCACTATGAGTACACGGTAATGCCTTTTGGGCTCTGTAATGCACCGGCAGTATTTCAGGATCTGATCAATGAAGTTCTTAGGGAATTTCAACAGGATTGTGTTATTGTATATTTAGATGATATACTAATACACTCTAGAGAAATTGAGACCCACCACAGACAAGTCAGAAGGGTATTGCGCAAACTCCTACAACATGGATTGTACTGCAAATTGGAGAAATGTAGTTTTGATCAATCTCAGATAAACTTTCTTGGTTACGTGATTTCTGGGGAAGGCTTTAAAATGGATCCGGATAAACTCCAGTCTATTTTGGATTGGCCATTACCTAGGGGTCTCAAGGCCATTCAGAGGTTTATTGGATTCTCCAATTACTATAGGCGCTTCATTAAAGGATACTCTTCCATTATTGCTCCTATTACCAATATGACCAGACAGGGGGCTGATACTAAGACTTGGTCTACTGAAGCTCTCGTTGCCTTCAAGACACTTAAGGAACTTTTTGCTTCTGCACCAATTTTGGTTCACCCCGATACGACTTTACCTTTCCTACTCGAGGTAGACGCCTCAGAGACAGGTATAGGTGCCATCTTGTCTCAAAGGTTAGGCGTGGATAAACCATTACATCCATGTGGTTTTTTCTCCAAGAAACTATCTGGGACTGAAAGCAGATATGATATTGGTGACAGGGAACTACTAGCTGTTATCATGGCCTTAAAGGAGTGGAGACATTTATTGGAGGGGACCTTGCATCCTGTTACTATTCTGACGGATCACAAGAACTTGTCTTATATTGGGGAGGCCAAGCGCTTATCCGCCAGACAAGCTCGTTGGTCCTTGTTCCTCACCCATTTCAATTACGTGCTCACTTATAGACCTGGTTCTAAGAACTCTAAGGCCGATGCTTTGTCTCGCCAACATGAACCTTCTACTATATCTGAGACGGTTTTCTCTTCTATAGTTCCCAAATGCAATATTATCGCCAACACTAGCCTCAGGATTCATTCTCCGTTGCTTGCCGAGATTATGAAGCTACAACATCTGGCTCCTAGACAGAGTCCTGAGTCACGGCATTTTGTTCCTGCTGAACTCCAACTAGAACTGCTACAATGCTTTCACAATAGTAAGGTGGCTGGGCATCCTGGCATTCGTAAGACATGCTCCTTAATAGCCAAAGATTTCTGGTGGCCCACCTTACGTAAAGATATTAGGGATTTCGTTGAAGCATGTGAGGTCTGTATGAAGACTAAACGACCTCAGACGCTTCCATGTGGGCTTTTGCATCCCTTGGAAATTCCCGAGAAACCATGGACCTGTTTGGCTATGGATTTCATTGTCGATTTACCTGTTTCTAAAAAACAGACTGTGATTCTCACGGTGGTTGACAGGTTTACTAAGATGGCTCATTTCGTGCCCTTACCTAAACTTCCATCTTCCCCTGAATTGGCTGAGATATTCGCTAAAGAGATATTTCGTTTACATGGGATACCTTCCAAAATTGTTTCTGATAGAGGTTCCCAATTTGTTTCCCGTTTTTGGAAGTCATTCTGCTCTCAAATGGGTATCAAATTGAATTTCTCTTCTGCCTATCATCCCCAGTCTAACGGAGCTGCTGAACGCACTAATCAAAAGATCAAGCAATATTTGCGTTGTTTTGTTTCCGAACACCAGGACGATTGGGTTGGTCTGATTCCTTGGGCAGAGTTCGCACACAACAATCTCGTTTGTGATTCTACTCGTTCTAGCCCCTTTTTCATGAATTATGGCTTTCATCCCTCCATTCTTCCCTCGGTTTCTCCTTCCCAAGGAGTACCGTCGGTTGATGTTCATGTTGCCAATCTGAGGAAGTTGTGGGATCAGACTCGACAAATTCTTCTGCATAATTCCATGTTGTTCAAGAAACACGCTGATAAACATAGAAGGGCGGCTCCAGTCTTTGTTCCAGGGGACAGGGTATGGTTGAGTACCAAAAACATTCACTTGAAGGTTCCTTCTATGAAATTCGCTCCTCGTTATATTGGACCTTACAGGGTCTTGACTCGAATTAACCCAGTTGCGTATCGTCTGGCTCTTCCATCTGCCTTACGCATTCCTAACTCCTTTCATGTTTCCTTGTTAAAACCCCTAATATGTAACAAGTTTTCCTCCACGGCATCCTCTCCTCGCTCTGTTCAGGTTGAGGGACAAGAGGAGTATGAAATCAATTCCATCATCGATTCTCGTATCTCCCGGGGGAAGTTACAATATCTGGTTGATTGGAAGGGATATGGTCCTGAGGAGAGGTCTTGGATACCTCAGGAGGATGTGCATGCGCCTCGCCTCCGCAGGGCTTTTCACTCCCGTTTTCCATCTCGTCCCGGTTCCTTCCGCCCGGTGGGCGTTTCTGAGGGGAGGGGTACTGTCAGGGTACCTGCCGTCTCTACCTCTGTGGAGGTGAGACACTTGGACGTTCTTCCTCGCAAAAGGGTTGAATCACTCGTTCCTCGCGGTTCCCTCGGTCGTTTACACGCCGGCCGCGAGGGATCCACTTCCTTTTATGACGCGGCGTTCAGTAGCCGAAGTCATGACGACAACCCAACCCGATCTGTCAATCAAGCCCCAAGCACGAATGAGGATTCGTCGGGGGCGTGATTACCTGTTTAGAATCAGGGTATAAAAGAGGGCTTTCTACGTTTGTTCATTGCCCTGTCGTGGTTCTAGCTTGTCTAGTCACTCAGTGCTCTTGTATTCTGTTAGTTTCTTTGGTTTTGACCCGGCTTGTCTGTTCTACCTCGTTTACCTCTATTACCCTTTGACTCGGCTTGTCTCTCGTTTACCTGCTCTCTCGTTCCCTCGACCTCGGCTTGTCTCTAGACCATTCTTTACTACTCTTACGTTAGTCCGGCCATTCTAAGGTCCGGTATACGTACCCTGTACCTGTTTGTACTCTGCGTGTTGGATCCCTGTCCCGATCCTGACATACTGCTCCTGTGCCAAGAGCTACGGACTGACCCGATCGCAGAGATGGGACCATCCTCCGGCATCCTGATTCAAGAGACACCAGGGTTCATCTTGACAGAGAAGAGGATCCTGACCCGACGTGTGTTCGTCAGCTTGGACCCCAAGATTTCCATCGAGAAGGCATACAACATTTCATCGATGCAGCTTCCTGAGTTACAGACTTGGTACCAGATGCACCTCCAAAGAGCACAGGACCGTGTGCGAAAACATCTTGGAGCAAGCCCGGAAACCATTTGTATCCAGTACTATTTCGATGAGCAACCGACCCAAAAGGTTCCTCACTGCTATAATTGTTGCATTAGTTTGTGCCACTGTCGGTGCAGTTGTCGCAACTGGAATGTCTGCAGCCAACTCTATTACTGTCCAAAAGCTGGATATGGAAATCTATGCGCTAAAGCAACACATTAACAATATTCATCAGGTGATAAAAAAACAAAGAACACTTCTTCAAGACGTGTTAACTATTGTGGAAGACACAGTTGTTACAACAAATTTGCATTCAGAGTTAATTGCCAAATCCACTGAGTTGCACCAAAGTCATGACTTATTTAACCCCTTAAGGACCAAACTTCTGGAATAAAAGGGAATCATGACATGTCCCACACGTCATGTGTCCTTAAGGGGTTAAGCGTGAAATTCTAATTCTGCATGACCCAATATTGTTCCACACACAAGCTTTTCTTGACGAAGTGCAAACTGGAATTATCAAATTGGCAGGGGGACGCATACCTCTGTATTTTGTATCCAAGGATATTGTTCATGCGATGCTTGCCAATGTGGATGGAGACAGGGGCGGACTGAGAACCCTCAGGGCCCCCGGGCAAAATAAATCAAGGGCCCCCTTACAGGCCCCACCCATACTCCGCAGCAAGCGCCACCCATGTCCCGCCTCCATGCACCGCCTCCAGCCACACCCTACACAATCTTTAGACACAAGGAACAAAAGTGCAATAATGCCTTCAAGGCCCCAGTAGAGACTACAATTGAGGGCTAATGGGCCATGGAGGGGGGTCTTTCTAGCAGAGGCTATCTCAGTGTCCTTTAGAGAGTGTGTTAGAAAGAATCCCCTCCATGCCCTGTTAGAGACTACAATGGAGTCTAATAGGCTTGGAAGGGGGTCTTTCTAACAGAGGCCATCTCAGTGTCCCTGCTGGAAACAGTCGCCTCCAGGCCCCAGTAGAGACTACAATTGAGGGCTAAAGGGCCATGGAGGGGGGGAGCATTCTAGCAGACACTATCTCAGTGTCCTTTAGAGAGTGTGTTAGAAAGAATTTCCTCCAGGTCCCATTAGAGACTACAATGGAGTCTAATGGGGCCTGGAGGGGGGTCTCTCCAACACTCTGGTTCCTATTCACAATATAGCAACACAACATAGCTCGCTGATACCTAGGCCAAGTTGGCTCCTCTTACCTTAATTACTGTTGCTGGCTGGCAGTCTGTGGGCTTGCTGGCTGCGGATGGCAGGCTGTGGGCTTGCTGGCTGCGGCTGGCAGGCTGTGGGCTTGCTGGCTGCGGCTGGCAGGCTGTTGGCTTGCTGGCTGCGGCTTGCTGGCTGTGGCTTGCTGGCTGGCAGGCTGTGGCTTGCTGGCTGCGGTTGGCAGACTGTGGGCTTGCTGGCTGTAAGCCTAACTGGTGGCCTGTGGGCTGGCTGGCTGGCTACTGGCCAGCCTGTGGGCTGGCTGGCTGGCTGGCTGGCCGGCCTGTGGGCTGGCTGGCTGGCCTGTGGGCTGGCTGGCTTGCAGGCTACTGGGGCACTTGTAGATTATTTAAAGAAATAATCCATGCACAATAACCACTACTGCTCTGTGTAGTCGTTATGGTGCCAGGAGGGCCGGGCCCCCCTCCCAGAGTAAGTAGTCAAACCGTTTAAGAACAGTTTGACCACTTACCTGGGGTCTGCTGGGATATGGGGCTGTAGTAGGGTATAGGAGGAGTGGTGCAATGTGTAAGGGGTACAGTGTGTGTGAAAGGTTCAGTGTGTGTGTGAGGGGGTGTAGTGTGTGAATGTGTAGGGTGTGTGAGGCAATGTGTGTAAATGTGTAGGCTGAGCTCCCGGGTCCTCTCTTCCTCCCTCCCCTGCCGGCTGCCCGCACGGTGCCTGCGGACAGGGGAGGGGGCAATTGCCCTCCTCTTACTCCCCCCTCCCCCTCTTCTTACCCCCCTTCTTACTCCCACCCTCTTCTTACTCCCCCCTCACTCTCTTCTTACCCCCTTCTTACTCCCCCTTCTTACTCCCACCCTCTTCTTACTCCCCCCTCACTCTCTTCTTACCCCCTTCTTACTCCCCCCTCTTCTTACTCCCCCTTCTTACTCTCCCCCTCTTCTTACTCCCCCTCCCCCTCTTCTTACTCCTCCCTCTTCTTACTCCCCCCTCCCCTTACCCCCTCTTCTTACTCCCCCTTCCTCTTTTTACTCCCCCTCCCCCTCTTCTTACCCCCTTCTTACTCCCCCCTGTCTTCTTACTCCCCCTCCCTCTCTTCTTACTCCCCCCTCCCTCTCTTCTTACTCCCCCCTCTTCTTACCCCCTCTTCTTACTCCCCCCTCCCCCTCTTCTTACTCCCCCTTCTTACTCCCCCTCCCCCTCTTCTTACTCCTCCCTCTTCTTACTCCCCCCTCCCCCTACCCCCCTCTTTTTACTCCCCCCTCCCCCCCCCTCTTCTTACCCCCTTCTTACTCCCCCCTCTCTTCTTACTCCCCCCTCTTCTTACTCCCCCCTCCCTCTCTTCTTTCTCCCCCCTCTTCTTACTCCCCCCTCTTCTTACTCCCCCTTCTTACTCTCCCCCTCTTCTTACTCCACCTCCCTCTTCTTACTCCCCCCTCCCCTTACCCCCCTCTTCTTACTCCCCCTTCCTCTTTTTACTCCCCCCTCCCCCTCTTCTTACCCCCTTCCTACTCCCCCCCTCTCTTCTTACTCCCCCCTCTTCTTACCCCCTCCCCCTCTTCTTACTCCCCCTTCCTCTCTTCTTACTCCCCCCTTCCTCTTTTTACTCCCCCCTCCCCCTCTTCTTACCCCCTTCTTACAGCCCCCTCCCTTCTTACTCCTCCCTCCCCCTCTTCTTACCCCCTTCTTACTTCCCCCTCCCTTCTTACTCCCCCCTCCCCCTCTTCTTACCCCTTCTTACTCCCCCCTCTTCTTACCCCCCCTTTTCTCTTCTTATCCCCCTCTCTCTCTTCTTACTCCCCCTCCCTCTCTTTCCCTCCCTCCCTCTCTCTTCTTACCCCCCTCTCTCTTCTTACCCCCCTCTCTCTTCTTACCCCCTCCCTCTCTCTTCTTACCCCCCTCCCTTCTTACCCCCTCCCTTCTTAACCCCCTCCCTCTCTCTTCTTACCCCCTCCCTCTCTTCTTACCCCCCTCCCTCTCTTCTTACCGCATCCCTCTCACTTCTTACCCCCACTCCGTCTCTCTTCTTACCCCCTCCCTCTCTCTTCTTACCCCCCTCCCTCTCTCTTCTTACCCCCCTCCCTCTCTTTTTACCCCCTCTCTCTTTTTACCCCCCCTCTTTTTAACCCCCCTCCCTCTCTCTTTTTACCCCCTCTCTTTTTAACCCCCCTCTCTTTTTAACCCCCTCCCCTTCCCCTCTATTTTTAACCCCCCTCCCCTCCCTCTCTCTTTTTAACCCCCTTCCCCTCCCCTCCCTCTCTCTTTTTAACCCCCCTCCCCTCCCTCTCTCTTTTTAACCCCCTCCCTCTCTCTTTTTACCCCCCCTCCCCTCCCTCTCTCTTTTTAACCCCCCTCCCCTCCCTCTCTCTTTTTAACCCCCCTCCCTCCCTCTCTCTTTTTAACCCCCCTCCACTCCCTCTCTCTTTTTAACCCCCCTCCCCTCCCTCTCTCTTTTTAACCCCCCTCCCCTCCCTCTCTCTTTTTAACCCCCTCCCCTCCCTCTCTCTTTTTAACCCCCTCCCCTCCCTCTCTCTTTTTAACCCCTCCCCTTTAGCGTTTCCAAGCTGCTCGTCGGTCCGCGCGCCCGGCCGGAGTGATAGGAAGGTGCACACTCGCGCAGAACAGGAGTTTCTGTTTCCTGTACCCGGTCGGACTGACAGGAAGGTGCACACTGAATGTGCACTTCCTATCACTCCGGCCGGGCGCGCGGACCGGCAAGCAGCTCGGCCACGCTACAGGGGAGGTGAGAAGCTGCAGCCGCCTGAGGCTCTTAAGAGAGCACTCAGGCGGCTGCAGCATTTAAAGGGGCGGGCGGGCGGGCCCCCCTCCCGGCCGGGCCCTCGGACCATGTCCGAAGTGCCCGACCGGTCAGTTCGCCACTGGCTGGAGAAACAATTGAGCCTATGCAATTAAATCTGCCCTTTATGATGGGGAGCGCTATACCTCTCTTAATTGATCCGGAACGTATGGAGATTTGCTTTTTATTGGCTATACCATATGTAGCTCTCAAAAACATTTTTCAAATGAAAACAATTTACAATGTCGGTACATGGAAGGAAAATATCCACGTAAAAGTTCAAACCCCAGATGTTTTGGCTTTTCAACTGTGGGTACCAGATTGATATTCAATACCCATTTTGAATGACTTTGAAAAATTCCAAGACAATAATTTCCAATGTGATGGAAAACCTTTTGTGTACGATTCTACCAATGCTTTGTGTGAGATCGAGTCACTTAAACATGGCTCTGAAACATGTCAAGTAACTATGTCAAAAAACGACAGTAATGCGTTAGTACATGCTATCTTAGTAAAAGATAAATGGTTGGTTAGCACGTGTCTTAAAAACATGAGTGTTTTTCGCAGGGACCAGGAGACTAATAAAGTCATTGCCTTACCAGCACCTGTCTCACTGATCAAGGTACCCCACGACTCTCGTATCACCATCGGTGACGTTACGCTATACCCTGTGTACACTGACGTCATCGAAAGTGCCATTGAGATTGTGGATCCCTTCCAGAATCTAGATATCCCTCTAGATCCTAATCTAAAGTTCTTACTGGACCATAAGCCCAACCACACTATCCAAATGTCAATCAGAAAAGATAACATTTCTGTGGACACATTTAAGTACTCTGAGCTAGATACTGACCTTATTGCTCGTGTTGACTGGTTCATCTATGTTAAGATTGTTATTGGGTGTGCTATGATAATAATGATATTATGGTTGATTGTACTAAGTGTAAAGTTCAAAGCTCTTACAGGTACAAAAATATACAAAAATGTTCATACAAACATTGAAAGATACATTCAAAGATACATGAATAGCATGCCTTTAAAAAGAAAAAAGTTTTTCACTGTAAGCTAATAGCAGTCAGTGTCCTTCAAGCGGGTGTCAGGTCTCTATCTCCTGCTGAGGCCAGTCTAAGGTGTGAAGTACATATGCACAAGGTGAGACTTTTTACTGGCAAGGGGTGGTTACTATGGTGACAACTTGCACAGCTTGTGTTTCTGTACTTTACCAGTGAGCGGCTAATCTAAGACTGGTCAGTGTCTTTGCAAGTAGATGTTATTGGCAGTAAGCTAGTAAAAAATGGAGACAAGCTTGTTAAGCAGTCCTTAATTAGTAGCCACTCCATCTAATTGCCCACCTAGACACCACCAAATGCCCATAGTTCCCCCATATTACCTTTTATTTAACTTTATTTTGTGCTCGGACCTAGGTCCTGGGCGCCGCCATGTTTGTGTGGGCAGATGCAGGCCACAGATGCAGGACACATCATCTGCCCTGTCAGGATATTTATATCAGCAGACATTTTGTGCTAAAATAGAAATTCAAAGTGTATATTGCCAGAGTCACTCAGAACAGAGCTGACTCCAGTTTGGATTTCAGGCTAACAAAGGCACATACATTTCTTGCTTTCAGTAAGACTAGCCACTAGCCTGAGCTAAATAGGCTAACACTCAAGCAACACTTGCACACTTCCATGCAACCAATCATACATCCATTCAAGTTCCTGAGACTATCTACTCATCTGATGAGAACATCTACTTAACTGGTAATTATGCTGGTTTATTTAATTAATCTAAATTAATTTAAAAAAATTCATAGCATGATATCTGACTGGATAAATCACGGTCAGATTTCAATATTAGAAATCTTAGTTAACTAAAGAATATATAGTTATAAACATTCCATTCTGCAGGTGGAATTAAGAGTAATTATATATTAACCCCTTAAGGACTGAGCCAAATGTACACGTTGTGAACAGAACAAAACGTAAACAAAACCTGGCATTTGCGCTATATGTCTGTCCAACCGTAATTCACCTCTTTCATATTAAATGCACCCCCCCCTTATTATATATAATTTTATCCAGGGGAAACAGGGCTTTCATTTAATATCAAATATTTAGCTATGAAACATAATTTAATATGAAAAAAATGGGAGAAAATAAGAAATGTTGTTATTTTTTTAGTTCTACATGACATTTTAACTGTCAATGTCATAATACTGTTTGCTTTTACTGCAATAAAATACACATATTTGTATTCAGCAAAGTCTCATGTGTAAAACAGTACCCCCTATGTACAGGTTTTATGGTGTTTTGGGAAGTTACAGGGTCAAATATAGCGTGTTACATTTGAAATTGAAATTCGCCAGATTGGTTACGTTGCCTTTGAGACTGTATAGTAGCCCAGGAAATACATTTACACCCATTTTTAGTAGCCATTGGTCACAAACACTGGCCAAAGTTAGCGTTAGTATTTGTTTGTGTGTGAAAAATGCAAAAAACGCCAATTTTGACCAGTGTTTGTGACTACTAAAAAAGACTGGACATACCCCATTTGCAATACCTTGGGTTGTCTACTATTGCAAATGGTATGCCATTAACACAAGCCTTATATTTGACGCTGTAACTTTTGAAAACAACATAAAACCTGTACATGAGGGGTACTGTTGTACTCGGGAGACTTCGCTGAACACAAATATTTGTGTTTCAAAACAATAAAAAGTATCACAGCAATAATATCGATTGTGTAAGTGCTGTTTGTGCGTGAAAAATGCAAAAAACGTCACTTTTACTGGCGATATCATCGTTGTAATATATTTTACTGTTTTGAAACACTAATATTTGTGTTCAGCGAAGTCTCCCGAGTAAAACAGTACCCCCCATGTACAGGTTTATGTTGTCTTGGAAAGTTATAGGGTTAAATATAGTGCTAGCAAATTAAATTCCCTATACTTTCGGCATGGGTTGTCAGGCAGGTCCCGCTAATTGGAATTAATTAGGATACCTAATTATGTAAAAATATTACATAAATATATGTGTAGAATTAATATATGTATATATATATATATATATATATATATATATATATATATATATATATATACATATGTATATATATATATATATATAATTTTTTTTAAATATTTTTATTTATATATAGGTATATATATAGTGATATATACGTATATATTTATGTATAAAGATATATATATATATATATATTATTTCGTTCTACGTGTATTTTGATATAAATATATATATATATTACTATCACAATACAGTTAGAACGAAATAACACACATCTATATATTTTTTAATTATTTATTTTTAATTATTTTTTTAATGTTTTTTTTTACGTATTTACATATTTTTTTATATTATATATAAATATATAACAATAATTATATATATATTTAAGCAGTGTCAGTCTACATGTAATTTGATATTAATATATATATATATATATATATATATATATATATAATATATATATATTAATAGTAAAATACACCTAGACGGTGTATGTGTGTGTAATATATATATATGATCTAAGTATATAATTAATATTTTTTTTACACTTATTTTAAAAAAAAATATTTGAATTCAGCCACCAGGGGGACTAACTGTCATTACAGGCAGTCCCCCTGCTGGCAATGCCTGAGCCAGCTAACCCAGCCATGTGATTGTGAGGTCCTCGCAAGGATCTCACTCTCACATGGCCGGGGGGGCTGCTGGAGGGCGGACGTGATGCGGAGGGCTCCCTGGGAGTCCCCCCAACCGCGATCGCCGGCGTGGGATCGCCGGCAACCGGGTAAGTAAGAAAAAAACGGAGGGCGTACAATTACACCCGGCGGCGTTTAGAGCCGCTTAAAATAGGGCATAATTGTACGCACTCCGGTCTTAAGGGGTTAATGTGATATCATCACATGTTAGCATACCATTATTTTTATCCAGGTGTATTGATTTTCTCTAAAATAAGATAAGATATCTTTTTAGGCAAATTAAAATTCGGCTTATAGAATCTGGTAGATTTTTCTTATTGGATGGTGCCAGGAAATGAGTAATGAGCTGGTTTCAATGTTATTTTAATTAAAATTACATGAGAGTAGGGTATTATATGCCTAGGAGGATCTAGCCAGCATTGAAAGGGTTACTCAGTTGATCTAACTGTTAGCCAAAGTTTTATGGCCTTTCGCTGCGCTGTGTGAAAGGAAGCTTTCTTTGTCTGTGAAGCCCCTCATAAATCTTGTCTTGACAATTGATGCTGTAAACATTGGAACGTGTATTGCCATTGTATTGCATACTATGTTATACTAAATATTCATTGATTATTATCACGCATGTTACATATTATTATTATTTAATTTGTCACAATAAATTGTATCTATTTTTATAACAAATTGTGATTTTATTTGTATGGAATACATTTCACTTACATGATAACGATCTTTGGGATCTAGAGAATTGAAATAGTGGGCAATTCTCGACTGTTTACTATTATCATCCCATAAATATCCCCACAGCCCACGCTAGATAGCACTGTGAAATTCCCGCGCATGCCCAGTTAAATACTTGGGCATTCGCTAGTCATCAGAAAGACGAATGAATGAATAGAAATGTTCACAAGAACAAACAAACACCGAATGTCGGTGTTTGTTTGTTTGTTTATTCTGTTTCTTACAAGGAGGGAGCTACCAGCTTGCAGCTCCCTACTTGTAATATGTAAAAATCGAAGCATCAGCGAGCAGTGCTCCCCGCCACTTTCTAACCCCACCATGTCCTTCCTTACTGTATGGGGGTCAATATTCAGAAAAGCTCCGGAATGCCCCTACTCGCTATGCTATATGTCCCCCGTTTAGTTGAATAGCTCCCACTCACCGGCATGGGTAGGGGTTTAGGGAAGACACTATGTCCTCTTCATAGTTAACCTCTTAGTGACCAGACAGTTTTTCAATTTTCTTACCATTAAGGTTGTTTTTACATTTCTGCAGTGTTTGTGTTTAGCTATAATTTTCCTCTTACTCAGTTACTGTACCCACATATATTATATACAATTTTTCTCGCCATTAAATGTTCTTTCTAAAGATACCATTATTTTCATCAGACAATAAAATTTACTATAAAATTTTTTATAAAATATGATGAAAACATCATCACTGAACACAAACATTAGTGTTTTAAAACAGTACAACGTATTACAACAATGGTATCATCAGTGAAAGTGCAGTTTTTGTGTAAAAAATGCATATAATATGTTTTATGGTTTTGAAACATTAATATTTGTATTCAGCGAAGTCTCCCAAGTAAAACAGTAACCCCCATGTACAGGTTTTAGGGTGTCATGGAAAGTTACGGGGTTAAATACAGTGCTAGCAAATTTAATTCTCTGGACTTTAGGCCTGAGTTGTCAGGCAGGTCCCCCAAATTGAAATCAATAAAATTACTTAAAGGAGTACTATAGGGTCAGAAACACAAACATGTATTCCTGACCCTATAGGGTTAAAACCACCATCTAGCCACCTTGGTCCCCTCATGCCTCCCTAAATATAGTAAAATCTTACTTGTATTCAAGTCTGGAGCTGCTTACTTTGTCCCTGTTTCCTTTAGACCTTCCCACTGCCTGCTGACATCAGCAGAAGTGGTAGCCTGATCCAACCACAATGCTTCCCCATAGGATTGACTGAGACTGACAAAGAGGCAGATCAGGGGCAGAGCCAGCACAATTCAAACACAGCCCTGGCCAATTAGCATCTCCTCATAGAGATGAATTGAATCAATAAATCTCTATGAGGAAAGTTCAGTGTCTACATGCCGAGGGAGGAGATACTGAATGTTTGGATGCATTTTAGGCAGCCATGACCCAGGGCGGATCTCTAACAGCCATCTGAGGAGTTGCCAGTGAAGTTATCACTAGGCTGTAATGTAAACACTGCATTTTCTCTGAAAAGACCGTGTTTACAGCAAAAAGCTTGAAGGTAATGATTCTACTAACCAGAACAAATTCAATAATCTGTAGTTGTTCTGGTGACTATAGTGTCCCTTTAATTATGTAAAAATGTTACCTAAAAATGTACATAGAATTTAAATATATATATACATATTTATATATTTGAAGTCTACTTGTATATTTATGACATTATGTAATTATGGAGCAAACTCCAACCATAAGTATGGTTGCTGGACTTTTTTGGTCTTGAAAAAAGTCCGGCAAGGACTGAAACGTCGACACTTCTTTGTATTACTTGATGCTTGAATAAACAGCACGATTAGAAATATAATTGAGTCCTGTGAGTGCACCTCAACAAGAACCTATATATATATATATATATAAATATATATATATATATATATATATTGTGAAGAAATTACCCTGTAATTCGGTATTTCTTCATTTTTCCCTTCGGTACATGGAACTACCGAACAAAGACCACCCCCTGGCTCATTTAACTTCAAAGCCTGCGTCAATTAAACCCTCTACATGTGCGGCCAGCGTTCGTACTACCGAACGCCACGTGGCTGAGAAAACCGCGGCCATCTTTTTTTCATACGAACAAAGGCAGCGGGACTTGGTCGTCGAGTGTCTGGAACTAAAATCGGACACTCGACTTCCCGAACACCGGTCTCAAACACACGACGCTGGATCTATATGTACCGATTAGCTAGAAGAGCGCTATTCGGTACGGTTGTGCATACGAATGAGGGGAACAATCGCTGCTAGGAGCCAGGGGAATCCATTCGGTACTTTTATTCGTTTTTCTCCTTTTTCTAAAGTGGCCAGCAAAACCACCCAAACTTGTGGAACTATTTTGGGCAGCCCACCCACGGTGAACCGGTCACAAAGGACTTCCATGGTTTTTGAGAACCCCTGAACCGATCTCGGTGAAATTTGAATATGTTGGTCACCCAGATCGGGGCTATCAGGGGACATATTATTTGTGGGGATACCATATGTATAAAGGGGTGTTCCAGATATTGGGAAAAATTTTGATTTTTCTGCCTGGAGATAATCAAGTTATTACTTTATCAGACTTGATTATCTCCAGGGCTAGGGGAGGGAATTATATGTTTGTGCTGGGTGTGTTTTATGTTTTTACTGTACGGGATTGGTTATATTTTGTCCCTCCCTGTGGGATGTCCCCTTGCATGGGGACTTGCATAAAAGCCTGTGTGTTAATTAAAGCCAGTTCAGCTTGTACCTTTCTTCTTGACTTCGGCTGTTATTTGGAATTCGTATGCTTTACTAAGGGAATTATCTTGTAAAGCTATTGGTTTTTCTTATGGATTTCGTCTATTGCAACTACTGAATGGAGAGCTATATATACTAGGCTCTGGCGGTTCGGGAGGAAACTACTGAAGGAGGTTTAAATATACTTGGTTTCCTTACATACATACATATATATATATATATATATATATATATATATATATATATATATATAGAAAAATAACTCTTGCACTCCAACATTGAAAAGTGGTACCAGGTGCACAGTTCCAAATAAATATAAAAAAGAAGAATATTGGGGGGGCGGGGCTTGACCCTGGAACAGAGCAGACGCACGATACCGAAGCTCCTGCTCCTGGCGGCGATATTTATCGATTTAAACTCACACTAAGCGACTACCGACTCGATGCCAGCTGCTGGAGGCAAGGGGAAAGCAAGCCCTACTTACTGATACCACATATGCACCCCCTCGAGCCGAAATCACACAAGCGACCGATGCGGCCTACAAGCATGGCCGGGGCGGGGGAGACGGCCGCTCTCCCGCCGCGGCATAGAGAGAAGCTTTCTAGCAGGGACACCCGTCCCCCCCCCAGTGGACCGGCGGGGGTTATCCCGGTCCCCATCGACAAGCAACAAGCGCCCATCTGCAGTTTCACTTGGCATGAAAACTCGGGCACGACACAAGACGGGCCTCGTGCACAAACCGAAACACAAATGACGCCGATACATGCTGATCCTGGCGGAGACATGATTGAGCGCTCCATCAAACGTATAGATGAGGCCTTCCAGCGCTTCTGGGAGAGACTGGAGCAGCGCATGGCACCGCAGTCACCAAAGTATGTACGGGAGGACAAGGAGAAAAGGCCGAGCACGCCCCGCTCGGACAGATTCCGACCTAGGGCACACGCCAACCAGGCTCCCTGTCATCCTAGGCCGAAGGCCAAACGGGCAGGGGTGTATTAGCCGCGAGGCAAACAAGGCATTTGCCTTGGGCGGCATTTTCCAGGGGGCGGCAAAAAACGCCGCCCCCAAATGCCCAAGGCAAATGTCTTGTTAGCCTTGCGGCTAACAGACATGCTGGGCTGGTTGCTGGTTGCTGGGCGGCCGGCGAGGGAGCTCTTCCCCTGAGCTCTCTGCTCAGCTCCCTCGCGCGCCGCCCGCAGAGTGAGGCTGGGAGGCGGAGCCGGAATATGACGTCATATTCCGGCTCCCAGTCTCACTCTGCGGGCGGCGTGCGAGGGAGCTGAGCAGAGAGCTCAGGGGAAGAGCTCCCTCGCCGGCCGCCCAGCCTGCTCGCCAGCGCCGCCCTGCAGCCACTGGACCACCAGGGAATGGGAGAACTCCCCCACCCCCAGCATTCCCAAAGGTAAGGAGGCTGGGGGGGGGGGGAGTAAATAAAAAAAAATGTGTTAATGTGAGTGTGTGTGTGTCTCTGACTGTGTGTGTCTGATAGTGTGTGTGTGTGTGTCTCTGACTGTGTGTGTCTGATAGTGTGTGTGTGTGTCTGTTAGTGTGTGTGTGTGTGTGTCTGTTAGTGTGTGTGTGTGTGTGTCTGTGACTGTGTGTGTTAGTGTGTGTGTCTGTCTGTTAGTGTGTGTGTGTGTGTGTCTGTGACTGTGTGTGTTAGTGTGTGTGTGTGTCTGTTAGTGTGTGTGTGTGTCTGTTAGTGTGTGTGTCTGTTAGTGTGTGTGTGTGTGTGTCTGACTGTGTGTCCGACAGTGTGTGTCTGTTAGTGTGTGTGTCTCACTGTGTGTGTCTG
This sequence comes from Pelobates fuscus, assembly GCF_036172605.1. NCBI lineage: Eukaryota > Metazoa > Chordata > Amphibia > Anura > Pelobatidae > Pelobates > Pelobates fuscus. The sequence goes on from NC_086328.1 coordinate 78,649,207, forward strand.
TTAGTGTGTGTGTCTGACTGTGTGTGTCTGTTAGTGTGTGTGTGTGTGTGTGTGTCTGACTGTGTGTGTTTGTTAGTGTGTGTGTCTCACTGTGTGTGTCTGTTAGTGTGTGTGTGTCCGACTGTGTGTGTTTGTTAGTGTGTGTGTCCGACTGTGTGTGTTTGTTAGTGTGTGTCTCACTGTGTGTGTCTGTTAGTGTTTGTGTGTCCGACTGTGTGTGTTTGTTAGTGTGTGTGTGTCCGACTGTGTGTGTTTGTTAGTGTGTGTGTCCGACTGTGTGTGTTTGTTAGTGTGTGTGTCTCACTGTGTGTGTTCGACTGTGTGTGTTTGTTAGTGTGTGTGTGTCCGACTGTGTGTGTCTGACTGTGTGTGTCTGTTAGCTAGTGTATGCGTATCTGTCAGTGAATGTGTGTGTATTTAGAAGGCGGGGCAGGGGGGAAGGGTTAGGTGGGGGTGGCGCGCGCGCGCGGGGGGGGTGTCTGAGTTTTGTCCTGCCTAGGGCAGCACAAAACCAAGATACACCACTGCAAACGGGGTATACCCCCGCAGCATCGCCCACAACGCCGGAGGACCACCCGCCGCTGGCGGCGCCAGACCACCGGGGCCCTCCGCAGCGCCCATAAAGGGGTAGACCCGGCTGCACTGCATACCCGAGTCTGTGGCACACAGATGCGGTCCTTCCAAAAGGCCTGGGGCTGGAGCGGGGCCCGCTACGGCACACGCAACACTGCCACCATCAGCAGAGCCGCAGGGGCCTCTGGACTCCCCACCGACCGGAGCATACAGCTACAACCCTCCTCAAGTTTGCGCAGACCACAGGATTACCGTGCGACTGCATCACAGCTGCCAACCACGGGAATCGGATGATCCAGGAACTACTCCCGTACCCTGGGGTCAGCTCAGCAGGCAACAGCGGACACATACCCGCACCCCACGGAACATTTGATTAGGAACTAGCCTCAAGTTCCTGTTGGACTCTAACCCCCAGTTTCCGAATGCGAGGTTTACGTTAAACCCGAGACTGCTCCACCTGCCAGCCGTAAATATAAAACTACCGCTGCAACCTCTATATTCCATTTCCCATAAAACGTTGCTGAGCTTATTAGTGCATAAAACGTAGCTCTGCTTACCCGCTATACCTGGCAAGCTACTCAAGACCGAGCCTACCTATAGACCACTGTGCATGTTGTATTATGTTATTCCTGTCATGCTGAATGATATTACATAGCTACTGGTTAATAGATGCTAAGTATTATAACCTATAAGATTTGCCTTTGAACAGCATACAGCTTGTACTATTGTTGCCTACCGTGGTAGGATTGTAAACCTTATGTGACTTATTGCAGTTTTAAACTGTGCAGCTCAAATACACGACCGCAGGCTACCACTATAAGGATGCTCTTACAATGCTAATAATCTTTGCTGCCTAGGGCCACTACGGTGAGGCATATAGCTGGCCCTGCACCCAGGGACGCATTGATGGTGATCTAACTAGCATGGTTACTTACGATATGATAGAAGTACCCTAGTAATAATATACCCGACATAACCTATACCCTAGTACTAAGCACCCACGAGAGCAAAACGCACAAGGTATAAGTAAAGATGATAATTTTGCTTTGTTATATATAATTACTAGCACCCCCCTGTTCACCCTTAGGGCATAAGCAGCCTACGATAATCTGTAAATATCTGCAACACTACTTAGGTAGTATTTTGTTGTGTTCTGATTCGGTGGTTTCTGGAGCGAATCCAGCCTGACTCGCGCTAAATTTGCTTAATGCATGTCTGCGAAATTGAAGTGTACACTGTTTCTCCCCTGACAGCCTAACTTGACAGGCATTGTTCTCGGTTCTACTATGTTTTTGTTACAACTCAGTCTAACTCGCTGGAATAAGCAATAATCATTTACTTTATTTTATTTTATTATCCTGTTTAGCTATGAACACCAACTTGTATGTGAAGCTTGTCTACGCTATTTTGATCACTTTTGTTTCTTATCCAAGCTTGTAACACTATGTCTACTTGAATGTTTCACAAAAAAAAAAAAAAACCCATGGCAATCTTTCTTTGAGGTGCATTGTACACCATCTTGATATTATCTCATGTTACCCCTCAATGCCTCCTCTTTCTCTTCTGTACCCCATGACGTATATGCCATAATAAAAGAAAGATTTACAAAAAAAAAAAGAAGAATATTACCGGCACTCGTAGATTTTCTTTTCCAGTTTATTATGGTAGGTACTATAACAGTCAACGTTTCAGCTCCCGGTCGGAGCTTTCATCAGGACACCAAAGACATCATGTATCATGCAAAGCACACTTATAAAGGACATCTAAAATAACATAACCAATAGACACTCACCTGTTCAGCTGAAATCAGTTCATTCCGATTTTCGGCGTGCACTCAGAGATACTGCGCATGTCAGATACCCGGCCTGTACTTCCGTGTCACATGACCGAGAGGAGGTTCAAACACTGGGTGCGTCACGGTTTCTAGGCAACCGCTGATACATTCAGTCCGGTTTGCTTACCCTGTGATCAGCCGCTCTCGCAAGAGCCTTCCCCCATGTTAGGATACTCCACCCGATGACAACGGATTGCAGTGCTCGATCAGCTGGTGCAGGACGAAAATATCAGATTGAACGAACTGATGGCTCTAAAGTCTAATACCTAACAAATTTGGACAGACCTATCTCCATAGTTTTGGACAAAACTCAGACTAAACAGTCTGTATTGTATATACATCTTATAGTGACGTGACAAGATTATTAAATGTAAAAAATGTGTCAAAATGTGTAAATGAACTAAATATGTAAATAAACTAAGTATTCAAGGGGTTAACTTGCCATGTATATAATCTTTTAATGGCTATGTGTCGAGATGTGACTCTATGAGATATATAAAATGTATGAAACATGTGCCTGATATGTAATAAAATTATGTGTGAGGAAAGCTGTGTACGATACTAAAATATAACTAGAGTGTACATGTAGTGAGAAAAAAAGCTAAAGAAGAAGCTCATATATATGTGAATGTGAATAAGGGTCATGTCTATTTGAAATAGTGATTGCTCTTGATAGACATATATTGAGAAATCAGCATAAATAGAACAGGATGAGTGTCCATACTATAGTTATAACCATTTACTATACATATCCTCTTATTCTTATTATTATTATATTTATTTGGAACTGTGCACCTGGTACCACTTTTCAAAGTTGGAGTGCAAGAGTTATTTTTCTATATTTGTATTTTTGGACCCTACCAGGGATCCTTCTCTATGCACCCACTGATTTAAATCTACTTGATCCTCTGAATGAAAGGATCTTTAACACTTTGGGACATTACCAATACATTTACGTGTATTGTTTTTTTGTATATAGTTGCCATTTTTCCGTTTTTTAATGCATATCAATAAAACATTTACTTTTTTTTTTTTTTTTTTTTTTAATTCTTTATTTTTTTGCGCAGGTGGGTACAAACATATCTATTAAACGCCACAACAGCGTACACGTAGGTAGTTACAAGTTATACAGTGGCAGAAACATTTGCGCATTTTCTATTTTAGGAGTAAAGACTTAACAGAATTACATTAACAGTTGAAGAAAAGAAATATGGTACATCTGAAGGTCAGAGATCATACTAGCTGAGTGATGAGTAGGCATGAGATGTTATGAGATGTTATGAGTAGGCATGGGATGTTACTAGGGTTTTCCGTACTTCATTTGAATATGGCATTTGATAAGGATCTCTAGTAGGCTGACCTTGTGTGTCTAGTGTCTTAACCTCTATAAGCAAGCATTGGCAACTTGTGTTTGCGTACTGGTATACCAGTATTGTGTCTGCTATGCCTGGCATGCCTTATGGGGCGGCTAGAGGTCGCTTAATATTCTGGTTGTTTTGTGGGCATCCTATATCATAGTTTACATATAAGATAAGTGGAGCCGACATTTCCTTTTTGCGCTTAGCGGTCTCCCTAGACAAATGTTGTCAGAGCGTTAGACAAGTAATACCTACGACAGAAGCAACGATGGGAGGCTAGAGACGGTATAATCAATACTACGACAATCAACTTCAGCACATTTCAACATAAAAGAAGTCAGGCTAGGCAGGACATTCAAAATATAAGGACACCACAGAAAAGAAAAATTCTAACTTGTCGGACATGCGGCACGCTGCATATTGTGGAGTCGAGTGTTAGAGCACAGTATTACATGCAGTTTTTGCACTTTGTTTTGTTTAAGTAGTTAACATGCAAGCATAACATAAGAGGGTCATGCAATAGACTGTCTGATTAGAACATCATACGGTTAAAGAAATTATAGTTATGAAAACAAGGAACATAGGATGAACAATTTCCCCTATCGGGGTAATAACTGCTAACCACATTGTCCTAGAGGCAATGTTTGATGGTTAATGCCTGTACAATGAGCGATACTTAGCTACGTGGCTCCTACAGGTATGATCCAGGCACTGTGAGCCCTGGGTAGTGTTGGGCAGTGACACCTAACAGGGGGTATTAAAGCTAGGGTATACTCAGGATAGTAGGTGATGCTATGGGGCCGAAGGACTCCGGGGCACCCTCTCAATTTGTCAACAGACAGTCCCTTAATGTGTTGAGCAGGGTGCTGAAGATATGCGTGGAGAGTCCGGCCATCAATCTGGATTCTGCGGCAAAATTGAGTGAAGGAAGTCACCACTATCAGGCTGTGTCCAGGGTACCAAGGGGCAGTGATGTGTGCCAGGATAGCAGTGTCCCTGTGTTTGGGTTCAGGTCGTGATTGTCGCGTAGGATGCCGCTGGTGGGCGAAGTGGCACGAACTCTGGGGCTGCGGCTGCATCTCTGCTAAAGGAATGCCCTTGTCCGGACGTTGTCCCCGGTTCTGTAGGTGAGTTCCCCAGGAGATTGAGTTTGTGCAAGGCCTCCGCGGCCTCGCGTGGGTCCCGAATGACATGTGAAGTTTGCCCGGCGGTGACTTGTAGAGTGCGGCCTGGTCCCCACCGGTATTTAATTTGGTGCTGTCGCAGTTCAGTGGTAAATTGACGCAAGGACCTTCTCCATGCTAGTGTCCCACTGGAGAGATCCGCGTAGAAGGACAGGGTCATGTCCTCGAAAGAGTAAGTGATGTGGCCCCTGGTAGCCTCCAGTACTGCAGCCTTGTCTTTGAGGGTTTGAAAACGGATCACCACATCTCTGGTGGAGTTAGGTGGTGCATTTACTGGTCGAGGCACCCGAAAGATCCCATCAATAAGGACGGCTTTGGCTGTCTTCGGGTTTAGCAGTGCGGCGAGCATTCTCCTGATGAGGTGTGGGAGCTCTGCCTCGGGTACTGTGTCTGCTACACCTCTGACCTTCAGATGAGTTTGGCGCCGTTTATCTTCCAGCGTTGAGAGTTGATGTTCGTGCTGCAGGTTTTGTTGTTGCAGATTATGCACGGCTGTCTGGAGCTCCGTGATTTGGCAAGTATGTTTGGTGGTTGTCTCCTCCACTGCTCCCAGCCGTGTTGCAATGGTTTTGAGGTCTCCCCGGATCAGGGCCACATCCGCGGCTATCTTGCCGTGGTGTTCCGCCATGAGCGTGCTCAAGGCCTCCATGGTCACCGGGGTGGAGTTTGATCCTACCGGCTGGGTCTGTGCCCGCATCGACGGTGGTAGCGCCGGGGCCGGTATCAGGACTTCGTCAGCGTCGTCGGAGTTCTCATCTGAGAAATCCGTGCAGCCTCCGTGCAGGGACGCCATCTTGGCGTCTGCGGCATCGTGGGCCTGCCGCCAGAGCTCCCCTATGTTCATGCCCAGCCGGGGCTTGTCCGCTCTCTGCTTTTTCAATTTTCGGCCCATCGTGCCCTTGGGTAAGTAAAGATTATCCTGAGGTGAGGCTGGCTCGTGTGTGCGCGCGGGTAGTAGTCTTTTAGGGCAGTTAATGTCGGGAGCCTCGCGGCCATGCGACCTTCTCCTTCAGTAGCTTAGCTCCGCCTCAAAACATTTACTTTTTATGACATAAGTGGATAACTATTTTTAAACACTCCATATCCCTGAGGAGAGGAATAGATTATTTTTGCAAACATCCGGATATATATTGTTTTCTTAAAGCAACATTCAGTGAATATGGATCATTTTTTCAAGAGTCTGGAGCTCAGTCCACACTAGCAGATACTCTTCAATTTTCTGAAGAACAAGCTGAACAAATACTGTGGGATTCCACCAGTTTAGCCTTACCCACCATAACCACCGTGAGGGACATATATTTCAAGCTTTTAAAACTAAAGAAAAAAGAAATTGATTTGGACCTGCACGGTCTATTCCTGTCTGACTATCATAGGGCCAAGCAGATACCGAGGGGCTTTAGGGTCCATAACATACCAACCATCGGTAGGACTAAATCAAAGATATGTAAGGATTGGACGTCAGTCCTAAACAAATGTTCGCTGGACCTTATGTTAATCACTATACAGGATGTTAAAGAAGATCTGTTAGAGATCCGCAAAAAAATCCAACAGCTTGAAATTGAACAAGCAGTATTGCTAAACTCACAGGAGGGAGTAACTATGCTACTCAAACTGAACGAGGAGCTATTGAAATATAAAAATCAGCTAGTCAAGTTCAAAAGGCAAAAAATGGAACGAGTACAGCAAGACTACACAGAACATTCTGTATACAGATGGCTCTCTGGGGAGCACAGAAATCGCCCCAGAAGATTTCGGAAGCGGATTGTTAAACCAAATATCAGAACTATCGATGTCACATCAGGTGAATCTGCATCTGAAAATGAGAATACACCCTCTCATGTACCTGCCACTTTTTTAGACAAGGAAGAACATCAGGAGGGAGCACCCCCACAGAGAGTCCTAACAAGAAGCAAAGGCGAAAGAGACCTGTCACAAGACGGGGGCAAAAAGGAAGGCTCCACTGGACCCAAGGGGAAACCTCCAACACGGAAATGATTCCTGTCTTTAACCTGTCAGACAGACCTCTTGACCATCAAGAACTGGATATTTTAAATAAAGGTCTGTCTTTTATACCTACCAACACTCCAAACCACTTCCAATGGAACGTGGAATTATATAAATTTGGCCGTACTTTAAGACTAAAAGAGTTTTTCAACAAAAATCTGAAATCTTCAAGTAACCTGAATGTTGAATCGAAAAAACTTATCTTTCGGAAACCCAGCCAGTTTGACCCTCCCACTTATCAACCTACGATCAAGACCTTTCTATCTACCGTCATGAATGAGACGAAAGAGATACTAAAGGTACATAAACCACAGAATTCGAATTTCACCAAGCAACAACGTAAATTGGTACGCCAATTATCATCAGATCCTAAGATTGTAATTCGCCCTGCAGATAAGGGAGGGGGAATTGTGGTTTTGAACTATTCCAATTATGCCGAGGAAGTCCACAAACAATTGTCTGTGCCAACGACTTACCAACTGCTAGACAAGGACCCAACCAACACCATAGCCCAGAAGATTGAAGAAACTTTGTTGTTCGGTCTAAAAGCTGGCTTTATTGAGATGGATCTCTTTGAATATTTGCAGAAAAAAGATCCACGTACACCAATTTTGTACACATTGCCCAAAATCCACAAGAACCCGACTGCTCCCCCAGGTAGGCCGATTGTGTCTGCAATAGACGGCATATTAGAACCGATAGCAAAATATCTTGACCATCTATTTAAGCTACCGGTCACTGCCATACCCACCTGCATTAAAGACACCAACAGCCTCATTAAAGATTTACAACAAGTACAAGAGTTTGATGGACTACTGATAACTATGGATGTCAGTAGTTTATACACATCAATTCCACACGAGGAGGGCATTGAAGCGATGAGGCAATTTCTCTCTACCTCTACACAGTACCATGGCCCGCCTATTGAGTATACGATGGAACTACTATCCTTGACACTCTACAACAACTACTTCAGATTTGAGACACAATGGTATTTACAAGTCTCTGGCACGTCCATGGGGGCAGCGATGGCCCCCATGTACGCTAACACATATATGTTCGACTTCGAACGGAAGTATATACTCACACAATACCAGGAGCAAATAGCCCGATATTATCGCTATATCGACGATATTCTAATCCTATGGAAGGGCACACTAGAGGAAGCGAGTACATTTGTCAAATATATCAACGAGTTGCCAACACCAATCAAAGTGACCTCATGCATTGACCATAAAAATGTCCAATTCTTGGATCTAGACCTAATGGTCATCAATCACAAGCTAGAGTTCAAACTCTATACTAAGCCGACCGACCGCAACACTATCCTTCACTTTGACAGTTTCCATCCACAGCACCTGAAAGAGTCTCTGCCCCTCTCTCAGTTTCTTAAAGTACACAGAAACAATTCCCAGGAAGACCAACGGGAGGAACAACTCAAAATGATGTACTCTAAATTTATGAAGAGAGGTTATAGACGTCCAGTATTGGAAAAAGCACTGGGCCAAGCCAGAGAACGCTATCAGAAGGGAAACGACCCCCTAAAAGAATCAACTCACCGGATTGTTTTTCCAATGAAACTACACACCGCAAGCAAAGAAATTATCGAATCTGTCAACCGGAACTGGAACATCTTGCGACACGACCCTACACTTCCAACAGAACTGACAAATAAGCCTATGTTTTGTTATAGGAGGAATAAAAATCTTAGAGATTTATTAGTAAAAACAGACCCTATCCACTGCTATACCCCCCCCCTGTAACAGTGAAAACAAACAATGGCTGTGTCAGGTGCCTAGGCTGTGTCACCTGTGGACACATTATCCCGTCTAAAATTTTGTCACATCCCCACACAGGCAAAACATATAAAATCAGACACAGGATACATTGTCGCACAGAGTTCGTGATATATAAACTCACATGCCCTTGTGGATTGAGTTATATCGGCAAGACAGAAACTGCTCTATGCGAAAGAATAAGGGGCCACAGATCAAGTATCCGACTAGCCTATCGTGATGGCAAGTCGGACAAACCTGTGGCCCGACATTTCTTGGAAAAACTACACCCACTTTCAGCCTTGCGCTGCGTGGCATTTGACCATGTGCCGGTGGCAGCTAGAGGAGGGGATAGAGCGAAACTCCTGTTGCAAAGAGAAACACACTGGATTGTAGAACTAGATACTGTTTCCCCCAGAGGGTTAAATGAAAAATGTTCTTTCAGTCCTTTTTTATGAATTATGTCTATATCTGGTTGCATACTACTTTTAGCAATTAATTAATGTTCTTTTCCTCTCACATAGGGTATATGGATCTGGAATACTCCTGGTAGTCACTCTTGTATGTGGCTCAGGGGTATATCTTTTTACTATAATTTTAATTATATGTTTTATGTTAATATTGGACAATTCTTTTGTCCATAAGAATAAGAGGATATGTATAGTAAATGGTTATAACTATAGTATGGACACTCATCCTGTTCTATTTATGCTGATTTCTCAATATATGTCTATCAAGAGCAATCACTATTTCAAATAGACATGACCCTTATTCACATTCACATATATATGAGCTTCTTCTTTAGCTTTTTTTCTCACTACATGTACACTCTAGTTATATTTTAGTATCGTACACAGCTTTCCTCACACATAATTTTATTACATATCAGGCACATGTTTCATACATTTTATATATCTCATAGAGTCACATCTCGACACATAGCCATTAAAAGATTATATACATTTATTTATTTATTTATTATTAAAAATTCTTAAGAAACGCAGTCTTATTACCCATAGGGTCTCGATGCGCATACCAGCAATAAAAAACAGACAAAACAATATCCAGCAAACAACAGCATTATAATCACATGCATTTGGACCAAGTTAAAAATATTCATGTCATCCCGTACGCCTGAGCAAATAAAGCTGTTTTTAAGCTCCGGCGGAACTTCAGTAGCAAGTTAACCCCTTGAATACTTAGTTTATTTACATATTTAGTTCATTTACACATTTTGACACATTTTTTACATTTAATAATCTTGTCACGTCACTATAAGATGTATATACAATACAGACTGTTTAGTCTGAGTTTTGTCCAAAACTATGGAGATAGGTCTGTCCAAATTTGTTAGGTATTAGACTTTAGAGCCATCAGTTCGTTCAATCTGATATTTTCGTCCTGCACCAGCTGATCGAGCACTGCAATCCGTTGTCATCGGGTGGAGTATCCTAACATGGGGGAAGGCTCTTGCGAGAGCGGCTGATCACAGGGTAAGCAAACCGGACTGAATGTATCAGCGGTTGCCTAGAAACCGTGACGCACCCAGTGTTTGAACCTCCTCTCGGTCATGTGACACGGAAGTACAGGCCGGGTATCTGACATGCGCAGTATCTCTGAGTGCACGCCGAAAATCGGAATGAACTGATTTCAGCTGAACAGGTGAGTGTCTATTGGTTATGTTATTTTAGATGTCCTTTATAAGTGTGCTTTGCATGATACATGATGTCTTTGGTGTCCTGATGAAAGCTCCGACCGGGAGCTGAAACGTTGACTGTTATAGTACCTACCATAATAAACTGGAAAAGAAAATCTACGAGTGCCGGTAATATTCTTCTTTTTTATATATATATATATATATATATATTGTATTATCTTTATATATATATATATATAATCCGCCAGAAAACAGCTGCTCACCGGTCTTTTAAAAATTAAAAATTTTATTAATTAAAGATTAAAAGAGACCAACGTTTCAGTCCCAGCTCGGGACTTTCCTCAGGGTAACATAACAATATTTGACTTAATCACATAACTGACAATATATAGGATGTAAATGATTAGGTAAAACTCACCCAGGTGCAGTGTACTACTGACGGCCGTGTTCCGGAGCACTTCCGGGTATGCGCGCGCATGCGTAAATGCGCTCCGCCCCCTTACGTGCACGTGATGCGTGCCGAATTCATGAAACTGTGTATGAGGTTGCTAGGCAACCATTAATGCCCAAACACTGCGATTATGGAACATGTGAATGCCTAAAACAAAGTGACTTAAGAAGTATGTGTGTGTGTGACACTACAAAAGTGCACATTCTGCTTCAATGCAGAGACTTTGGCAAAAATTAGTTAATTTCTGAAAAGTGCATAAATGTACTAGTTTAATAAAACAACCAAATGTGTATGTGACACTATATGTAAATATAGTGCATTGAAAACCACAAGCTGTGAATATATATACAAAATACTAGTACCATTAATCTAATGATTTAAAAATGTGATAATACAAGTGTATTTCATAACATACTATATATATGAAATAGAAATGCCAGAGCTATAATAATAATAAAAACACACACGAATATATACAAAATTATACAGTACAAGCTACTGGAGATCAGATAAATGAATGATATGGGATATTCTCATTAAGTCCTTTCGGTGCCAAAGTGCCCAATTGGTGTATCCAAAAGGCTTCCTTTTGGAGCAGCATCCGTCCTCTATTACCACCCCTCTTAGGACAGGGTATATGATCTATACTCACAAATTTGAGGGAGGATAATGGATGACCCTTCTCCAAAAAATGTTTGGCCACCGGTTTGTCAGATTGGCCATCTCGATAGGCCAGCCTGATACTTGACCAGTGGCCCCGAATACGCTCACATATAGGGGTTTCGGTTTTTCCCACGTAATATAGTCCACAGGGACACGTAAGTTTGTAAATGACAAAAGGTGTTTTACACGAAATAGTATACCTAATGTCATATGTTTTGTTGGTGTGAGGATGGCTAAATTTTTTAGATGGAATCATGTGTCCACAGGTTACACACCCCAGGCAGCGTATACAGCCGTATATTGCTCTTTTGGGTCTTGGTATAACTGTCCACAGGGTCTGTGTGTACCAACATATCGCATAAGTTCCTGTTTCTTCTATAACAGATCATGGGCGGTTCTTTAAAGATCTTGGGTAGTGAGTCATCCGTGGATATCATTTTCCAATTATCCTTGATTAATGCTGCTACCTTGTCAGCTGAGTTATGGAATGTCATAGGGAACACCATGCGTAGTGAAGAGTTAGCCTTGGCCTGATTCGGGGCTAACCTGGCCTGAACGAGTGCCTCTTGTAGGACTTGACCTTCATATCCTCTATTCACAAACTTTTGGGTCATCGATTCCAATTGTAACTCGTCATTGGGTGCATTGGAGTTATTTCGTATAACCCTCTGATACTGTACCTTAGGGATGGATTTTTTCAAGGCCCCTGGATGTGCACTATGAGTATTACGATCTGTTGGTTTGGAGAACAGTGTATATTCAATTCCTTTTAATCCATATGATAGCTCCAAATCCAAATATTGAACTGTATCTTTGCTGACGTTGGACATTAAACCTAATGGGTGTAGGTAACTGGTTCAATGCATCGATCATGTGCTGTGCCTCTATTACTGTACCGTTCCAGATTATAAGGAGATCATCTATGTAGCGATAATATCCTGTGATGAATCTTGCATATGGGGTTAATATGTATTGTATTTCATACATATACATATATGTATTTGCATATCTTGGTGCTACTGCCAAACCCAAGGATGTTCCTGCTATCTGTAGGTACCATTGTTCTTCTGTTGGTATATTAGGGCGTACCACTCTCTTCCTAAATCTTCTAGGTCTTGTAATTGTAATTTTTGAATCTGAATAAAGATAGTCAAATCCCTGATACACACTGACACAGAGCAGAATAGGGACTGTTCCCCCTACATAGGGTCACTATGTGCCTTTTTTTTGTTTTGTTTTTTGAAGCCACAGTGCAGCATCAGAGGGCCTAAAAATTAGGCATGTACACATGCCTGAAAAGTTAGGTATTGTTGCAGCCGCTGCTGTAGCAGCGGCCAGAAAAATTGATGTTTGTTTCACAGGCAGAAAGTGCCCTAAAACATGGCGGCTTGACCCCTAGTTGGTGGCGGATAAGTCACGCAAGTCAACCGGCATTCAGAGCTAAAATACAGCCACAGTGTGTGGACCATTTTTAGCCCAAGGCAGCTCATCTCATCAGGCCTTTTTTAATCGAATGTATCGCCCACTGTCAGTCCCTTTGGGATCCATCCCTCATTCATCTTAATAAAGGTGAGGTAATCTAGACTTTTTTGACCTAGGGACTTCTCTTCTCAGTGACAATGCCTCCTGCTGCACTAAAGGTCCTTTCTGACAGGACACTTGAAGCGGGGCAGGCCAGAAGTTCTATCGCAAATTGGGATAGCTCATGCCACAGGTCAAGCCTGCACACCCAGTAGTCAAGGGGTTCATCACTCCTCAGAGTGTTGATATCTGCAGTTAAGGCGAGGTAGTCTGCTACCTGTCGGTCGAGTCGTTCTCTGAGGGTGGATCCCGAAGGGCTGTGGCGATGCGTAGGACTTAAAAAGGTCCGCATGATCTCCATCAACAACACGTCTTTAAAGCGTCCTGTCCTTGCCGGCGTGGTCGTGGGAGGAGGAGGATGACTTCCACCTCTCCCCCTGTTAGATTCCCGTTGTGCTGTGACATCACCCTTATACGCTGTGTAAAGCATACTTTTTAATTTATTTTGCAAATGCTGCATCCTTTCCGACTTGTTGTAATTCGGTAACATTTCCGCCACTTTCTGCTTATACCGGGGGTCTAGTAGCGTGGACACCCAGTACAGGTCGTTCTCCTTCAGCCTTTTTATACGAGGGTCCCTCAACAGGCACGACAGCATGAAAGACCCCATTTGCACAAGGTTGGATACCGAGCTACTCATTTCCCATTCCTCCTCCTCACTGATGTCAATGAAGGTATGTTCTTCCCCCCAGCCACGTACAACACCACGGGTACCAGATAGGTGACAACGAGCACCCTGGGATGCCTGTTGTGGTTGGTCTTCCTCCTCCTCCTCAAAGCCACATTCCTCCTCTGACTCCTCTTCCTCACAATCCTCTTCCAGTGTTGCCGCAGGTCAAGCAAGCAATGCTGATAAGGCTGTTTCTGGTGGTGATGGTGACCACAACTCTTCCTCTTCCTCTTCACGCTCTTCATGCAGGGCACACGCTGAAGGAAGGCCTGACACACCCGCTTTAAGGACACTGACTGCTATTAGCTTACACTGGAAAACTTTTTTCTTTGTAAAAGCACGCTACAGAGACACCAGATATGAGTGGCAACTGTCAAAGTACACTGGCAGGGGTCTGCAGGGCACACGCTGAAGGCCTGACACACCCGCTTTAAGGACACTGACTGCTATTAGCTTACACTGGAATACTTTTTTTCTTTGTAAAAGCACGCTATAGAGACACCAGATATGAGTGGCAACTGTCAAAGTACACTGGCAGGGGTCTGCAGGGAACACGCTGAAGGCCTGAAACACCCACTTTAAGGACACTGACTGCTATTAGCTTACACTGGAAAACATTTTGTCTTTGTAAAAGCACGCTACAGAGACACCATATATGAGTGGCAACTGTCAAAGTACACTGGCAGGGGTCTGCAGGGCACACGCTGAAGGAAGGCCTGACACACCCGCTTTGAGGACACTGACTGCTATTAGCTTACACTGGAAAACTTTTTTTCTTTGTAAAAGCACGCTATAGAGACACCAGATATGAGTGGTGGCACTGACTGGGCAAATGGGCACAGTATCCACTGTGAGCCTGACACAGAAGCTGGCAGGCAACTAACTGCTATTCAATCTATAACAGTGAAAAAAAAATGTTCTTTTTAAATGTCAAGCATAAGCTATTGTGAAAACAGATATGAGTGGTGGCACTGGGAAAATGGGCACAGTATCCACTGAGCCTGACACAGAAGCTGGCAGGTAGGCAACTGCAATTACATTACACAGAAAAAAAAGCAGACTGATGTTCTAGCCCTAAAAAGGGCTTTTTGGGGTGCTGTTCTTACAGCAGAGATCAGATGAGTCATTCAGGACTGTAGTGGACACTGAATACCCTAGCCTAGCTATCAATTTCCATATCTAATCAGCAGCAGCTACACTTTCCCTCCTCTCACTAAGCATGCAGCTTCAGAATGAATCTAAAATGGATGCTGGGAGGGAGGTGGGAGGGTGTGGAAGGGAGGGTCTGCTGCTAATTTGCTGGAATGTGTCTGCTGACCGTGAGGCACAGGGTCAAAGTTTGCTCAATGATGACGAATAGGGGGTGGATCGAACCGCCCATGTGTTCGCCCGCGGCGGCGAACGCGAACACGCTATGTTCGCCGGGAACTATTCGCCGGCGAACAGTTCGGTACATCACTAGTCTTTGATATTTGTTCAGTATGTATCTTATTTTATATAAAATATATATAGTGTTCACTGGGCCCTTGGTTGAGCCTTTGACATTCGATTGATTTCATCACCTACACTTTGGTTATTTAATGTCTTTTCACGTCACGCAGCTGTTTCTGCACATTCACGGCTCTCCAACATGTGCCTGGCATCTATAGACTGATATATATTAACGGTATACTCCATAAGCATTCTTTTCTCTCACTCACGACACCAGGATAAGCACGATTTATTCTTGTTTACACTTTACCTAGCAAGTATGCACACCACGTGGATCAGGTGTCCCACTTGTGCACTTCCAGGTTCGAAGGGAGATCGGGCTGCACACACACTGGATTGGTAAGTAGCTTTTACACAATTATCGATTTAATGCCATGGTTTACACTGTCTGATCTTGAAAAAGACCCATATAGGGGTCGAAACGTCGATCGGGACCTTGTGTAGTTTTGCTTATATGCAATAAAAGTAACTTTTTTCGAGAGAATATGAGAATATATATATATTGTGATAAAGTGAAGGCAGAGAAGCCATTTAACCCCAGGGGGAGTATATGTAGTTTGTGTTTTGTACAACACAAAGCGTTGTTTAGTTATGGGCCCCTGGGGTGGAGTATTTGGAGAGAAGGGAGGGCCAATGCTCCACTCCACAGTTTAGTGGTTTTCATGGGAGACATAGATCCAGGCCAGGGTTTTTTGGACTGTCTCCAATACACTGCTCAGCTGCTGATAATCAGCTGTAGCAGTGGGAATAAACCACTCCCTGCTAGGTAGGTAGAGGGGGATTGCTGGCTTCCTCTCAGGAAGCAGGTAGGAGAGAGGGTGTTCTCTCCAGTAAGAGAATCAAGGAGACTAGGCACTGGGAGTGCTGGCTTGAGGCACTGGGAGTGCTGGCTTGGAGCACTAGGAGTGCTGAGAAGAAGCAGTCAAGGCTGGCTTAGAGCACTGGAGTGCTGAGAGCAGACAAAGACACTAGGTTGGTGAAACCAATACATTTTGTTATAGTTTAACCCCTGATAGATAGGGAATCTTATGTGAGTTAGTGCTCAGACGAGCTAGGCTTTTTGTTGTAGGGATTTGTGGTACATCATTGCATTTATGTTTTCATTTGCTGCTGTCTCCTGTGTGGATTTACAATAAAGTTGCCTGAATTATATAAAAATAAAAGGACTGTGCATGTTTTGCCCTAGAGGACCGTGCTATCTACAAACAAGGATCACAATATGGTGGAGAATGCGGGCACAGTAGCACATTGAGGGTCTGTGGGTGTGCCAGTCATCCGGTTGTCTGCTTGAGGACTTTTGTTTTGGCAGACATGTTAATCAAACAGTAGCACTGTACCTTTAAGACTGTTACCTGCGTGGTGCTGTAATGGAGGACCTGCTGAAGGCTCTGGTACAGGCAACCGCTGTACAACAAGAGGCCACTGCTATACAACAAGACACCAACCATTTCCTGGCTGCACAGGTTATAAACCTGAGGGAGGCTCAGCAGGAGAATAGAGCTGCCCTTACTGAGGTTTTGCAGACTGCCCCCTGCAGGGAGCGTGGGGACAAGGGACCCCGTAACCAAGCTACTGACATCCTGCATAAGATAACAGAGGCAGTAGAAGAAGTCTTTAGCAAGCTGAAAAGCATGGAGGAAGCAAAGCGTGATGTTGAGAAACACGCAGAAGAGAGAGAACAGGAATTAGAAGGCAAGAAGGATATAACTGAGCCTGAAAGTAGTGATAACGTGGAAGAGAGTGAAAAGGCAGCTGGATCCTCCAAGGAACAAAAAGCAAAAGAAAAAAGGTAGTAATGAGACCAGCAAAACTAAAGGAAAAAGCGGAATTGTCAAGAGGCAGTGATGGTGACACTGATGACATGCGCCAAAGTAAGAAAGGTCAGAGGACTCCGAAGGGAGAACAAGACAAACTGATTACTGAAGTTGACAAGTGTTTATATGAAAATCAAAACATTGCAGCTTCACGTGAAAGCCTCAAACTTGCTCTGAGTGACATCACAACAGATGAAGTCTTAGAAAAAGAGTTGAAAACTAAAACATTTTCAAGCTCAGACACTGAATCTTGCATGTTTCAAGAGAAAGCTGGAAAGGCATTTGGAAACAGAAAGGTACTGAGAAATCTTCCCAAGGCAACAAAAGGAGAAAGAAAGACTGTGACTGAGGCCAGCAGTGTAAAGTCGGTTTGTGCTATAAAGCATGAGACAAGTAAAAATACACCATGTAAAGGTGATAAGACCAAAGCATGCAGAAACATCCTAAAGAAAACTGCAAAGATGAGAAATAAATGTACGCAAGGCCAAGTGTTGGTCGTAAGCAAAACCCACCCGGAAGGTGCAAGTGAAGCTAGTGGATACAGCCAGGGAAAGAAAAATGAAGCAGACTGACTTGGGGAGTCAGAGAAGACAACAGCGAAGGAGCTGAGCTTAATAGAGAGAAGCAAAGCACCCCAGTTGAGCTAAAAAATACTGTGCACTGTTTAGTAGCAGAGGCTACCCAAAAAGTGCAACCAGCTGTTGGACAGTTTGGCAGAGAAAAGCAAGGCAGAGAAGTAGTGGCAAAACGAAGTCAAAATAAGAAAGGCAAAGTAGCCGCTTCTGATCTAAGTCAAGAGAGAGCGACAGTTACAGAACCAAGCTGTCGTGACAAGATGGGTATGTCTGCACCTAAGCCCAACCAAGTCGAAAGTGACAATGTAGATGACATTGGCATAGCAGAATTAAATATTTCTGAGACACCTGCTGCTGCTACAAGGCCTGGGTGCACTGACTATCTGGAACAGCTGGCAGATTCTGGGAACACAGCCATGGAATTAAAGGCGGAGCTCGGAATGCCTGACTGGCTGTTTGATACCGGGGCTGTCATGACCCAGCGAGAGGCCATGACTGCGTCTCTGCACACCCCCGAGGGAGCAGGGAGACTGCCAGACAGTCCAGAGGAAAGCTTTGCTGACATTGAGAGGTGGCCACTCAAGGCCGAGCAAGCAGAGGATACCCCTGGGAAGGAAACCAAGCAAAGGAAAGAGGAGCTAAGCTATCTACAAACAAGGATCACAATATATATATATATATATATATATATAGATATATATATGTGTGTGTGTGTGTGTGTGTGAATTTGTAATTGCTAAATAAAGCAACAGATGAAATTTACCTTGAAAGACTCCTGAGTGCTCTCTACTGGTATCATGTGTGTGTGTGTATGTATATGTAAATATAGATATAGATTGGATTAGCCATATTAGTCCAGTAGACACAATGCCAGAATATTGCATTATGCAATGATACGTTTTTTTTTTTTATTGGACTAACATAATATTTCAAAGACAAGCTTTCAAGAGTTCCTCTCTTCCTCAAGTCAGGGGTCAGCAATCTATGGCAAATTTGCCAAGAATTAGAGATGTTTCTAAAATTCACTGAACGAGGCTATAAACACGATTTAGTGACACAAGCCTGATGAAAGCTCGTGAAAGATATGAAGGAGATTACCCGACTACCTGTGGTGATGTTAACAGAGTGGTATTCCCTCCGACCTACAACTCCAAGTCAAACCAGATTACAAGGGTGATCCGTAACAATTGAAAACGGTTACAGAGAGACAACTCTTTACCAGTTCACCTACACCAACCACCACTTATCAGCTATAAAACAGGAACTAATCTATGTGATTTACTTGTCCATATAGACCAATTTACCTGTGTTGCTAAGAACAATGACTCCAGAAATATTGGATGTTACCGTTGTTTGGGATGTACCACTTGCAATCAGATGCTTCCTGGCAAACAATTCTACTACCCACATACAGGCAAGGAATACAAAATCCGACACAGGATAAAATGCACCACTGGATTTGTTATATAAAAAAAAAATTGTATGCCCTTCTGATCTGGCATATATTGGCAAGAAAATGAATACACTCATGGAAAGATTTGCTAATCATAGAGCATCCATAAGACAAGCCTTGAATAACCCTAACAAGGCACCTCCAGTCGCTAGACACTTTGCAACAATGGGACACCAACTGTCCACCTTGAAATTTACGGGGATTGATCATGTTCCTATATTGAATCGAGTGGGTGATAGAGACAAATAACTTTTGAGACGTGAAGCATAATGGATTTCTACACTAAAAACTGTTACTCCGCTAGGCGTAAATGAACATAATACTTTACACTATTTCTACCATTGAGATGAATTGCCACATGTTTACTACATGTATCTAGCTGAATGAAAAGAGTTGATACTTTGTTTCAGGTTTAGTCTGTGAGACCATGTTGCGGTCACCGGGCCGCCGAGCCTCACGGCCGTGCCCGACCGGCACGGCCGCGCCGACAACACGAGCTTACCTGCTCGTCGGCGAGCCGGGAACCGCTCCTTCCGTTCTTCCGGGCATCACGCCCGAATCAAACATGGCGCCGACCACGTGGTCGCGCCTAAGAGTAGCTCCGCCCCCGAGAATTATACTAACGTGTGCGTGACGTCACGACGTCAACGCAGACGCACGTTTTGGGGTCAGAGGTCGCCCTCTGACCAATCATAGCCTAGAGAGGGGTATTTAAACCCCTAGCTTTTCCCAGTACTTTGCCCTGTCATGGTTTCAGTTTCCTGGTTCCCTGAGAGTGCTATTTTCATGTTTCTGATTTCCTGGTATCCTGATCCTTGGCGTTTCCCTGGTTATTCTGATCTCTGGTTTCCCTGACTTGGCTTGTTTAAACGGTATTGAGTATTTTCTGGCTTCCTTGACCTCGGCTTTCCCTTTGACCATTCTCTGTCTCTAGCGTATTAGTCCGGCCATTCTAAGGTCCGGTTTACGCTCTTTCCTGTTATTTTCCTTTTCTTACTTATGTATATGTTTACATAGTTTCTGCGTGCTGGACCACATCACTAGCCGTGACATTACGACAGGGCACATGGATCCTGCAGAACTATGCAAACATATGATCGCCTGTGAAAATAGGGTGGAGGATATGGACCACAGGTTAGACCAATTTGCCCAGGCATTTCAGACCTTGCTCCAGAGGACTGCCTATTTAGAGGTCCCTCCTGTACCACCTGTGGTTCCGCCACCTGTAGTGGTTCCCGTACCACATAAACCACTGTCCATAACCCTGTCACCTCCCCCTCGTTATGGAGGTGATTCTAAAGAATTCAGAGGTTTTTTAAACCAAATTGAATACCACTTTGAGGCCTCCCCAGGTTCATTCCCAACAGATAGATCTAAAATAGGCTATCTGATGAACCAATTAACTGGAAAAGCCTTAACCTGGGCTAACCCCTTATGGGAAAGTGGTGACGCAGTAGCCCGTGATTACAGTGCCTTTCTCACAGCTTTTAAGGCTACGTTTGAACCCAAAGGCAGGGAGAAGAACGCTGCCAAAGCCCTTATGAGAATAAAGCAAGGCAGTCGTTCTGTAGCCGATTATGCCATAAAGTTCAGGACATTGGCGTCTGAGGTTAATTGGACCAATAGTGGTCTGGTGGCTGCTTTCTCTGAAGGTCTAGCTGAGAGTATACAAGATGAGACCGCAGCTAGAGACCTTCCGGTTAATCTTAATGAGTTTATTGCCTACATGATAGACATTGATAACCGGCTCAGAGAGAGAGAGAAAAACAAACAACGTAACAGACGTTCTAATTTGTCCATAGCTCCTCGTTTCTCTAACCCAGTGGTGAGTAGCCAAGCGCCTCTTCCAGAACCTGAACCCATGCAATTGGGTAGCGCTAAACTCACTGAGGCAGAGAGACAACACAGACGTAACGAGGGGTTATGTATGTATTGTGGCAAGAAGAGACATCTAAGATCGTCATGCCCGGTACGGGGCATGTACGGGGACCGACCTTAGGTGTGATGTATATGTCCCCTAAATTGACTAAGAACCGTTTCCTTGTCAAAGTTACCTTGTCTTTTAAGAAGACTACTATCCAGTGTGAGGTTATGATTGACTCTGGGGCAGCGGAGAATTTCCTAGACAAAGAGTTCTCTGCTAAACATCTCCTGCCCTTAAGACAAAAAGAGAAACCTATAGCAGTCGAGGCCATTGATGGAAGGCCTCTTACCCAGCCTTTCATCACACACGAAACTCTGCCAATCACTGTCTCAGTGGGTATTCTCCACTCTGAAGAAATGACCTTTCAAATCATATCTTCACCTACATGTCCGATAATACTCGGTTTCCCTTGGCTCCTGAAACACAATCCACGTTTGGATTGGATTGAAGGAGAGATTGTGAGTTGGGGTGAGAGATGCAAAGGTGTGTGCTTTAAGCAAATCCCACAACCTATTGGCACCATTAATGTTCCTATTGCACCTCCCTTGACCACACAAATACCGCCGCAGTATTTGGATTTAAAAGAGGTATTTAACAAGGTCCAGTCAGAAGGGTTACCTCCTCATAGACCTTATGACTGTACTATAAATTTATTACCAGGGACTATGCCTCCCAAGGGAGGAGTTTATGCATTGTCCCCCCAGGAAAATCTTTGTTTGGAAGAATATATAAAGGATGCTCTCAGAAAGGGTCATATCCGTAGATCCTCCTCACCAGCCGGGGCTGGGTTCTTCTTTGTCTCTAAAAAAGAAGGAGACCTACGCCCCTGTATCGATTATAGGGGTTTGAATAGGATTACCATAAAAAATGCCTACCCTATTCCCCTTATATTAGAGCTGTTTGACAGATTGAAGGGACCTCGAGTCTTTACCAAGCTCGATCTCCGAAGTGCATACAATCTAGTCAGAATTAAGGACGGTCACGAATGGATGACCGCATTTAACACCAGAATGGGACATTACGAATACCTGGTTATGCCGTTTGGATTATGTAACGCTCCAGCGGTATTCCAGGATTTTATTAACGATGTCCTAAGAGAGTACCTTCACATGTTCGTTCTAGTGTACCTGGATGACATACTCATCTATTCCCCAGACCTAGAGACACATCACGAACATGTGAGAATTGTACTGAAAACCCTGTTACAGAACGGTCTTTACTTTAAACTGGAGAAATGCCAGTTTGACCAAACGGAGATACAATTCCTTGGATACGTTATATCTCCGTCTGGTTTCCAGATGGATCCCCGCAAACTGGAGGCAGTCTTACAGTGGCCATTGCCCAAGGGCCTTAAACTACTCAACGCTTCATAGGTTTTGCGAATTACTACCGCAAATTCATAAAGGGATTTTCCTCCGTGATTTCCCCTATAACCAATTTAACCAAAAAAGGAGCAAATTGTATATCTTGGCCCAAAGAAGCAAGAGAGGCATTTGAATGGTTAAAATCTTTATTTTCCTCAGCACCTGTCCTGACCCATCCTGATCCAACCAAACCATTCATCCTAGAGGTGGATGCGTCAGAAACAGGAGTTGGAGCCATTCTGTCTCAGAGAGAAAGTCCTGATACGCCTTTACATCCCTGTGGATTTTACTCTCGCAAACTCACACCTGCAGAGAAGAATTATGACATAGGGAATAGGGAACTTTTGGCCATTGTACTTGCCCTTAAAGAATGGAGACATCTCTTGGAAGGTTCCAAAGAGCCACTTCTGATCTTTACTGATCATAAGAATTTGGCTTATATTGGGGACGCTAAGAGACTGTCCTCTCGTCAGGCTAGATGGTCATTGTTCCTCTCCCGATTCAATTTCATAATTACGTATAGGCCTGGTACTAAAAACACCAAGGCAGATGCACTTTCTAGGCAGTTTGAGACAGAGGAAGTTCCGGAACAGGAGATATATCCTATTATACCTCCTGAATGCCTCATTGCCACTACAGTTTCCGAAGTGTCTTCTCCACTCTTCTGTGCCATAATAGCAGACCAAACTCAGGCACCTGTGGGAAAACCTCCGGACAAACTGTATGTGTCACCTCAGTTCCAAAAAAAGGTACTAGATATGTTCCATGACATCCTCACAGCGGGCCATCCTGGAGTCCATAAAACTCTCTCTGCCATCTCCCGGAGGTTTTGGTGGCCTGCTCTTA
Organism: Pelobates fuscus; assembly: GCF_036172605.1. Classification (NCBI taxonomy): domain Eukaryota; kingdom Metazoa; phylum Chordata; class Amphibia; order Anura; family Pelobatidae; genus Pelobates; species Pelobates fuscus. The sequence continues at coordinate 78,672,424 of NC_086328.1, forward strand.
GAAACGATATCAAAGATTATGTTGGAGCATGTCAAATATGTGCCGTTTCTAAAGTTCCTCCTAGATCGCCTCCTGGACTGTTACAACCACTGCCCATACCTAATGCTCCATGGACCCACTTGGCCATGGATTTCATTGTGGATCTACCCAGTTCAAACGGGTTTAATACAGTCCTTATGGTTATTGATAGATTCACAAAGATGGCACATTTTGTCCCACTTAAAAAATTACCATCTGCTCAAGATCTAGTTCAAATATTTATGAGAGAGATCTTTCTGTTGCACGGTGTACCCAAAAGCATAGTATCTGACAGAGGTACCCAGTTTGTTTCTAGGTTTTGGCGTTCCTTTTGTAAACAATTGGGCATCGAACTCTCCTTTTCGTCAGCATATCACCCTCAAACAAATGGAGCAGCAGAGAGGGCGAATCAGTCTTTAGAAGCCTATTTACGCTGCTTTATAAATGCCAATCAGTCTAACTGGTATGAGCTCTTACCCATGGCTGAGTTCGCCAGGAACAACGCCACTCATGAATCTTCTAATCATAGTCCATTCTTTGTAAATCAGGGTTATCACCCCGCTGTTTTTCCTTCTGAATTCTCAGACACAGAAATTCCTGCTTTGAACACCCGTTTAGAATCAATTCATGATACCTGGGATTCCGTCCATTCAGCTCTGCAAAAAGCCTCATTACGAGCAAAGGTCCAAGCTGACAAAAAACGGGGCGCTAATCCTGTCTATCTTCCCGGTGACAGGGTGTGGCTCTCCACAAAACATATCAAGCTTAAGGTCCCGTCCATGAAATTTGCCCCTCGATACATAGGTCCCTTTTGAGTTACCCAACGTATTAATCCAGTGACCTATTCTTTGGCACTTCCGGCTCATATGAGAATTGCGAATACTTTCCATGTGTCTCTGCTCAAGCCCCTTACTTGCAATCGCTACACCAGGTTATCCACTCCTCCTCCGCCCTTGATAGTGGGTGATCAAGAAGAATATGAAGTCCGTTCTATCATGGACTCCAAATTATCCAGAGGTGTCTTGTCCTATCTCGTTGACTGGAAGGGTTATGGTCCCGAGGAACGTTGTTGGGTTCCTGCTGACCGGGTCCATGCGCCCCGTCTTATCTGGTCATTTCACAACCGCTTTCCTCTTAAGCCGGGTCCTTCCCGCCCGGTGCGCGGTCTTCGAGATGTGGGGTACTGTTGCGGTCACCGGCCCGCCGAGCCTCACGGCCGTGCCCGACTGGCACGGCCGCGCCGACAACACGAGCTTACCTGCTCGTCGGTGAGCCGGGAACCGCTCCTTCCGTTCTTCCGGGCATCACGCCCTAATCAAACATGGCGCCGACCACGTGATCGCGCCTAAGAGTAGCTCCGCCCCCGAGAATTATACTAACGTGTGCGTGACGTCACGACGTCAACGCACACGCACGTTTTGGGGTCAGAGGTCGCCCTCTGACCAATCATAGCCTAGAGAGGGGTATTTAAACCCCTAGCTTTTCCCAGTACTTTGCCCTGTCGTGGTTTCAGTTTCCTGGTTCCCTGAGAGTGCTATTTTCATGTTTCTGATTTCCTGGTATCCTGATCCTTGGCGTTTCCCTGGTTATTCTGATCTCTGGTTTCCCTGACTTGGCTTGTCTTATCGGTATTGAGTATTTTCTGGCTTCCTTGACCTCGGCTTTCCCTTTGACCATTCTCTGTCTCTAGCGTATTAGTCCGGCCATTCTAAGGTCCGGTTTACGCTCTTTCCTGTTATTTTCCTTTTCTTACTTATGTATATGTTTACATAGTTTCTGCGTGCTGGACCACATCACTAGCCGTGACAGACCATTCCTGCCAATGACTTCTATATTTTGGAATTACTGAATAGTGATGTTCACTGCATACTATATCCTTACTTTGTTTTTTTCATTTTTTCATTTTTTTTTCATATATTGGGATCGCTTTTGTCATTGCCAAATAACATTATCAAACATCCCATATCATCATATGCTTAAGCTCATCCAAATAACAAAAAAAAAGGAAGACAGAAAAAGAACAGAAAAAAAAGAAAGAAAGGAAAAAAAAAAAATATTCTTCCGTTACTTCTAACATTAGTGGACTAATAGCTTATCTTCAGTATGTCTTGAAATATTCTTACTATGGTGTTATCTTACTATGGTATTTCTAACCAATGCATTTGCCATATATCCCATATCGTATAATAATGGTCTCTCTTCCCCTGAGTGGCCCAATGAACCTCTTCGAGTTCCCTCAAAGCTTCCACTCTAGAAATCCATTGTTCTTTAGTCGGAATACTAGATTTAAGCCAAAACAACGGGATCATAGCATTTGCCTCATTCAGTAGATAGCTCAACAAAATCTGTTTGTGATTCTCCTTGAAGGAAGCTGGCCAACCCAACAAAATCTTGGATGGGGACAGCTGGTCCAGCGTTGGAATTTTTTTATAAATTACAATACCTGTATCCAATAGCTCCCAATGATTTTGCACACCCACCATATGTGTTCCATATTCGCCCCCCTCTCGCCACATCTCCAACATCCATCAGAAGCTAGTGCTCCAAATTTTCCAAGTCAGTCCGGGGTATTATACCATCTAGTAACTCTTTGAAAAAAAACAATTTTCCTAGAAGTTCTCACCTGAGCCTTCATCCCCAGCTTGAACACAAAGGACCAATTATTGCTATCCATTTGAATATTCAAACCTTGCGTCCATTTCAGTTGGAATGAAGGGACAGTCTTCTCCATAGCCCCTCTATGAATTAAACTGTATATACTAGACAAGTAACGCTTTTTCTCTATACCCGGACCACAAAGTGACTGAAAGCCTGTTCTATCTCTCGTCTGCCAATATGGTAGCACTTTTTGGTTTATAAAGAACTTTAAATACCTAATACCCATTCTATCTGTAAGTGCTGTCATATTGTCCCATAATGGGAACTCTCTTAATCTATTGGGTGTTTCATCTGTTATAAAACTTGTTACTAAAGGGTCTACCTCTCCTGTTAACTTTTCCAGTAATTTATGACCCGAACCAAACTGGAACTCCAAATTAGATGCTAATGGGAAGAATACCGATAGTCCCGGGGATAGCCCCCATCTATCTTTAAGCCTTCTCCAAGTCTGTATAGTATGGTTTATAATTGGGTGTTTGGATGGTAATAATATTTGTAATTTACAATTCTGCCAAGGCAGGGTCTCCAACTTCACCTTTATAAAATCCTGTTCTATCGTATACCATGGCTTCACCTTGTCTATAGCCGTCCATTCTCTAATTCGAATGCATAATACCGCAACATAATATCTATAAATAGGTGGGAGACCCAGGCCACCTCTCTCAACAGGTATTATAAAAAAAGTATCAAAGTATTATACGCAATACATGGAGTTTTATGATTCCAAATAAATGAAAGGAATATAGACCTCACTTTTCTAAAAAAAAGTCTCTCGGCAGAAAGACCGGCAAAGTCTGAAACAGATATAATATCTTAGGTAGAATCATCATTTTTAAAATATTAACTCTCCCGATCAATGTGAAAGAGGCCTGATTCCACTTTTTTAAATCTTCTTCAATCTTACTCAATAATCTCCCATAGTTCAATTTGAATAGATCTTTTTGATGTATTGTCAATTGTGTCCCTAAGTATGTTATACTAATGTCTGTCCACTTATATTTGTATAGCTTTTGTAAGTCCTCTTTAATTCGTCTATTTATCCCCACTCCCAATATTTCAGACTTATCTGGATTTATTTTAAAGTTAGATAAGCCACAGAATTTCTCCAGTTCCTCATAAGATAATGTATAACGGGGTTCTGTAAGCGTAAGTAAAACATCATCGGCGAAAGCAGTTACTTTAACTTCTCCTCCCGTATACTTACACCCTTTAATATCTATATTCTTTCGGATGGCTTCTAAAAAAGGTTCAAATGCTAAAACAAAAAGAAGAGGGGACAGTGGGCAACCCTGACGAGTGCCGTTGCTAATATCAAAGGAGTTGGAGAGTTGACCATTAACACGGACATTAGCAAAAGGGCCTCTATACAGAGTCTGTACCCAATTGCAAAACCGCGGGCCAAGCCCCCATGCCTCTAAAGTAGCAAACAGATAGGACTGATCCACCCTGTCAAAGGCCTTCTCTGCATCTATACTTAACAGAGCTATAGGACTTGTATTTATTATAGCTCCATGTATTACATTCATAATTTTAGTAGTATTGTCTCTGGCTTCATGGCCAGAGACAAAGCCAGCTTGATCAGGGTGGATCAGTCCAGGCATAAGGGGCTTAAGCCTATTTGCCAAAAGTTTTGCAAATATTTTAAAATCAACGTTAATTAGAGAAATCGGTCTGTAACTACTACATGTTTCTGAATATTTCCCTTCTCTATGTATCACAGCAATTACTGCTCTCAACATTGATGGCGGAATGTCCATAGTTGGAGATAGGCCATTAAAAGTTCTTAGAAAATGTGGCTCAAGAATATTATAGAATTGTTTATAATAGCGTGCAGAGAGACCATCCGGCCCAGGGCTTTTATTAAGAGGCATTGCTTTTATCACTGCCGAAAGCTCCTGAGGAGAGAACAGTTCCTCTAGTTGGGCTGATGTATCTTTAGGAATTTTTAATGTGATATTTTTAGATAGATATTGTTCTCTTTCATATGAGGTCTTCTCAATGGGTTTTACATTGTAAAGATCTTTATAATAATTCCTAAAAGTGTTTGCTATTTCCTCAGTAGTATTACAGATTTTACCTTGTGTGTCTTTCATTTTGGGTATATAAGTTTTTTGTAACTTTACTTTTAAGACTTTAGCTAAGAATTTCCCGCTTTTATCCCCATGTGAGTAGGTTTTACTTTGTGTCAACAGGACAGCTCTTTGGGCTTCAAATGTCAATAATGATCTCAGCTTAGATCTATTTGCTGATACACATTTAACATTTTCTTCAATTGGAGATTACTTATGCATAGATTCCAATATATCCAGTTTTTTTACAAGCCTTTGAATTTCTTCGGCTCATTCCTTTTTACATCTAGCACCCCATTTGATTCAGACCCCCCTGATCACACTCTTGTGCGCTTCCCATATCCATAAGTCATTAATATCATCTGTGCAGTTATCTAGGAAATATTGAGAGAGCTTTTCTGATATATCCTTAGAGACCCTTGGGTCATCAAGAAGCGACTCATTTAGTCTCCATATATTATTAGCCTTCCCAACACCCTGCAACTCGATATCCAGGAAAATGGGGGCATCGTCAGACCACGTAATATTTCCTATTTTTGCATCCTTAACCAAATGAAGGTACCTATGGTTTACAAAGAACATATCTAACCTAGAATAACTGTCTGCAGCTGATGAATAGAAAGTATAATCCCTTTCATACTGATGGAACATACGCCAACAGTCAATCAATTGGTGGGAGTGCAAAATCTCTAGGACTAAAGACCTGGCTCTTTTGTGTTTCTCTCGTACTTGAAGAGCTATCCACTGCATAATCCAAGACCATATTATAATCCCCACCAAGTATCAAAACTCCTTCCTTGAAATCTTCCAGTTTCCTCAAACATGTTTTCAAGAAAGATGCCTGATTAGCGTTGGGAACATATATATTTGCAAGCGTAATCATTTGGTCATTAAGCTTCCCTTTTAAGAAAATATATCTACCTCCTTGATCCATTTTACTATCTAATTGGGCAAAATTCAAATCAGAGTTTAAAAAAAATCCCACTCCTCTAGACTTGCCTTTCATAAAGTTGCTATAGAAAGTCTGGTTGAATTTATTCGTATTAAGTTTAGGCTGAAAAGTATTCTTATAATGAGTTTCTTGAATAAATACAATATCTTTTTTTTTGCCTTTCTAACTCCTGAACCAAGATAGAGCGTTTCCTAGAGGAATTCAGACCATTAACGTTCAATGATATACAACTAATCTGTACCATAGAAGCGGTATAAAAATTCCATCTCTATAATTACTGAATTCAAGCCAATTACCACTACTCCTAATTTTATGCAGAAGGCAGAAAAGAAAAAAGAGAAAAAACAAAAAGAACAAAAAAAACTAAATATGTAATCATAATATAAATCCTATTTTCAATTATATATATCCTTACTTTTGTTTAGTACTAACTGTACACTATGATTGAGTACCTATTCCCAGTAAGTGTTACTTCTTACTGGGTCCCAGAGTATTGCAGTATGCAATGATACCTTTTTTATTGGACTAAAATATTTTAAAGACAAGCTTTTAAGAGTTTTCCTCTCTTCCTCAGGTCAGGGGTCAGCAATCTACGGCACATTTGCCAAGAATGGCAAATGAAATGCAGTTGCATGGCACACAAGACTGCCAGATCCAAACACACTGGGGACCTGAGGATCTCACCAGGAGTCCCTTTGGGACATAGTCAGATATTTGCTAGTACCAAGCAAATGTTTGCTACTATTAGTGATTGCAGCACATAGTGAGGAGCAGTCCTTAGTGCAATGCACTAGCATTAGCCCACACAACCGCCACACATTCACAATACAGCATATCACTGTAACGAAGCTCCAGTACTCCAGGTAAGTACCCCTGTCTGAAGAAAACTGGGCACAGGGTGACCAAAACACAAGAGCAGTCTGGGGTCCATCTTCTGTCCCCAGTGATGGCAACTACCATCAAAATCACACCCACACACACACACACACAATTCCACATGCAAACCCACATATTCAGCTCACATCACACCCACACAATTCACAGCTCACAAACATATGCAACACACACACACACACACACAATACAATAAGCTGCTCATGCCCTCACTCAATATAACAACCCACATACACACAAATACAACCTTCCGAAGCAGATTCAGCACCCATATATAACACAAGCAGAATACTGTAGCATGTTAATTTAAAAAAACAAAAACAAAAAAAACACACAGGACTGTCATGCCATGGGGACTTCAAAGTCTTATTTTGGCACAGTACTTTTTAAGAGGTTGCCTACTCATGCTCTAAACAAAAGGCAAAGTGCAGTTCATGCAGGTAAAACAGTTTTTAAGTTGAGTTGACAATATAATATGATCTATGAGCATTATGATTTGTTTTTCCCAATCTATATATTTTATACATGTTAAATTGTAATTTATATTCACACACAGGGTATCAAGAATGAGTTTCCCAACTGAGAAGGCTGTCTAATGGGTTGTGAGACAATCTTGCTTACTATTGTGATATATGGGAAAAAGCCCTTCCCCAGTTTTATTGGTTTGTTTTTATAATTATTTTTATTTTTTACATAAATTTTTACTAATTTTTTTCATAGATATTCCATATACAACTAGTTTAAATTACTACTTATTAATGCAGTTGTGTTATAGAAAAGTTATGTGTCATTATAAAAGGAACAAAATACAAATAATAGTATTTAATAAGACCTGTTTATTATGAAATATTGTTTTTTGCTTATGTAAATTGTCAGGGTATTTATATCGGCAGACATTTTGTGCTATGATAGAAATACAAAATGTATACTCTGAAGTCAATTTGAACAGATCAGACTCCATTTTGTTATTCTCAAGCTAACAAAAGAGACACAGAATTTCTATCCTTTCTCTAAAACTGACTGCTTTGCCGGAGTTGAATGGAATGTGTAAGATAAGCAACCTAGAGATAAGACATTGAGAAGGGGGATGGATAGACTGTCTAATTACTAATGGAATATAATAAATTTATACCCAGACGTAGGTGACAGAGAAGATTAAATAATTAAATTTTACTTTCTATACCAACAGGTTCTCATTGTATTTTTGAGTTCATCTATAGTATTATAAGCTGTCATTTTAGGAATTACTACAGAATATGGAGACACATAGTCTGAAGAAATCCTCTTGATCTGACAGAAAATATAAAGTTATAGCCACCATATAGATAACGAAAATGACGTCAAAAATAGCCACCAGGAAAAGTTAACTCTTTCCTGGATAGGTATGTGTAGTGGGACAAGGCTGCCCTCTTGAGTCCAAATACTAAAATGGTTACCTAGAAGGCAACCACACCCCACATTTGTGATTGGCTATCACTTAGAGGAATTTCACCTTTAAAAAGTTAAGACAAGATTTAAGAGAGAGGCATTACAACACTCTCGGGAGATTCTGAGATCCAAAGATTGAAGAGAAAAACATTACAACACTCTGGGGATTCAGAGAGATCCAGGCAGAATCGGGTGATCAGAGTAACCAAGAAACTCTTACACTCCATGCAGAGCCAGAGAGAAACATTCCTTGACACTTAGCTACCTGAGAACATCTGATGAGAATATCTACTTAAACTGGTAAATATACTGACTTCCATTAATTAATTAAAATTAATTAAAATTAATAGCATGATATATGACTGAATAATTCACGATCAGATTTCATGTATTTAGAAATCTTAATTACTAAGGAATATATATATGGTTATCGCATCCCATCTGCAGCTGGGATTAATATAATCATTAATGTATTTATGTGAGATATCACAAGTTAGAATATCGTGAAAATTATTCAATGCTGTATTGATTGCTCTAATATAAGATAAAATATCTGTTAGACAAATTTTGCTTATATAACATGTAGATTTTCTTAATTGGATGGATCAAGGAGTGGTTACTGACTATTTAAATATTATTTTTAGGGGGGGCGTGGCTAACCGCCGAGCTTAATGGTCGCTTGATCTCGAGCTCTGGCTCCCAAGGCCGCCAATATATCAAATTTCGGATATTTAGGACCCACAACTTGAAAAAAAAAAAGCGATATGGCACAAACCAAAACAAAGAGAGGCTCGGTAAAGAGCGAAAAAATTAATTTCTTCGGAGGCAAACACCAAACGGAGACCGCGGAACAACTGAGGCCTTCACAAGATGGCGACGCCAGCCCGATGCCTCGAGACACACAATCAGACGCGGGAGTGCCTACAGCATCAGAGCAGCTCACACGAAGCTATATACAAGAAGCGCTGGACAATATGTCCCAGAAGCTAATCATGTCGTGGCAACACTCCATGGACTCTCTACGAAGGGACGTCCAGGAGGTCAGCAAACGAACGACACACGTTGAATCCAAAATGGAGGAGTTTACCACGGCCCACAATGACTTAGCAAGCCATGTGGAACGCCTGGAGAAACAACTTACTGCGACAGAGATGAAAATGGCAGACCTTGAGGATCAGTCCAGAAGGAACAACCTGCGGCTGCGGGGAGTCCCCGAAACGGTTGGACCGGAGGATCTGCAGGTATTTATCAGAGGCCTGGTAAGGGCCTATGCACCTGATGTCCCGGGCGAAATGTTACTCCTGGACCGGGCACACAGGATCCCCAAGCCCAGACACCTACCCGATACTGTGCCGAGAGATGTACTCACTCGAGTACACTACTTTCACATAAAAGAGATCATAATACGTGCCAGTAGGAATAGAGATGCACCGCACCCAGACTACCCAACAGTAAAAATATTTGCGGATCTGTCCGCTGCCACATTGAAGAAACGAAGAGAGTTCTCACACATTGCAGACAGCTTACGAACCAATGGACTGAGATTTAGATGGGGATTCCCGACAAAAATGGTGGTCTCCCGCGAGGGCAAATCCCACATGATTACTTCGCCAGAAGACGGAGCGCAGCTACTGCAAACCTGGGGCATAACAGGTAAAGAAGCAGAGAAATCGATGACATCTACTCGTCGAATCCCAGTGGACTGGACCAAGATACCTACGAAACGCAAAGATCAGGAACATTAAACAACGAAGATGGTGACCCGTTTAATAACTGACCATAAATCATACAGGCGTCCGATATGCCTTAAACCTAAGGAGAAATCTATAGACGCATAGGACTTGTTATAGGTAGAGCCAGGAGAGGACAAGAAGCATCATCAGCTACAAAAGGCAAAAGACAGAGACACCAAAACCAATACAGAGACGCCGGAGACTCAAGGCAGTGAATAAGCTGCTAACCCCCCTCGCCCTACATTTATCCCTCGGAAGAGACTGTAGTAAGAAATAAGGAAGGAGGGAGACAACAACAAGAGGAAAAATGAGAGAAAAGAAACGAAAGCAATGGGACATTTAAGTTAATTTATCACCTGCTTAAAAGTTCAGGTATCGTATATACAGGTGTATAGAACTGAGGGTCTGGTCCGAACTCTCATGTTCCCTGTTTGTGTATATAACCATATGGGGAAGGGTAAGGGGATGTGCCACAGACGAGCTGTTTCTGGGTTATACATTATATGAAAAACAAAGGTCCCCAACCCCCAAAGGGAAATAATGACTTTACACAAAACTTTTAAGGAATTACTTGAAGGGTCCCAATATGACAATAGAATTAGAGGCCAGGTGACTGACCAACTATGGGCAAGATAATATCCGAACATATACCCCTCTAAGTTGAGAGGAAAAAAAAAAAAAAAAAAGGGGGAAAGAGAGGGGACAGAAGAGGGCAAGATACCTTATACTGACTCATATATATCTTGCATCCCATTAACACATAAAGGAATAGCACTTACCCTGGGTTAACCGGTAGTATGCCTGAATGACACAACATAGATGAATACAGATGGATGCAACTGGTATACATGACCCCAAGAAGTTCGTAATGAGAATGCATTATTATTTACTGTGGCTTGATGTTTTTCTTTTTGTGGTTTTTCTCTTTTGGTTTTCTATGTTTTTCCTCATTATGTAGTTCTCTCCTGGTTTACCATTTCAGCAAATACAGGAATCTCCTCCTAGGGTTCATAATAGGTCGCATATGGGTCACCACACGCACGACTAGGTCCTAAACCAGTGAAATAAAATGTTAAGGCCGTTAGCCACCCTAACAGATATTTAGATATCTACCCCCCATGGCTCCGCAAATAGGCGCCATGACCCCATCTGGGGTAAGTTGTAAATATCCAAGTTATACCCCACCCGCTCACCTGACACTTCCCTACCCAATCCATCGACCCGGTAAACACGAGATCATAAAAGATCACTCACTATATGCCGTAAGTCTACAAACACAATTCTTGAACTTATTGTTGGTGGCAACTACACGAATTAAAACACTCATAAGGCAGACGAGGTCTACATTAGGGCATAATAAAATACTTGTAAGCAACCATCTACCCATCACAAATGAATGTGACAATAAAATCGCATAATGTAAGGGGTCTCAACACCCCGCATAAACGCAGGGTCCTATTAGAAGAGCTAAAGAGAAACCAGATAGACATTATGTGCATACAAGAGACGCACTTTAAACATAGTAAAGTCCCAGAATTTGGTATCAGAGACTTTCCGACCCAATTTCACGCGACCCATTCTTCTAAATCCAGGGGAGTGTCTTTTCTTTTTCACAAGTCCCTCACGTTTGAACTGTTGCAACTCAGAAAAGACACACAAGGTCGCTATCTCATTATATACTGTACTATCAACACGGTCAACTATACGCTGGTGGGAATATATAGCCCAAACTCAAACCAAAGAAACTTTTTGCTTAAAGTTCTTAATAAAATTCCACCCATGCAGAAATCATCCATTATACTGTGCGGGGACATGAATCATGTCTTACACCCAGTGGCAGACACATCACTTGCTCCTGACGCTCCCAGAACAAAACTCCTCACACAACAATGCAAATCATTAAATAAAGTAATTCTGGAACATAACCTATACGACTTATGGAGGATTCACCATCCCAATGAAAAGGGGTACTCATATTTCTCCCATATTCATAAAACCCATTCCAGAATAGATATGATTTTAGTAACTGCTGACATTTTAACAAGGGCTAAGACGAGTGAGATAGGAGATATTGTATGGTCTGACCATGCCCCGGTAACAGCAACGCTGCAGACAACTTTTGACCATAAGGGGAAACCCCCATGGCGCTTAAACGATGCCCTTCTCATGCAGGAGGAATATTGCTCCCAAATGAGTCAGGACATTAGAGAATATTTTCACAAAAACACACTACCTGAGCTAGAACTTACAACTATTTGGCAAGCCCACAAGGCGGTAGTTAGGGGGCTGCTTATCAGCAGAGCGGCTTTTTTAAAAAAATCTAAAGAACAAAAATATCACACTCTCTTGAAAAGACTGAGGGACTTACAATTAGCTCAATACTCCACCCCCTCTGATACCCTAGCGAAAGACATAGCCTCAATTACAAAACAAATAAATGAGATACTAATACAAGAAACAGCACATATGCTCCAGAACTTGAAAATACGGACTTACACGCAGGGCAACAGAGCTGGGAAAGCCCTGGCATCGCTTTTAAGACAGAAACAAGCCCAATCGAAAATTCCATACTTACACAACCACACAGGAGGGAAAATACATGATCCGAGAGGAATACTAGCAGAAATGGTAAAATTTTACGAAACATTATATAACATAAGACATGACCCCAAGACGCACCAACCATCCACACAAGAGATACACAGCTTTTTGTCTAAAATTTCCCTGCCTACACTAACAGACGACCAAAGCAGACAATTGGAAACACCTGTCACCTTGCGTGAAGTTCTACAAGTAATAAAGTCGCTTCCACCGGGTAAATCACCGGGCCCGGACGGTCTCACTAATTCATACTATAAAAAATTTGGCCAAGATCTAGGACCACACTTGGTAGATACATTTAATCGTATAATGGCCACAGGAACTATGCCCCCGGACATGTTGACAGCACATATAGTCACATTACCCAAACCAGGTAAACCCCCTCACAGGCCCCAAAACTTACGGCCCATATCCCTTCTGAACACGGACACTAAAATATTAGCCAAGTTATTTGCCACAAGACTCGCAGACATGATGCCCACGATCATAAAACATGACCAAGTGGGGTTCGTGAGGGGAAGACAAGGAGCTGAAGGTACAAGAAAACTATATAATTTACTATACCCCAGACATCAACGGGGGGAACCCAGTGTGTTCCTGTCGCTGGACGCCGAAAAAGCGTTTGACAGGTTACACTGGGGATTCCTACGAGAAACGTTGCAGAAATTTAATTTCCCACAACAATTCCAAAAGTTAATTGATGCATTATACTCGAAGCCCTCGGCTAGGGTCACGAATGGAGGTTTCATGTCAGAGATTTTATACATAACTAACGGAACTCGGCAGGGGTGCCCGCTGTCCCCACTTCTCTACATTCTAGCCTTGGAACCACTGCTACAGGCTATCAGAGACGACACACAAATTACTGGCATAAAAAAAGGAGGGAGGGAATACAAAATTACGGCATATGCTGATGACGTAATGCTGTCATTAACTAACCCACAAATCTCCATCCCCGCCTTCAACACCTTACTGAAGACATATAGTGCCTGCTCATATTATAAACTGAACGAGACTAAAACACAAGCAATGAGCCTCTTTACACCGCATGCAACCACAAAAATCCTACAAAGAACTACCGCTTTTGAATGGAGACAAGACCATCTCACATTCCTGGGCATAAAATTCACAACTAACGCACACAAACTACTTAAAGCCAATTACACTACACTTCTCCACTCTATAAAGACACAACTGAGGAGCTGGGAGAATAAATATATCTCGTGGACTGGGAGGGTAGCAGCCGCAAAAATGATGATACTTCCTAAACTTCAATATTTATTTCGCACCTTGCCCATCCATCTACCTATTGCGTATATTAAAGAAGCACAAAACATAATTAACACCTTCATATGGGCTAAGAAACGACCCAGGGTTGCTGCAAGCACGCTCTATTTAACACAAAAAAACGGAGGCATGGGCCTCCCAAACTTGAGTTTATATTACAAAGCAGCAAACGTTAGCACAATAGTGGCAGCTTTTCACGCCTATTCTACACCTCCAGCGTGGGTACACCTGGAAGCAACACACACGGGAGGCTATGAAATCACAACACTGGCAGGCATAAGTAAAAAATACAGGAAAACATTTCCCACCACTCTACCCACAACAGCGTTGACGCTAAAAGAATGGGATAAATACAAAAAATCACTAAACCTTGAGAACGCATTGCTCCCAGCAATGCTTCTAAACTCTTTTGAAATCCTGATCCCACAACTAAACATTAAAAAATGGGCAGACACTGGTCTAACACATTTATACCAACTTAGAGATAAGAATAGATATATAACCTTTACAGTACTGAAAGAAAAATACAAGTTGCCACCAACGGCAGAGTTCGCGCACAGACAGATACTATCGTGGCTACAGAAACACGATGATGTACAGCTCTCTACTGACAGCAAACAAAAACTGACAGACCTAGCTGCATTATGCACAGCCACTAAAAACGCGTCAGGCATCTTATCCAAAGTGTACCATAGCTATTTACCTGCAACAAAGATACGAGACTTAATTTTTGTCAAAAAATGGGAACAGGACATAGGAAGACAAATACCTGACGAAAATTGGCAGAAAAGCTTTATGGCACATAGACACTTCACTTTATCCACCTCCCAGATAGAAATGTCGAGAAAATTGCTCTACAGATGGCATATGGTACCCACTAGATTAAGACATATTGACCCAACACAAAAAGGAGAATGCTGGCGATGTGGACATAGCATAGGTGACGTCATACACATTTGGTGGACATGTCCTGTTGTAGCAAAATTATGGAGAGACGTTCAAGCCCTTGTGCAGAGAATAGGGAAGATAGATGTGGAACTTAAACCAGAGGTATATCTTTTACAACATCTGCCGCAGGACCTCTTAAAACCTTATAAATATTTATTTTTCCACATAACCATGGCAGTAATAGCAGTGATAGCCAGAGCGTGGCTTAAAATAGACCTTCCAACATTAGACATGATAATCCCTCATATAGACGATATTAGATTATATGAATACACTGTCCGAGCGCGTAGGATACCACGAAAATTTTGGATAGACGCATGGGATATGTGGGATGATACTAGACTCTCAAAGGCATGAGACGAACGTGGGTTAAAATATGCTGACAATGAGTAAATAAATCAAAGAACCCATACCGGGAAGTTATGTTCTCTCCCTACCCCCCCCCTCCCCCTATTCCCTCCTGTTACCCAGTTATAGACACCCCCCGTTAACAGGAATAAAAAACCAGTACATACGGAAAGATGGCAATACACTGGATACAAATCTACGATGTTTCATATCCCCGATAAGTACATATTGTCCAACCACAGACGACAAAGATAGTAGGTCAAAGTGCTCAACAATAAGAGACAGCTATAGACTGGGCTGATATTTACATCACTTGATCTAAACTAAGGGGAGATGCAGATATGACAACAGATTTTGTACTTAACCTCTTAAATGTAACCTGAATCTATGTAATACATGTAAATATTGATGTAACATGGTTTCTGTATGTACTTCATAAAATTGTAATAAAAAAAAAAAAAAGGATTAAAAAATAAAAAAAAAATAAAAAAAAAAAAAATATTATTTTTATTTAAAATCACACAAGAGTAGATCTTAAATCCCTAGAAGAGGTCTAGCCAGCATTGCAAGGGTTATTTCTAACTGCCAGCAGAAAGTCTTTATGGCTTTATTGCTTTACGCTACACGCCGAAGAATTCTCTGTCTCCCTGTGAAACTTTCACATTCTCTCTGTGAAGAAGGTCGTAAATCTTGTCTTGACGGCCTAATGTGTAGATTCTAAACTACGTCTTACGTTTTATATTAACCAGGAAATATATTGACACTTTGTATTGCATATTGCTTTATACCGAATATTCAGTGATTATTATCACGCATGTTACTTAATATTATATTTTAAAATGTCACAATAAATTATCTATTTTTATAACAAATCTGTGACTTAATTATATGGTTTACCTTTCACTTATAACGATAACGATTAGGGATCTGAGAATTAAAATAGTGGGTAATTGTCATCTGTTTACTATTATTATCCCATAAATATCCCCACAAAATACATATTGGGTTGTACATTCACTGAATTTATGTATGGTTTAATTTGTTTGTAAGTTTTCCTTCTTTCTTTTTCTCTTTTTTTTTTCTTCCTTCTCTTCCTTCTTTTTTTTTTTAATAGATTTACTTTTATTTTTATTTTTTTATATATATAAATCTTTATTTTTCAATTTAAAAATAAATTCCATTCGTGTACATCTTTTCAAGAATAGATTTGAAACACAGTACAATATGTTACATTACAATAAAATATTATGCGTATTTTACATTAGGACCATATTTCATATATTTACACATATTCTGCTTTAACTACAGTCATACAGTAAGAAGGAAAAAGAGGATATAACATACAATTCCTCTTACTTCCTTACATCTCACATTTCGCTGCTACCTAGAAGTGACTATCTATAGGGGAGCGGGGGGGGGGGGGTATGAGTTTTATGATTAAGATATCTAACCCAGGGGGCCCAAACTTCATTATATTTCTCTCTGGATATCTTATTTAGTGCTATCCCGGCTACATACTACATTGATATTCTATCTGTGTACATATATCTTGCCAGTTTAACGCACCCATATTTCTCCAATTTCTGGCCATAACTATTTTTATTGCCATACAGATGTGAATCATAAGGATTTTTAATTTTATGTTGCTTTTTGGCAAATCTAAATGAAACAAGAACATTTGGGGCGTAATAACATTTTGAACCTCAAAAATAAAATCTACCAGTTCCGATAGGATTATTTTCATAGGTTTCAACTCCTCACAATCCCACCAGATGTGGGAGAATGAGCCTAACTCCCTACCGCATCTCCAACAATCTGGTAGGAGCGTGGGTTGAAATCTGTGAAGGTGAGTAGGTACCAAGTACCAACGGTATACAATTTTAAAGTACACTTCCTGTATATTCACCCCATGTATATATCTTTTTACTGCTTGTAAGCCCGAAAACCAATCCTCAGCCGAGGATGAAAAATGGAGTTCTTGCTCCCATTTGTTCATTGCTGGCGCTTTATCTGTTTGCCTTTGGCTTCTTGTAAATTGATTAAATCTAGATGCAATTTTTTTGTTATAATGGGATGCTACGAACTGGTCAATTGGAGAAGTTTCCGAAAGGACTTTTCCCATAGTAAAAGACTTTATTCTTAAGTAGTTAAATATTTCCTTCGAAGGGAGGTTATATTTAGACTGTAACGTTGGAAATGGCAATATTTTGTTATCATTTAGAAGTTCCGCAATTCTTACAATTCCACATTTTTCCTATTCTTGAATATTTATATCCTTTATGTAACGTTTTAAACATGTTAATGGGGCGTTTCTTGATATATATTTTGTTCCATATTTTCTTTTCAAGTGCTTAACAATGTAAATCATTGTATTATTCATCGGATTGCTAGACCTTATATTTTTTACAAATTCACTGTCGCACCACCAGAGAAATAGGGGTTCAATATTACAGAGGTCCGATTTTTCGATATCTAACCAGTTTGGTCTTGACATTGTAAAATTATCGCACTTAATTAAGTGTGCTACCATATTATTCATGTATAGTTTCTGTATATCTGGGAAAGAAATTCCCCCTTCTTTCCAATCTCTCTGTAAAATTTCCAGTGACACTCTAGGTCTCCTATCTTGCTATATATAGTCTGATAACTGTCTTTGAAGACCGCGTATCGTCTGGAGTGACACCCTGTCAGGGTACCTGTGGTCTCTACCTCCGAAAGAGGTAGAGACTTAGCTGTTCCTCCATCCAGACGGTCTGATGGCTCCCTTCCCCGCGGTCTATCCGGTCATGCTAGGCCGGCCGCGAGGGAGTGACTGCCTTTTACAGCATCTAGGCAGGAAGTAGTCATCAGGACACTCCCCCGGAACGACCTGTCAGTCAATTGCTGCAGGACCAATCAAGACGCCTCGTAGGCGTGGTTACTGCTCTGAACAGGGTATTTAACTGAGCTTCTTTCATTAGCTCATTGCCCTGTCGTGGTTCTAGCTTGTTCTAGTCACTCAGTGCTTGTGTATTCTATTATCCCTTTTGGTTTTGACCCGGCTTGTTTACCTTACTCTGCTTATCTCTGTTACCCTTGATTCGGCTTGTCTCTCGCTTACCTGTCTTCTGTTACCCACGACCTCGGCTTGTCTTTGACCATTCTCTACTGTACTACTTACGTTAGTCCGGCCATTCTAAGGTCCGGTATACGTATCTGGCTACTGTTTGTACTCTGCGTGTTGGATCCCTGTCCCGATCCTGACATTACGACAGGGCCAATGGATCCTGCAAGTACAAACAGTAAGCTGGCTGCTCCTGATCCTAGGTTTGAAGCCATGGATCACAGAATGGATCAGATGGCGCTTGCGCTACAGGCTCTATTAGCTTGTGCCAATAACCCACCAGAGGAGATACGTAATACCCCTGTTTCTCCTGTCGGTTCAGGTCTAGAGGTAGCCACAGTGGGTGCTTCTTCTCACATTACCCCCCCAGTACGCTATGGTGGGGCTCCTGAGAAGTGTCGTGGTTTTTTAAACCAAATTAGTATCCACTTTGAATTGCAACCTCGCTCTTATCCTACAGATAGGGCAAAAGTAGGATTTATTATCACCCTACTCATTGAGAAAGCTCTGAGATGGGCCAACCCACTATGGGAGAACGATAACCCATTAGTTTATAACTATAACGCATTTGTAGCTGCTTTTAGAAGAACATTTGACCCTCCAGGTAGAAAGGTTAATGCAGCCAGATTACTGTTGCGCCTGAGACAGGAGAACCGAACACTGGTGGATTATGCACTAGAGTTCAGGTCTCTGGCGGCAGAAATCAAGTGGAATGAGCAGGCGTATATGGATGTATTTTTGAATGGCCTATCTGATGTAATCCTTGATGAGGTTGCTACCAGAGAACTCCCTGAGAATTTAGAGGATTTAATTTTGTTCATCTCTCGTATAGATGAACGTCTAAGAGAGAGACAGAACACTCGAGAGAGGAACCAGAGACCTTCTTTTAGGTTAGCTCCCGCTTTTCCAAGTCCTGACTCCACGATATCTTTGCTTACTGAACCTATGCAGATAGGGTATACCCGCCTCTCTGAGGAGGAAAGACAGTACAGGAGAAGAGAGGGTTTGTGTATGTATTGTGGAGCCAAGGGTCATTTACTCTCGAACTGTTCTAACCGCCCGGGAAACGCTCGCACCTAAGTCTCTCTAGAGGACAGGCCTTGGGTGTTTCTATTTTGTCCTCTACTCCTAATTATAAAGATCACAGGCTTCTGCTACCAGTTTCCTTAACTTGGGGGAAGGAAGTAGTAAGGGCTATGGCATTGATAGATTCCGGTGCTGCTGAGAATTTTATCGACCAAGCCTTTGCTAGTAAGAACAATTTCCCATCCCAGCTAACGGAGACACCTTTGACCGTTGAGGCCATAGATGGTAGACCACTACTAGACCCTGTTATCTTTCGTGAGACCATATCCATTGATTTAAATGTTGGTATCCTACACGTGGAGAATTTATCTCTTATGCTCATTTCGTCTCCTTCCGTTCCCATAGTTCTGGGGTACCCATGGTTGAAAAAACATAACCCTATTATCGATTGGGAGTTAGGAGAGATACTCTCGTGGGGCCAGGGCTGCCAGGATCGGTGTTTGTGCAAGGTCTCTCCATTAGCTAATATTAACATACCGGAGAATCCTACTCAGTCCACAAAAAGACAAATACCAGACCTTTACCTAGACTTAAGGGCAGTGTTTGACAAGAAGAATGCCGATTCTTTGCCTCCACACAGGTCATTTGACTGTGAGATTAAGCTTCTACCCGGCACTATGCCTCCGAGGGGCCATGTATATCCTTTGTCTGTTCAGGAAAACTCGGTTCTAGAGGAGTATATTCGGGAGAATTTAGAAAAGGGATTCATCAGGAGGTCTTCTTCTCCGGCCGGGGCTGGGTTCTTTTTCATTAAGAAGAAGGATGGCACGCTGAGACCTTGTATCGATTACCGAGGCTTGAATAAAATAACTGTCAGAAATGCCTATCCTATCCCACTGATTACCGAGTTATTTGATCGTCTTAAGGGCTCCAAAATCTTCACCAAGTTAGATCTCAGAGGGGCTTACAATTTGGTGAGAATCCAGTAAGGTCACGAGTGGATGATGGCATTCAATACCCGGTATGGCCATTACGAATACACTGTTATGCCATTTGGACTATGCAATGCTCCTGCAGTATTTCAAGATTTGATTAATGAGGTACTTAGGGAGTTTCAGCATGATTGTGTTATTGTTTACCTGGACGACATACTAATACACTCTAAGGAGATTGAGACTCACCATAGACAGGTCAGAAAGGTATTACACAAGCTGCTGCAACATGGTCTATATTGCAAATTGGAGAAGTGCAGTTTTGATCAGTCTCAGGTAGACTTTCTTGGATACGTGATTTCTGGGGAAGGTTTTAAAATGGATCCTGTAAAACTCCAATCTATTTTAGACTGGCCCTTGCCCAAAGGACTCAAGGCTATCCAAAGGTTTATTGGTTTTTCCAACTACTATAGGCGCTTCATTAAAGGATACTCCTCTATCATTGCGCCTATTACCAATATGACCAAACAAGGGGCTGATACTAAGTTCTGGTCTAAGGAAGCTCTTGGTGCTTTCAAGACTCTCAAGGAACTTTTTGCCTCGGCTCCCATTCTAGTCCATCCTGATACGACTCTGCCTTTCTTGCTTGAGGTCGATGCCTCTGAGACAGCAGTTGGGGCTGTTCTGTCTCAAAGGTTAGGGGTGGATAAACCGTTACACCCTTGTGGTTTCTTCTCTAAGAAATTTTCTGGGCCTGAGAGCAGATATGACATCGGGGAAAGGGAACTGTTAGCAGTCATTAAAGCCTTAAAGGAGTGGAGACATTTGTTGGAGGGGACCCTACACCCTATTACGATTTTGACGGACCACAAAAACTTGTCCTATATTGGGGAGGCTAAGCGCTTATCCTCTAGACAAGCTTGTTGGTCCTTATTCCTGACTCACTTCAATTATGTACTGACTTACAGACCTGGTTCTAAAAACTCTAAAGCCGATGCATTATCTCGCCAATATGAACCTTCTACTGTACCTGAACCAGTTCTTTCTTCTATAGTTCCGAAATGCAATATCATTGCTAATACGAATCTCAGGATTCATTCTCCATTACTGGCCGAGATCATTAAGTTGCAACATCTAGCACCTAAACAGACTCCTGCGGGCCGTCATTTCGTTCCTCCTGCTCTTCAACTGGAACTTTTACAGTGTTTACATAATAGCAAGATGGCGGGACATCCTGGTATTCGCAAAACTTACGCGTTGATCTCTAAGGACTTCTGGTGGCCTGCTTTACGGAGGGATATTGAGGAGTTCATCGCTGCATGTGAAGTTTGTACTAAAACCAAACAACCCCATACGCTTCCATGTGGATTCCTGCACCCCTTGGAGGTTCCAGAAAAACCATGGTCCTGTTTGGCCCTGGACTTTATTGTCGATCTACCTTGGCAGAGATATTCGCTAAGGAGATTTTTCGCCTACATGGGATACCCTCTCAAATTGTATCGGACAGAGGCTCCCAATTTGTTTCCCGCTTTTGGAGGTCCTTCTGCTCTCAACTTGGTATTAAATTAAACTTTTCTTCTGCCTATCATCCTCAGTCTAACGGAGCTGCTGAACATACCAACCAGAAAATTGAACAATATTTACGATGCTTTGTTTCTGAACACCAGGATGATTGGGTCGGTTTGATTCCTTGGGCGGAGTTTGCACACAACAATCTTGTTTGCGATTCTACTCATTCTAGCCCCTTCTTCATGAATTATATGGTTTTCATCCGTCTATTCTTCCTGCGGATTCTCCTTCCCAGGGGGTGCCGTCGGTTGATGTTCATGTTGCCAATTTGAGGAAGTTGTGGGATCAAACTCGGCAAATCCTTGTGCACAACTCTATGTTGGTCAAGAAACACGCTGATAAACGTAGAAGGGCGGCTCCGGTCTTTGTTCCAGGTGATAGGGTATGGCTGAGCACGAGGAACATCCGTTTAAAAGTGTCCTCCATGAAGTTCGCTCCTCGTTATATTGGACCCTACAGGGTGCTGACCCGTATCAATCCAGTTGCGTATCGTTTAGCTCTTCCTAATACCTTACGCATCCCGAACTCGTTTCACGTTTCATTGCTGAAACCACTCATATGTAACAGATTTTCCTCCACAATAGCCCCTCCTCGCTCCGTTCAGGTGGAGGGTCAGGAGGAGTATGAGGTTAACTCTATTATTGATTCTCGAATCTCCCGGGGGAGAGTACAATATCTGGTTGATTGGAGGAGAGGAGTTGGGTACCTCAGGAGGATGTTCATGCTCCCCGTCTCCGCAGGGCGTATCACTCTCGCTTCCCATCTCGTCCCGGTTCATTCCGCCCGGTGGGCGTATCTGAGAGGGGGGGGTACTGTCAGGGTACCTGTGGTCTCTACCTCCGAAAGAGGTAGAGACTTAGCTGTTCCTCCATCCAGACGGTCTGATGGCTCCCTTCCCCGCGGTCTATCCGGTCATGCTAGGCCGGCCGCGAGGGAGTGACTGCCTTTTACAGCATCTAGGCAGGAAGTAGTCATCAGGACACTCCCCCGGAACGACCTGTCAGTCAATTGCTGCAGGACCAACCAGGACGCCTCGGAGGCGTGGTTACTGCTCTGAACAGGGTATTTAACAGAGCTTCTTTCATTAGCTCATTGCCCTGTCGTGGTTCTAGCTTGTTCTAGTCACTCAGTGCTTGTGTATTCTATTATCCCTTTTGGTTTTGACCCGGCTTGTTTACCCTACTCTGCTTATCTATGTTACCATTGATTCGGCTTGTCTCTCGCTTACCTGTCTTCTGTTACCCTCGACCTCGGCTTGTCTTTGACCATTCTCTACTGTACTACTTACGTTAGTCCGGCCATTCTAAGGTCCGGTATACGTATCTGGCTACTGTTTGTACTCTGCGTGTTGGATCCCTGTCCCGATCCTGACACACCCTCAGCGGGAGATTACCAAATAAAAATGTCAATTTGGGGAGAAGGTAGAAGTTTACTGCTTCAATCCTTCCCAACCAGGACAATTCCAATCCCTTCCAGTTTTTTAGGATGCTCCTAAATTGGGTAGCAATTTCTGTATAATTAAGTTCTCCAATTTCTCTGTAATCTAGAGATAGTCTTACCCCTAAATATTTTATATTCCTTGCTTCCCAGTCGCATTTAAATTCTTTTTTAAGTTTGTTTACCCCAAGTCCAATTAGACCTTTTGTCAGGATTTGTGTTTTCTTTATATTTATTTTGTAACCTGAGAGTTTACTATACTCGTTAATAAGCCGAAATACGGCTGGGATAGATCTAATAGGGTCTGTAAGGGTCAATAGAACATCATCTGCATAAAGTGCAATTTTGTTCTCCAAGCTATTCCCTTTTAACCCACTGATGTCATCGTTCTGTCTAATCGCGGCTGCCAACGGTTCTATAGAGAGGATATATAGCAGGGGTGCCAAAGGGCATCCCTGTCGCGTCCCATTTCTAATTGGGAACCATTTTGATTGAAACGTATATCCTGAAACTCTAGCTTGAGGATCTTTGTATAACGCCATTGTGCACTCCTTAAAAAGACCCTCTATGCCAAAGGCCTTCAATACCTCCAACAAATACTTCCAGTTAACCCGATCGAAAGCCTTCTCGGCATCGAGGGTAACCATGGCAAAAGGAGACAAACTTTGATCCGCATGATATAAAACATTCAATAGTTTCCTAATGTTATCAGATGTACCCCTACCCTCTACGAACCCACTCTGATCTAAGTGTACAATATCAGGTATATTTTGTTTGGTCTGTCAGCCAAAATTCTAGAGTAAATTTTAATATCTAAATTAATAAGAGAAATTGGTCTGTAATTCGGGGTATATATTGGGTCCTTGTTTGTCTTAGGAATTGGTATTATAGAAGGTTTGTAAGTTTTTAAAATGTTTCTTAATAAACATTATTTGAAGAAAATGTAAAGTGTTTCTAAGCTATAAAATATAATACTTAAGTGCACATAAAGAGAGTGTAGAAAGTTACAGTTGAATAAACATTTAGCATAACTGATCTATACTTCAGTAAATACAGAATAGAAAGTTATTTTAACATCTAAAAGGTTAAGGACTACTAGGCTTGAGCACAAATGTAATCACACTGTTTCAACTGGCACACAAGAATCAAATGCAATCTCCCAAACAAATGGATTTGTGGGTTTACCTGTGGAGTCTTATTCAATAAATAAATATTCCTTTTTTTTTTTTTTTTTTAATCTACGTCCACATGAACCAATACATCCAAGATTTCCCTGTGAAGTCTTAATGCATATGATTCTACAGGTAAATCCCAGACAGATCTAGTAGTTTGGGCGTAGCTTCAAATATATCTCCAGCATCCGCCAGTACATGCTAAAAATCACCTGATAGTATCCCTGCAATCCTCACTATAATAAAGCCGCTTTTTTTTTTTTTTTTTTTTTTTTAATGCCCCACCTCCTTCAGGTGAATGATCAACAACACAAGGGTTAGTTCTTTAACCCTTCCTATGCCAATAAAAACATGGTTGGTTAAACCTTCATTTTAAACACCACTATTATGAGTTTCATGGCCAACAATAGTCATCTAATAGTTCATAGTACTTAAATATCATCTTAAAAGCAATACAGTCTAAAAATAATGGTTCCACTTATTACAATTGTCCAATCCTGGAATGGAAGGGGACTGCGTTCTCTTAAAGGGACACTCCAGGCACCCAGACCACTCCTGCCCATTGGAGTGGTCTGGGTGCCATCTCCAACTACCCTTAACCCTGCAAATGTAATTAGTGCAGTTTTTCATAAACTGCACTAATTGCCTAACAGGGTTAAGTCCTCCTTTAGTGGCTGTCTATGAGACAGCCAGTAGAGGAGCTTCCAGGTTCTTAAAACACTTTTAGTGTTTTAAGAGATGCTGGACATCTTCACGCAATGCATGAGGACGTCCAGCGTCGCCGGAATCCCAATAGCAAAGCATTGAATAATGCTTTCCTATGGGGTGGTGTAATGCACGCTGCCGTTGCCGTGTGCGCATT
The DNA here is from genome assembly GCF_036172605.1 of Pelobates fuscus. Taxonomy (NCBI): domain Eukaryota; kingdom Metazoa; phylum Chordata; class Amphibia; order Anura; family Pelobatidae; genus Pelobates; species Pelobates fuscus. The sequence goes on from NC_086328.1 coordinate 78,697,461, forward strand.
AGGTCTCCCCCGCCAACTGACGGCGGGTGAAGGAGAATTGGCGGAGCCTGACCCAGCGGCGAGGGACATTGTCGCTGGGTACAGGTAAGTCACTGAAGGGGTTTTAACCCCCTCAGCAACCTGGGATGGGAGGTGGGAGGGAGAGGGGACCTGCAGTGCCATGAAAACAGTTTGTTTTCCTGACACTGGAGAGTCCTTTTAAAGTCTCCCTTGGTGTTGCTGTGGCCTCCTCCTTCAGTGATGTCATTCTGGATTTGTGCCGCCAGGATGACTGTCATAGAGGAGCATTGTGGACCTTAGGCACATGTGCAGCACTCATCGTGATGCAATTACAATTCTACCATAAAGAATCATTGAATGCCAGGATTCTCTATGGCAGACCACGATGGCCCTGCACATGCACAAATGTTACAGTATGAGAGCGGAAAGTAGATGTCCCGGCTCTCATATCCAGGGGCTTGAAGGCGTGGAATGAATTTGTGCTTCCAAGCTTTCTAATTATTAAAATTAGGTTTCGGAGGTAGGTCAGGTGAGGCAGAACTGAAGACACTATAACAACTTCAATACGATGAAATCATTATGGTGCCTTTAGTGTATCTTTAAAGTGATACACACATGCATCAAACCAATCAGTAATGCTAGCCGCAAAAAATAAATACTTTCCCATGTGTTCCATTGAGTAGATATATGAATACTCATTAGTTTCACAGCTAATACACAACTTAATGGGGAATGACTGCCCTCTAGCACATACATTTAATTTGTATTTATGAATGTATATATTTTATATATATTTATAACGTTAAATTGTTCAGACTTTTTAGATTGTTGAGCCTTCTGTTTAAGATAAAAAAAAAAGTATAACTCATCTTTAATCCAGTGCAGTCCCTGTCTCGGCACTGCAGTGACTCCCTATTTGAGATTGTGACGGTAGTGATCATCTCCTGGGGTTTCATACAGACATTTTATGTAGAACCCTGGACTATTCCTATATCACCCTGTGTCCATTGTGGGAGCAGGGTGTGTGTGTAATGTGGTTGTTTGGGGTTAAATGTTAGTGTGCTTTCCTGTCTTGCTAATGCTTGCAATCAACTAGGTGGATTTGGCTGTGGAGCCTGTACAGCGCCAACTGTTCATTGCAAGGATCTAGCCACCACGATATGCACTACTTGAATAGCAAGGCTAGCTAATTTGCATATTCAGGTAGATTTGCATATTGCTAATTCTGCAGACAGGAGAGTTATTTTCTGTTAAATATTGTCTTTGCCACCTGTTTTTAGGAATCCCAGTGACAGAGACTTCAGACCTGTTTGCTGGCTGAAGAATCCCTCTAGCCGTGGAATAAGTCAAGAGAGCTAGTCCTGATAGCCACACATGCCTTTGTAAAGGCAATAGCAAGCACTATAAGCAGAGCTCCAGAGAAATAGGCATAGGGGACGATACCTGCCTGGAAGGAGAGCTGCAGCCTGGTCGGGTGAAAGAGCTCCGGAGAGATACCAGTCAAGCTTCGGCGACTGGTGCTGAAGCGTTCCAGGGTGCCTGCAAGCGACTAGGGAGGGGACTGGGCGTAGGTACTCGGTCAGAGTACAGGAGTTCCGTCACAGAGATCATACTGACCGTTAATGTCTGTCCAATCCAATGCTTCCAAAGCAACGGGGACCTACTTTGCATACACAAGAAGCATTCATGAAGACTCCAATTATTAATAGCCTTCACTAAAAAATGTCTCTACTGGAAGACTTTTTGTCTGCGTTCTGACTGACAAATGTAAAGTTTCCATTTCTCACCAATGACAAAGTTTAAATTTTTCAGACGAAAGGTTCTTTTCTCCAAGTGAAGTTCTTGCCACATCTGTAACTACCTTCTTATTTTTCATAGCATGCAGACATTAACTTGGAGATAACCGAGACAAAAGAATGCACAATATCTGGTGATTTCTGTGAACTATTTAGTTCAGTTAAATGCAATAAATTAGTGTTTTGTTTCATGCTTCATGCTATTGGCATTAGATGAGTGGGAAGACTATTGAGGCCCATTGTATGAATGGTTTTATCGTTGCCTGCATTAAGTCTTTATCCAACAACTGTTATAATTTATTTTGCTTGTAAGTGCAAAAATGAACCAATCACATTCCCACTATTGTCATTACATACTACATTATTTTAATTTATTTATCACAGGTTTTCTTTCTTTTTTTTTTTTTTACAACTGTTTTTGTCTATATATAAAGACTGGCATGTGACTAGCAATCTGATTGATCATATAAACAATACGAATTTGTTTGCCTTTTTGTTGACTTCACAGAAGGTGTATCAGGCTTAGAAGAGGAGTCCGTCTTGGCACTTAAATATATTTAATGTCTTTATTTATTTACTTATTTATTTATTTTTTCTTCTAATTAAAGTGATTCCTTAATCATTTTAATTTTAAAAAATGTGGTTATAGGTCAAACTAGATTTGACCTCTCTCTGATTTATATCACATTGTGATGTTTTATTTGTACGGTATATTTGTGTACCAGCAAATAAAAAAATAAAAAATGGCAAAAATAAAAATGGAAAAAAAATGAAAGTATGATGAATGTATGATGAACCCTGTCTATTTAAAATTACTGGAGTCATACATATTATTTCCCTTTTGAGCTGGTTGTATTTGGCATAGTGGTATAGTTGAATACAATTATTCTAGATTCTATTTAGAAACGTTAAATGCCCTCCCCATTGCCCACTCATGTAAGATGTCGGAATCTGTCCTTCCAACCTCTATACTATTCCACAAATTAATCTTTTGCAGAGCAATTACATCACAAGCACAGGAAACAAAGAGAAATCTAATTTCACTAAGGCAGTGATGGACAGTTTAGGTATGTAACAATTTAAGGGTTAGCTTCCCCAAATCCAATGTGAACTGATCAGTTTATTCTCTTTTTTGCCCTGTCCACATAGGATGTCCCACCTATCCACCTGTGTGTGTGTATCTTTATGTCTGTGTATCTGTATGTGTCAGTTTGTGTATCTGTGTATGTGTCATTGTGTGTGTCAGTGTGTGTATCTGTATGTCCGCGTATCTCTGTGTCAGTGTTCATATTTGTGTGCCAGTGTGTATCTGTGTATGTGTCAGTGTGTGTATCTGTATGTCTGCCTATCTCTATGTGTCAGTGTTCGTATTTGTGTGTGTCAGTGTGTGTATCTGTCAGTGTGTGTATCTTTATGTCTGTGTATCTGTATGTCAGTTTGTGTATCTGTGTATGTGTCATTGTGTGTATCTGTATGTCTGCGTATCTCTGTGTCAGTGTACGTATTTGTGTGTGTCAGTGTGTGTATCTGTATGTCTGCGTATCTCTAAGTGTCAGTGTTCGTATTTGTGTGTGTATCTGTATGTGTCAGTGTGTGTGTATCTTTGTCTGTGTATCTGTATGTGTCAGTGTGTGTACCTGTGTGTGTGGCAGTGTGTGTATCTGCAGGCATGTCCCACCCGCGGCCTGCATGCAGCCCTGAACCACTTGTAATGTGGACAAGTTGCCATCCAAGCTGCTGGGCGCCCATTACTTGCTGTGCTCTTTCTGCAAACCTCCCCCGCATGCCCTGCAGCGAGTCGGAAGCTGAAATATGACATCTTTCTGACATCGGCATCACTACTGGGTATGCAAGAAACCTGTGCAAAAAGCACGCAGTGATCCCATCACAGCAGCAACCACTGGCATATTACACCCTTTAATTTATACATTTTGGACTTTAAATGTCTCTCTGAAGTGCCTATTCTGTCCAAAAATGCCTGTATAAGATGTGGCTAGTCCGAAATATATGGAGGTAGAAAGTTCAGTGGGACACGGCTAGCCTCTGATCCGGCGCAGAGTTCCAGATTTCTATATAGAGTTCCCTGGTCACCTAAAACATGGCATTTGCCATGGGCAATGTAGCTTCCTCAAGTCTTTGATGTCATTCGATGCCTCTTCATCTCCTCTGTTAATTCTCTAAAAAGCACCCTGATTGAGTGTCCTGGGACTGAAAGCACTGTAGTTAAAGTTTTAGTGGATCGCGATGACTCTGCGATCTGCTTTGGAGTTCCATGATAATTTAGAGTTGCTCCCACTCAGACGCACCATGTCTCAGCGGCCCCCATGGCAGAGGACAGGCGGTTCTGGGCAGCCGAAAAGGTGTGCTAGGCTGGGAGACATTGGATGGAGGGTTAGTTTCTAGTGTTATAGTCTTTTCAGAGGAGGTGGAAGCCTGGGGAAGAATATACCTAACGTAATGTCAGGTCTTACCTGTCGGCTCCGCCGTTACTCAGACACTTCCAGGTAGATGGAGCAACACCACGCCCCCTTCTCTGATGCGGCCTCCTTACGCTACATAGGGAGACCGCGCCAGTTTCAAAGTGCTTGGTTATTGTTGAGGCTTCCTCAAGATTCCCTGACCAGCTACCAAAAAACTTGCTTATACTAATTATTGTGTACCGAACCTCTGGACTGATTACTGACGACCCTCTTTCTCCTCTCCCTGACCTCGGATTGTTTTAAACTATTCTTCTCCTTCTTCATCAAGAAATTGGATTACTTTCCCTGAGCTTCAACATTCCAGGACTTTACAAAACGGACGTGGAAGTCAGTTTTCAGCTACACTTAAGTATTAACATTCTGCTTAATCAAAAGTAATTATCTGGACTGTGCCTGCTTTCTTTGTTGCAACAGCTACATAGTCGCTACATTTCTGCTACTCTTTCTGTTACCAGCAATTAACTACTCATTGGAATTGCATTAATATTTACTTGGACGTTGTTGCTACACTATTGCACTCTGATACTACTAATCTCCTGCTTGTAACTGCTTTCAGCAATTAACCTTTAAGGAAAAATCCTTAAAGCTACAGGTCTTATTCTTCTTAAGGTCTCTATAAAATTATTTTCTGTTCCTGTAATTAAGGAAACTATCTTAATCTTTCTGCAGTTGTGTTCCACTTCCTATTTACCAATTTAGCATAACGCGTAGCTGACCAGAGGGTCTGGCATAATATTTATGTTATGCTAAATACATAGCTTTTCAGACATTGCACACAATCTCACTGATTTTTTTTTATATTTATTTTATTTATTCAATAGAAATTTCAATAAAAAGAAAACAGTTTCTTATCCTATGTAACTTTATCAATCCAAATATTTAGATATATGTAACAACAGGTAGGAATGTCATATACATACGTAAAAGATAACAAATCAAGTTAATACATGTCACACACTTACATAGGAGTTGACAATTCAATAGCTATTTTGTATATAAACATTAACAATAACCAAAAAAAAAAAAAAAGGAAAAAGAAAAGATACATAACACATATTCTGGTAAATTTTGAGGAGCGAAGAGAACAACCAATAAATACAAGTTACTTGTACTAAGAGGCTATGAAAGTCCAGGGGGACCAAATCTCACTGATTTTAAGCACTCTCACTCAGTGGCGACTCTAGACTTGGCGAGGCCTTAGGCAAAACTCATACATGAGGCCCCCACTAACACTATTATTGAAAAAAATAGCAGTTGATTTGTGTGTGTATAAGAAGCTGAGTGTGTGTCTGGCAGTGAGTATCCTTGTATATGTATGTATGTATGTTTCTCTGAGCATGTGTATGTTTGTGTACTGCCTGTGGCCTTTGGCACTGAGTTTATGGCAAAGCTATGTTTCATGACAGTGTGTATAATTATTGCCTTCAGGGGGTGACAGGGTGAGTAAAGGGGTAACTGTGGCAGGGTAAGTGTAAAAGAGCAGGAGGGTGCCAGATTGTATGGAGGAGGGTGCCAGAGTGTTGAGGACTGACAGTGAGAATGAAGGGAGGTGCCCGAGTGCGGAGAGTGGTGCCTGTGTGCGCGGAGAGTGGTGCCCGTGTGTTTGGAGGGAGAGATAGTGTGTATGGAGGGGGGTGACAATGTGTATGGAGGGGGGTGACAATGTGTATGGAGGGGTGACAGTGTGAGCCGAGAGTGGTGTCAGTGTGTGCAGAGAGTGGTGTCAGTGTGTACAGAGAGAGGTGACAGAGTGTGTGAGGGGGTTGACCTAGTGTGAGAGGGAGGGTGACATAATGTAGAAGGGGTTACAGAGTGTGAGGCAGGGTGACATTGTGTAGGGGGGTGACAGAGTGTGAAGGGGTGGCATAGTGTGAGAGGAGGGTGACCGTGTGAGAGGGGGGTGACCGTGTGAGAGGGGGAGACCTAGTGTAAGAGGAGGGAGACCTAGTGTAAGAAGGGGGGAGACGTAGCGTGAGAGGGGGGGTGACAGAGTGAGAGTGGGGTGACAGAGTGAGAGGGAGGGTGACAATGTGTAGGGGGGTGACAGAGTGAGAGGGGGTGACATTAGTGACAGATTGTGTAGGGGTGACAGAGTGAGAGGGGGGTGACAGAGTAAGAGGGTGGTGTCATTAGTGTGAGAAGGGGTGACATAGTGAGAGAGGGTTACACATAGTGATAGGGGTGACAGAGTGAAAGGGGGGTGACAGTGTCAGAGGGGGTGACAGAGTAAGAGGGGGGAGACATAGTGTGATGGGGTGACAGTGTGATGGGGTGACAGAGTGAGAGGGAGGGCGACATAGTGTGAGGGGGTGACAGAGTGTGAGGGTGTGACAGAGTGTGAGGGGATGACAGAGTGAGAGAGAGGGGGGATGACAGGGTGAGAGGGGGGTGACAGTGTTAGGGGGTGACATACTGTTAGGGGCTAAAAGTGTGAGGTGGGGTGGCAGGGTGAGAAAGGGGTGACAGGTGGGCTGGCAGGGTGAGAGGCGACAGGTGGGGTGGCAGGGTGAGAGGGGGTGACAGGTGGGCTGGCAGGGTGAGAGGTGACAGGTGGGGTGGCAGGGTGAGAGGGGGTGACAGGTGGGGTGGCAGGGTGTGAAAGGGATGACAGGTGGGCTGGCAGGGTGAGAGGTGACAGGTGGGGTGGCAGGGTGAGAGGGGGTGAAAGGTGGGGTGGCAGGGTGAGAAAGGGGTGACAGGTGGGGTGGGTGACAGGTGGGGTGGCAGTGTGAGAGGGGGGTGACAGGTGGGGTGGCAGGGTGAGGGGGTGACAGGTGGAGTGGCAGAGTGAGAGAGGGGTGACAGGTGGGGTGCCAGGTTGAGGGAGGTGACAGGTGGAGTGGCAGGGTGAGGGGGGGTGACAGGTAGGGGGGCAGCATAGGCGTGCGCACGGGGTGTGCCAGATGTGCCTGGGCACACCCTAATCCCTGCGGCACGCCTATGGAGTGAGACCGGCAGGGGAGATCTCAGGATCCCCCCTGTCGGCTCATGCAGAGCCGGCGCTATCCGAGCGCCGGCTCTGCTCTCAGCCTCCCCTTACCGACCCACAGACAGTGAGGGAGGCAGAGAGGACCCGGGGAGCTCTTGCCAGCAGCTCCACCGGGTTCCTCTCGCCAGCAGCTCCACCGGGTTCCTCTCTGAGCAACGCTCAGATCTCGCGAGAGTGAACTCTAGCCCCACAGGCTAGAGTTCACTCTCCACTGGACCACCAGGGATGGCAGCAGGAACAAGGATCCCCCCTCCCAGGCATAATGTAAGAAGGGAGGGGGGATATTAAACAATCTGCCCCCACCTCCACTGGACCACCAGGGAAGGCAGCAGCAGCAAGGTCCCCCCTCCCTACATAAGGTGAGAAGAGAGGGGGGATATTTACTAAACGGCCCCCACACAATACACACAATCCCCCAAACATCCAGCACACACACACAGCACCCACATACAGCACACAAACAGCACCCCCCACACACAGCACCCTCACACATACAGCACACACACAGCACCCTCACACATACACACTAACAGCACCCTCACACACACATAACCCTCACACACACACCACACCCTCACACATACACACTAACAGCACCCTTACACACACATACAGTGCCCTTACACACACAGCGCCCTCACACACACACAGCGGACTTCACACACACACAGCGCCTTCACACACACGCAACGCCTTCACACACACACACAGCACCCTTACACACACACAGTGCCCTTACACACACAGCAGCCTTACACACATCGCCCTCACACACACATCACCCTTACACACACAGCGCCTTCACACACACACAGCACCTACACACACACACACAGCAGTATATGTGTGTGTATGTGTGTGTGTATATATATGTATATATATATATATATATATATATATATATATATATATATATACGCAGCGTGTGTGTTTTCGCTTTAGGGTGCACACCCTTATACAATAGGCTGCGCACGCCTATGGGTGGCAGGGTGAGGGGGTGAAAGGTGGAGTGACAGGTGGGGTGGCAGGGTGAGGGGGTGACAGGTGGGGTGGCAGGGTGAGAGAGTTGTGACAGGTGGGGTGGCAGGGTGAGGGGGTGACAGGGGGGGTGACAGGTGGGCTCTCCGGTCTGCAGCTCTGCCGGGTGTGAGCTGCAGACCTCATGGTGAATGTCTCGCGATCTCCAGTCAGAGTGTTGCTGTGGTAAGAGAGATCATGAGATACTTCAGTCTGCAGCTCACACCCGGCGGATGGCGGAGGCTGCCTCTCCCGGGCAGACTGACAGTAGGCATACAGGCAAGCTGCCGGGCCCCCCCCCTGTGTCGGGTCCTCGAGGACCTGACACATGTCAGTCTGTCCTATGGTGGTTTAGGCGTCCGCGAGGCCCCAGAAAGTGCGAGGCCTTTGGCAGCTGCCTAAACCGCCTAATTAGAGAGCCGCCTCTGCTCTCATTGACAGTCACACACACTCTTACTGACAGAAATACAATACAGAAAAACACTCACAGTCACACACACACACTCACTGACAGACACACACTGACAGACACACACTTACTGACAGACAAACACACACACACTTGGAGACAGACACACACACACTCACTGACAGACACATTCACACATTCTTGCATACTCTCAAAAATTAATTTTAATTTTTGTGGTTTTATTTTTAAGGGTCCATCCAGCCTCTCTACCTCTCATTGGGGTCCAGTTAAGATTTTCTCCCTAGCTTCCAGTGTGGGGCTGTGCTGTAATCTTGCAGTTCCTTACTCTTCCTGCGCACTGTTTAGTATGCCGAGGCCGGAATAATGTCATATTTTGGCTACTAGCATCATAGAGGATGCGAGAGAGGAGTGAGGAACTGCAAAATCAGTGTTTCCTCCTTGCCGCCAGCTACCTGCCTCCCTCCTCTCCTCCCCCCTCCCTATGACACATATCAGCAGAGTAGGTGTTACGGAGCTAGGTACTCAGCCTGAGCATCTGCGTTAAAATCCCTCCTTTTCCAGCACGACACCTTCAATGATTATAGCAGCTCACCCAAACATCAGTCTAGATTTAAAGGGTGAAAACAAAAGACACTTTATTTAGTTCAAATGTACATTGATAAAGGCAGCCAGTTGGTGCCGAAACGTTGGGGGGTTTGGTGACTCGTGTTTCTGTCTGAGGCTTGTAAGGATTTTTGTGTTTATTTATAACTATTATTTTATTGTATCTGCCTTTACTTCTATTACTTTGTTTATATTCATTTTTTCTTATATGTTTTCATTCTGGTACTTTTTTGTACATAATAAAATTAAAATATTTTTTTGAGATTGTTATGGTGTGCATTCTATGTTCTATATACATTTGAATATTAACAGTGTTCTGTGCACATCCTGCCCTCATTGGGACTGGACAGGGTTATAACCAGATGTGCATTAACTCCAGGCTGACATGCCCCTTTTTCAGACGGGCCATCCCCATTGGCAAAACCCAAGAAGTTTGTCTTCCCTAATCCGTTGTTGGGAGGTATGTTTGGGTAGAACATCAGTGTATGTGATTGCATGTTTTTGTGACTATGTCCAATTGCTTCCGGTCTCTATGTATCACACTGATTTGTGTCTACAACCTTTCTGTGTCCCCAAGTATGTTGTGCCAGTGTGTCCTAGTTTTCTGTCATTTCCCACCAGTTTTGTGTGCGTGTGATTCCCAAGCTCTCTGTGCCAACTGAATTGTGTGTCTATATCCCTCCAGATTTCTGTATTCACCAGATTTCTATTTCTGTGCCCAATAGCTTTATATATTCACTAGATTTCTGTATGTGTCTCCTATATTTCTGCCTTTTTGTTTCTGCCCAACCTCTATGTATCCCTCAGCTTTCAGTGTTCTCATGTCTACCAAAAATAGCGTTCTGTCAAACCTGTTCCTCTATCTGAATCTAGTGCAGCCTCTCCTTGTGTCTGTTCTCTCCCATCCTTTCTTCTTGTCATTTAGGAGCTCTTTGTGCTCTACTTGCAGTCTTTCCTAGTCCCATCCTCATCACAGTGTGGCAGAGCCTATGCCAGGCCAGCAGATCAACCTGTGCAGGACTATAATTTACAAACTTTACAACAAGAGATAATCACCCCCAGGTTCCCTCTATCCCTCTATCCCTCTCCTAACCTCCACGCTGTTGAGTGCTCTAAGTCCAGCTTGTAAAACTCACCCAGGGGTCTGGAGCAGCCGCAACATTTTCAGCGGGATGGGGCACTAATTTAATGGAACTCAGAGTTGGCCTGGTCTCACGCAGCTGCCCCGGTTAACTAATGGTCAATCCTTCTACTTGAATTTAATACCTACAAGAGCACTTTTTGGAGGGGAGGTAGTGAAGAGGGAGGCTATCAATTGCTATCTAAGAGCCAGTGGGAGCCCCCCTTCCCCACGTCAGAAACAGGCAATTTTTCAGTAACCGACCCTTAGCAGCGGCAGCCTGGAACTCCACGCTGGATCACAATGCAATATAGCTTTATTTGACAATTTCTCAAGCTAGGCACATCCAATCTGGGGCACTTTACTTGGAAAAATTAAACCTGTTCAGGGATCTATAAAATTTACATGAAAGATATGTGAGTTATAAATTTACACTTTTTTATTACTTGTCCACCCTCGTGTCTGTGGACTTAAAAATATTAAGGGTCTTTAATTAGTTTATCTCACAGACTCAGAGATGCCAGGGCAGTAACCCATTGTTCTTGTGTGTGATCCTTTCCTCAAATTATCCTTACATGAAGCAGTTTGTGATAAAGCCAGTTCTTGTACCCAGCACTTTATGTAGTCTAGTATTGTAGGAAGCTATAATCACTGAAGTGTGACTTTCTCTTGGAATAAGAAAATTATAACGGAGGTAGCCAGCCTGGGAACTAAGCTCCACTAAATATCATATCTGTGGTGGATTGCCTCTGTACCACTGCCAAGTATTCCCTTTCCCATAGTGTTATAGCTCCTTCCAGTGTAAGTAGTGCTTATAACTAGTATAGCTTTCCCCCATATATTATCCCAGACTTAATGTTGGGAGAAGATCTGTTTTTATTCAGTACAGCACAGCCATTTATACACAGACCCCAGCATGGGGTCCCTATTCAATAGCAAGTAATTCCACCTTGGTGCCTCTGTGTCTGGGAGATAATTGAGTTGCTGCTCGCTAAACTAGTTATCTCCTGGATACGGAGAGCACAACCGAAAAACATCCCAAAACATGACAAAATATACAGGAACCTCAACACATGATATATCCCCAGGTAGCTCTGATCCGAGTGCCTATGTTGGCAAAATAGCACCCGGATCCATGAAGAATTGACAAATCGCCATCAGGGTAAAGTTTTGACCGAATGCTAAAAGAGTCCATACCCAAAAGAGTTCCAGGATAAATGGGGCTTTAGCCGGTCAAATGTCAGGAGTTCATGTGGCAGATATAAGGGGAACTCCCCCTGGTTCTCAGGAAGTGATTGTTTCCCATAGTCTGAGGCACCTTTCCTCCAAACACGCTCTTCTAGCTGTTCAGGAAAGTTGACCAGGAGATGGGGTTAACCACGGCCGACCCATAGTTCCAGGGGAGTTGTAGAGAAGTACTGCAATAGTCCTCGCAGCTTTCTGGACTCCAGTTAAGGCCAGAGGAAGGGGCATTTAATACAGAGGTGTATTTGTGTGTAGCGTTGGTGTTTAAATGCTGAGATATATGCACACATACACTGTCACAAACACTGATACACACACCGATACATATGCAGATAAGCAGACATACAGATACACACTGGCACAGATACAACCAGATACGCACTGACACAAACTTGTGCAAGAATGTTTTTCCCCTCCATTGCAAGGGTGTCCAAAAGGTAGATCCACACACAGACACACATATAGAACACTGACACACATACTGACACACAGAAACACACATTCAGACACACATACTGGTCAAACCTTTAGCCGCAATCCAGTTTCCTCACTTTTGGAGGCAGGAGGGTGGATTCTGCCAGCTGAGGCTGTTGGGGAACAGAGGTTGGCTGTAGCGGTTTGCACCACCTCCTATCTGCTTTCTTCTTCTTCTGTCTTCCTTCCCATTTGGTTTATTGTGTGTTAGTTGGGAGGAAGAGAGAGGCTCTAATTTCCTTCCGGGCTGCCAGTATGATGGGGGTCTGCCCATGTTTCTAAAGGGCCGCAGTGCACAACCGGGTCCCTGAAGACACATCACTATGGGATGGCTCAATGTAGATAAGCCACCCAATGGGGCTCCTGAGTGTGCGGTTACATCACATCTGAAAATGGATTCATTATTAAGAACTTGTGGCGAAAACCACTTCACCACTGGGGTTTGGAGGGGACTACTTGCCAGCCTTTTACCCTTTTTACTATGGCCCCTTTAACTTCTTGTGGTTGAGAGACCCTGTTTGTGGCTATTGGGACTTTAAACAATGGTTCTTCAAACTCCCGAACTGTCGAAGTGGCCGCCATTCGAACACGTGGTGGCGTCCATCTTGTTCGCATGGACCAAAACCTTGAAAAGACTTCAGGGGGACAAAGCCGCAAATGCCCTGGAACTATTTCGGCATGAAAACCTTGTGGCTCCCGGTCCTTCAGCGGCACTTAGCCGCAATTCTATGGAACTGTTTTGGGCATGGGACCATGCCTGCACCTGGGCAAAAATACGACATCCATAAAATTTCTTAACCCCTTATCTGATTTGGGTGATTTATGGATATGTTGTTCACCCAGATCATTTATGGGGATATGTTGTGTTTTGGGGTACTTATGGTACTTTATAAAAATGTGTTATTTCTGCCTGTGGATAATTAAGTTAATGCATTATCTGCCTTAATTATATCACAGGCAGAGGGGAGGGATTGTGTAATGTATGTGGAGTGTCATTCATGGTCACATTGTTTTTATTGGCTGTACACTTTGTGTCCCTGTGCCCAACAAGGTCCACCTGGGCATCACCCTTGTTGGGAAACTTGCATAAATGGCCAGTATGCCTTCATTAAAATTAAGTTCCTGTTTAACCCTCAACACGTAGCCTTGTCTTGTGATTGGAGGGAAACTGCTATATTCACACTGGGAATTGCTATACTCTTTATACTCTGCTGGGTTCTAATCACTAGCTCTTCTAAGAGCTGTTCCTGCCACGCTCTTTGGAGTAGGAGATGTCTTTCCCACTTGGTCCTGGATGTCAGAAGTTGTTCCAGGGTTGGAGGAAGAAGGGGAGATTCCAGTTAAGCTACGGCGGTTGTGGAGTCTGATGTGCTTGTGGTGTCCAGTGCGGTGATTATGGTATTCAGCGTCAGCTAGGAAGCATCTATTGGTGGAGGTGCCCAGTCGGGGTTCCAGGTGATCCGTTACAGAACTGTGCAATAAAAAGACTATGCAAAGAACCCGAGAAAGGGACAGATTTATATGTCAGAATTCTAAAGTGACTCTGCATTCCCCTAATAAAAGAAATGCAGATAATGTGAGTTTCATTAATTCATTAACAGGACATTGCAAGCATAAAAACAGAACTGTACTTGTGACAGGCCACCTGTTCACCTTGGATTGGTATATGTCTCCCAACCGCCACTTTCCTCCAACAAGGACTATAATTACTAATTGTGGCGAAACCAACCTCGCCACTGGGCATTGGAGAAGCCTGTTTGCTCGCCTCCTGACTATGGCCCCTGGGAGATTTGACCCTTTAAATACAGTATTTGGGCATATTGTATTTTATTATGCTGCTGCTGGCCCTTTAAGAACCATCTGGGGACATACTGTGACTTTTGGGAACAATGCCCCTTTAAGACTATGGCCCCTGGAAGATATTGCCTGTTAAAGACTATTTTAGCAGATTGGATTTGAAAAGACTTGCTGCCCCTTTAAATTGTATTGGAGCAGTTCTGCAGCTTTAAATTGGCACTTCGGATGCAGCTGAAGTGCCGAAGTAGTCGAAGTGGCCGCCATTGAACAAACGAACACGTGGCGGCGGCCATCTTTGTTCATTCGAACAAGGTCAGCGGTATGTGTAGCCAAATTCATGGAACTGAAATCGGCTACACATTTCAACGAACACCGCTGACCCTTACCTTCTCCTACACACCGTTTTCAGCTGCAGAGACTAAGTCCCGTTCGGCAGTTTGAACTCACTGCTATACTAAGCTAAATGCACAAATGGCCCCGTTCGTGCATTCGAATGGGACTTAGTCATTTTTCTGTGTAAAATAGACCGACCGCACAGCCCAAATCTATGGAACTGTTTTGGGCAGGAAAATCTGCTTGCGGTGGGTCATAAAGGACTCCCAGCTAACTTTGTATCTACTGGATGGATTTATATTTCAAGTACGCTGATTAATAATATGTAATTTTTATGAAGATTGGATGTATATTTTTAAAGTTATAGTACATATATAAAAACTGTATTTTTCCTGCTTGTGATAATTATGTTAACCCATTGTGTACCACAATTAGATCACAGGCAGAGGGGAGGATTTTGTGTGTAATTGCTGGGAGTGTTTTCTGTAATGTACGTGTGTTATTGGTTGCTCTGTAAAACCCTGTGGGCAGTACTAAGTTTGTGGATTGGGAATAAAAGAGGCTGTATGTGCCAGTACAGTCAGTTCTGCTTGACCTCAAAACAAAGTGTCGTCTCGTTATTGGGGGAATTGGATTGTATGCTGATTGCCAGGAGTGTAAGCTGATTGTATGCTTTTCCTGTTAAGCTGTTTACAGCATTCATATGCTTGAGATCATTCATATGCTTCCCCAGTTTGGTGGTTGTGGTGTCTGCTGCAGTGCTTGGAGTCCTCAGGAAGCGCTAGGAGCATCCTTCAACGGAGGTACCCAGTCAGGGTGCCCGTCGATCCGTTACACTTATGTTTAACCTTTCGAGGGGGGCGTGGCCTGAACACCGACCGAGATGGCCGCTTGATCTCTGAGCTCCGCCGAACCATACCCCGATAAAGTGATCCACCGTTAGCAGCAGAACACAAATGGGTCGCAACCGACGTTCAGAGCACCCACAGACACCTAAGACCCCACACCCGAGCTCTCAACAGGGACCGATGGACGGTTACCTGCAACCCCCGCATGCTGCCGCCGGCAGAAACGAAAGCCATAGCTGTTCAGGAAAGTTGACCAGGAGATGGGGTTAACCACGGCCGGCCCATAGTTCCAGGGGAGTTGTAGAGAAGTACTGCAATAGTCCTCGCAGCTTTCTGGACTCCAGTTAAGGCCAGAGGAAGGGGCATTTAATACAGAGGTGTATTTGTGTGTAGCGTTGGTGTTTAAATGCTGAGATATATGCACACATACACTGTCACAAACACTGATACACACACCGATACATATGCAGATAAGCAGACATACAGATACACACTGGCACAGATACAACCAGATACGCACTGACACAAACTTGTGCAAGAATGTTTTTCCCCTCCATTGCAAGGGTGTCCAAAAGGTAGATCCACACACAGACACACATATAGAACACTGACACACATACTGACACACAGAAACACACATTCAGACACACATACTGGTCAAACCTTTAGCCGCAATCCAGTTTCCTCACTTTTGGAGGCAGGAGGGTGGATTCTGCCAGCTGAGGCTGTTGGGGAACAGAGGTTGGCTGTAGCGGTTTGCACCACCTCCTATCTGCTTTCTTCTTCTTCTGTCTTCCTTCCCATTTGGTTTATTGTGTGTTAGTTGGGAGGAAGAGAGAGGCTCTAATTTCCTTCCGGGCTGCCAGTATGATGGGGGTCTGCCCATGTTTCTAAAGGGCCGCAGTGCACAACCGGGTCCCTGAAGACACATCACTATGGGATGGCTCAATGTAGATAAGCCACCCAATGGGGCTCCTGAGTGTGCGGTTACATCACATCTGAAAATGGATTCATTATTAAGAACTTGTGGCGAAAGCCACTTCACCACTGGGGTTTGGAGGGGACTACTTGCCAGCCTTTTACCCTTTTTACTATGGCCCCTTTAACTTCTTGTGGTTGAGAGACCCTGTTTGTGGCTATTGGGACTTTAAACAATGGTTCTTCAAACTCCCGAACTGTCGAAGTGGCCGCCATTCGAACACGTGGTGGCGTCCATCTTGTTCGCATGGACCAAAACCTTGAAAAGACTTCAGGGGGACAAAGCCGCAAATGCCCTGGAACTATTTCGGCATGAAAACCTTGTGGCTCCCGGTCCTTCAGCGGCACTTAGCCGCAATTCTATGGAACTGTTTTGGGCATGGGACCATGCCTGCACCTGGGCAAAAATACGACATCCATAAAATTTCTTAACCCCTTATCTGATTTGGGTGATTTATGGATATGTTGTTCACCCAGATCATTTATGGGGATATGTTGTGTTTTGGGGTACTTATGGTACTTTATAAAAATGTGTTATTTCTGCCTGTGGATAATTAAGTTAATGCATTATCTGCCTTAATTATATCACAGGCAGAGGGGAGGGATTGTGTAATGTATGTGGAGTGTCATTCATGGTCACATTGTTTTTATTGGCTGTACACTTTGTGTCCCTGTGCCCAACAAGGTCCACCTGGGCATCACCCTTGTTGGGAAACTTGCATAAATGGCCAGTATGCCTTCATTAAAATTAAGTTCCTGTTTAACCCTCAACACGTAGCCTTGTCTTGTGATTGGAGGGAAACTGCTATATTCACACTGGGAATTGCTATACTCTTTATACTCTGCTGGGTTCTAATCACTAGCTCTTCTAAGAGCTGTTCCTGCCACGCTCTTTGGAGTAGGAGATGTCTTTCCCACTTGGTCCTGGATGTCAGAAGTTGTTCCAGGGTTGGAGGAAGAAGGGGAGATTCCAGTTAAGCTACGGCGGTTGTGGAGTCTGATGTGCTTGTGGTGTCCAGTGCGGTGATTATGGTATTCAGCGTCAGCTAGGAAGCATCTATTGGTGGAGGTGCCCAGTCGGGGTTCCAGGTGATCCGTTACAGAACTGTGCAATAAAAAGACTATGCAAAGAACCCGAGAAAGGGACAGATTTATATGTCAGAATTCTAAAGTGACTCTGCATTCCCCTAATAAAAGAAATGCAGATAATGTGAGTTTCATTAATTCATTAACAGGACATTGCAAGCATAAAAACAGAACTGTACTTGTGACAGGCCACCTGTTCACCTTGGATTGGTATATGTCTCCCAACCGCCACTTTCCTCCAACAAGGACTATAATTACTAATTGTGGCGAAACCAACCTCGCCACTGGGCATTGGAGAAGCCTGTTTGCTCGCCTCCTGACTATGGCCCCTGGGAGATTTGACCCTTTAAATACAGTATTTGGGCATATTGTATTTTATTATGCTGCTGCTGGCCCTTTAAGAACCATCTGGGGACATACTGTGACTTTTGGGAACAATGCCCCTTTAAGACTATGGCCCCTGGAAGATATTGCCTGTTAAAGACTATTTTAGCAGATTGGATTTGAAAAGACTTGCTGCCCCTTTAAATTGTATTGGAGCAGTTCTGCAGCTTTAAATTGGCACTTCGGATGCAGCTGAAGTGCCGAAGTAGTCGAAGTGGCCGCCATTGAACAAACGAACACGTGGCGGCGGCCATCTTTGTTCATTCGAACAAGGTCAGCGGTATGTGTAGCCAAATTCATGGAACTGAAATCGGCTACACATTTCAACGAACACCGCTGACCCTTACCTTCTCCTACACACCGTTTTCAGCTGCAGAGACTAAGTCCCGTTCGGCAGTTTGAACTCACTGCTATACTAAGCTAAATGCACGAATGGCCCCGTTCGTGCATTCGAATGGGACTTAGTCATTTTTCTGTGTAAAATAGACCGACCGCACAGCCCAAATCTATGGAACTGTTTTGGGCAGGAAAATCTGCTTGCGGTGGGTCATAAAGGACTCCCAGCTAACTTTGTATCTACTGGATGGATTTATATTTCAAGTACGCTGATTAATAATATGTAATTTTTATGAAGATTGGATGTATATTTTTAAAGTTATAGTACATATATAAAAACTGTATTTTTCCTGCTTGTGATAATTATGTTAACCCATTGTGTACCACAATTAGATCACAGGCAGAGGGGAGGATTTTGTGTGTAATTGCTGGGAGTGTTTTCTGTAATGTACGTGTGTTATTGGTTGCTCTGTAAAACCCTGTGGGCAGTACTAAGTTTGTGGATTGGGAATAAAAGAGGCTGTATGTGCCAGTACAGTCAGTTCTGCTTGACCTCAAAACAAAGTGTCGTCTCGTTATTGGGGGAATTGGATTGTATGCTGATTGCCAGGAGTGTAAGCTGATTGTATGCTTTTCCTGTTAAGCTGTTTACAGCATTCATATGCTTGAGATCATTCATATGCTTCCCCAGTTTGGTGGTTGTGGTGTCTGCTGCAGTGCTTGGAGTCCTCAGGAAGCGCTAGGAGCATCCTTCAACGGAGGTACCCAGTCAGGGTGCCCGTCGATCCGTTACACTTATGTTTAACCTTTCGAGGGGGGCGTGGCCTGAACACCGACCGAGATGGCCGCTTGATCTCTGAGCTCCGCCGAACCATACCCCGATAAAGTGATCCACCGTTAGCAGCAGAACACAAATGGGTCGCAACCGACGTTCAGAGCACCCACAGACACCTAAGACCCCACACCCGAGCTCTCAACAGGGACCGATGGACGGTTACCTGCAACCCCCGCATGCTGCCGCCGGCAGAAACGAAAGCCATAGCCCGGCCCCGCGGTCCCCCGCCTCGACAACGGGCGGCGACTCCCAGACACTGGAGCGGATAAGCGTCAAGCTGAGGACCATGGCGGCCGCCATGGTCACTAAGGCGGACCTACTCACCCTCACAACAACAATCCAGGACGCACTGAGAGCAGAGATGGCGGGGCTCCGGGCAGAGGTGGACACGCAAGCAGGCCGTATACAGGCCTTGGAGCAATCGGCCGAGGCCCAGGCGGGAAGACACATGGCCACAGACACCGCAGTTGCCCAAAAAGGGGATCTGATTCTCAACATGTGCAGACACATGGAAGACCTCGATAATAGAGGCCGAAGATGTAACATTCGGATAAGGGGGATCCCGGAGTCCGAGAGGGAGGAGAACACAGAGGAGGTCCTCACAGAACTATTCAACTCCATACTACGCGCGGACGCTCCGCAATCCTACAAAATTTGAAAGGGCACACAGAGCCCTGAGGCCACGAGTGCAAGAAGAAGGTCCTAGAGACATAATCTGCTGCCTCCACTCCTTCCCCATTAAAAACACTATTATGAGGAAGGCTAGAGAACAACCCACATGGCTCTTCAGAGGCTCCCAAGTGTCACTATACAACGATTTATCCCCACTCACACTGGAAGCCAGGCGAGCACTTAGACCAGTGACGGCGCTGCTCCGAGAAAATAATATTACATATAAGTGGGGCTTCCCATTTGCGCTACTGGCGAGACACCACGACTCCTGGATACCAGCCAGATGGCCCGAAGAAGTCCCCCGGTTCTTGGAGGAACTCAACCTACCACCCACACCGGTCACTAACTGGGTCCTGGGCCCAGTGGAACAGGCACCTCGACAGCAGCAAGCCCTGCGCAGACGCAGAGGTGGATCCCCGGCCTCCTCAACTCCGCCGCCAGGGACATGGAGGTCGGGACGCGTGAGTACATCCCTCCCCCACTTAGTTTTTGCCCCTCACGCTCCCGGGTCGAGACAATCTTCCCATCGCCACCGAAGCCCATACCGCCAACCGGAGACCCGCTCCTTGATCACGTTTTATTTTATTTCCTTTTTTGGGAGGGATGTAGGGTGGCCATGGATAACGGGGATTGCCGCAGGTCTGGGGGGCGAGTTAACCATCGATACACCTGGTGAGACAGCCCCCCCTGTTAGTCCGACTAGGGCCCAATCTTCATGCCCCACGCCACCTGGCTGGAGGGGGCCCCCTCCTGGAAACATACAGCCCTGCTGACCTCTGGTCACCTCTACACAACCTGGGGAGGGCGAGAACCCCGTTTCTCCTTTTGGGTGGGGGACGGCTCCAAGGTATGATGGGGACTGGTCCCCATATGACAAGTGGTTATCCCCTCAACACCCCCACAGGCTCTACCCTCCCTTCTTCCCCAACCTGGGCCCTACCTGCTGAGACACCCTGGGTCCCGGAAATATGGCCCGTATGCTACATCACATTGCCACCAGATCCGCCAGCACGGAGCCATCATGTGAAAGTTGTGACTCTGGGATGGCATGAAGCATCCTCGGGACTAAGGTATTGGGGTGGGGGCACAGGGGACGGGGCACTGGGACTGTGAGGACCTCAAATACTATATGGGATAAGGGAATAATGTGATCAGGATGCACTGCATGTAATATCGAAAGTTATGTCGACAACCTTTACACCCTCATCTATGTCTAATATCATATGCAGTTTGAGGGTATTGCACATCTACCTGTTGACCTCACGCTACACCCACACACTGACTGGGGGGGATGTGAAGACTTTAGCAAATCGTCACCTGGGACTTCCCCAGGCAAAGGCAGACGCCCTAACCCCTATGACGACACAGAGGATCCCAGTACCAGCCCACCCAAGACGTGACAGGCTACTGTGACACATATAGGCTACGTGATGTACACCACCCAGGTCACCTCACCACATGACTTTATAGTGATAACCACCACTTACGTGACGCACTGGGGCGCTAAGCTTCCTGATGATCGGTGGGCTTCGTACCACTCCACCACATACTGAATAACCATCGAGATAACATTTTAGGAACATGGCCCCTCAACTCTAGTCACTTTACCGCCCCAACCTAGCACACATGCCTCGGGGAAACAGGGGAACGGATCAGAAAACATGTCAGGCTGTGACAAAATAGGTGAAGAGACCGGTTGGAAGGGGGGGGCGGAGATGACCAACCAAAAGCGGGTGATGGGAAGACTTCCTGGGAAATATAGGGGCGGGAAAGCGAGTGGGGGCAGGGAGGGATTGATACCTCACCATACGGTTACTTACATGGCACCACTATGCCAATTTTGATGTTCTGTTGTACGAGCACAGTTAATAAGATGTAATTATACCCTTATTGTTGTTCTGTTATTTATGCACATTACTGACTGAAATGGATCACTCTTCATCATCTCTAATATTGCGTACTAGAGGGGGTCGGTTACGGAGACCCACTTGTATAACCACATACTACTCCATTCTCGGCTGGTGCTAGGCCGCACACCCCAACACACACTCGTGCTTACCCTGCACAGCGGATGCCAGAGGCTTCCTGCTACCTGGACTGGAAGCCGGAGGGGGACCTCTGGTCTCTAGCTGTAGCACGAGTCTCCTCCCTAGCGGAGGTGGTCCTTCTGAGACACCTGCGGTCTCAGTTGTGAAGCCTGTAAATACAGGCACCTATCTTTTACCTCTCTCCTCTTCGCCCAATCTCGGGTTCCCCTCTTTCTGCGCTGTCCTACCTAACCTCCCTTTCCCCCTACCTCAGGCCCTGAACTACCCTATCCCTCTGTGGCTCTCTCTGGCCTGGTCCGTGGGGGCGGCGACCCCCCTGAGGGATCGTGCCGCTGCAGCGGGTGGGAGAGGTGAGACCGGGCGGGGCTACCATGAACGCCGACAGACCGCCTGATTCCCCTGATGCTTATCGCCCCGCTCCCCTGTCTGTCCTCACCCTAAACTGTAGAGGTCTGAATATACCGGAATGACGGACCCACTTACTACGAGAGCTAAAAAGAAACCGTATATCGGTTGCTATG
The DNA here is from genome assembly GCF_036172605.1 of Pelobates fuscus. NCBI lineage: Eukaryota > Metazoa > Chordata > Amphibia > Anura > Pelobatidae > Pelobates > Pelobates fuscus. The sequence goes on from NC_086328.1 coordinate 78,719,453, forward strand.
CTGCAAGAAACACATTTCCGGCAGGGAGCCACTCCCAAACTACACAACAAGTCCTACCCATCCAACCACTTCTGTGATCACCCTACGGCACGGAAGGCGGGAGTCGCCATCCTGCTAGCGGCAGAACTGGAGTTCCAAAAATTGGACAGTATATTAGACCCACAAGGCCGCTTTCTTTTTGTTAAAGGTACAATAGGCTATACACGTTTGCCACTGCTTACGTGCCTAACAGACGACAGGCTCCGTTTCTAAGGGACCCTCTAAACAAACTGAGCTGCTTCTCCGAGGGAACACTAGTCTTTGGAGGGGACCTCAACGCTCCCCTGGACCCACTCCTAGACTCCTCTACAGGGCACAGTAGCATCCCGCAACTCACCATACGCTCTATGAAGAGATCGCTGGGGGACCTTGAATTGGTAGACTGCTGGAGGACACTGCATCCCTCCACTAAGGACTTCTCATATTACTCGGCAGTACATGGTCGATACTCCCGTATCGACTATATTTTCATTCGCCAAGTAGGGCTTCAACGACTGATCTCAGCCACCATAACCCCCGCCACTTGGTCTGACCACGGCGCGGTCGTGGTTGAACTTGACTCGCCCCTTTTTCGACCTTCTACGTGGTCCTGGAGGCTAAATGAAGCACTCCTTCTAGAACCTGAAACACGCACACAAATTACCCACGCACTGGAACACTACTTTCAGGATAACGACACACCGGACATATCCCCGGTATCAATATGGGAGGCCCACAAAAGCATTATCAGGGGCGTACTTATCCAAATAGCCTCCAAAAAGAAAAAAAGACACCGCCCGAGAAATGGCGGCTCTCTACAAGTCCATTGCGGAACTGGAGCAACGACATAAGCGTTCCCAGTTGCTTGAGACATATGGGGCCCTCATGCAGGCTAGGCGCCAACTACGAGACCTCCTCACGAAACGCTATCTCAGATCCCTACACCGATCTAAGGGGTTCTTCTATACCCATGCCAACAAGGGTGGAAAATACCTGGCACACCTCCTGAAAGGGAACACACCTCGCTCCCAGGTCCGCGCATTACGCACTTCATCAGGCGCAACAACGATCTTCCCGAGTGAGATTGCGGGAGAATTTAGGAGCTACTACAATTCACTCTATAATATACATTCGCCTACAGGACCTACCGACTCTGACGTAGAGGAGATCAGGATGCGGGACAACCTACAGGAATCTGTCACACGAGTGATCGACCAAGACACAGCGGAGAACCTAGATGCCCTAATCTCTGAGGAGGAACTCTCGTCAGCCTTAAAATCGGCAAAAAAAGGTAAATCCCCGGGCCCAGACGGACTATCCATCGGATATTATAAATCGTTCTCCTCCATATTAATACCCTGGCTCACGAAAGCGCTCAATGCGGTCGCCGCTGGAGAGACTTTCGGGGCGGAATCCCAAGCGGCTATAATAACAGTTATTCCGAAACCTGGGAAAGACCCGATGATCTGCGGCAATTATCGCCCGATCTCCCTGCTGAATGTGGACGCCAAACTGTTCACTAAAGCCCTGGCAACGAGGCTTCAGCCGGCCGTGCCTGCGCTGGTGCATATAGACCAAACGGGTTTCATACCTGGCCGCGAGGCGCGGGATAGCACCCTGAGGGCCTTTGCGATACAGCATGAAGCTAGAATAACGAGAAAACCACTGCTGCTCCTTTCCACGGACGCAGAAAAGGCGTTCGACTGGGTGAGATGGCGATATCTGCTGGCCACCCTCAGTACAATGGGGATTGGACAGAGGCTCCTCACATGGATTCGGGCGCTGTACCACAAACCACGGGCCTCGGTGCATGTGAATGGGGCACTCACCGCTGACTTCGCCATCTCAAACGGTACGAGACAGGGATGCCCGTTGTCGCCCTTGCTATTCGCCTTGTCCCTGGAGCCCCTTCTCCAGACAATCAGACAACATCCCGACATTCGAGGATACCCAGGGCATAGAGCGGAACATAAGGTCGCCGCGTACGCGGATGACCTTCTGTTCTTCATCACCTCGCCCAGAACCACGATACCAAACCTGATGGAGACGATAACTCGATTCGGCAAGCTATCGGGTTTCAAGCTCAATTTATCCAAATGCGAAGTACTTAACATCACTATCCCGGATGCGGAATACCGAGCTTTGGACTCCCTGTTCCCATTCCGATGGTGCTTCTGCAAGATGAGATACCTTGGAATCTGGCTTACGACGGATCCGGGGGTACTCTATTCTCACAACTTTGACCCGCTGCTGAAGAAGGTCCTAGCAGACATGGAGAGATGGTCATATCCACACATAACATGGTTCGGGAGGATTGCTGTTCTTAAAATGAACATCTTACCCAGGCTCCTGTACTCATTTTAGACAATCCCGTTATGCCTACCACCTCACTTTTTCTCCACACTGAGGTCAGCAGTTATCCGATATGTGTGGATGGGGAAGAGACCACGGCTTCGACACGACCTGCTCTGCCTACCGAGACACCGCGGGGGACTAGCACTGCCGGACTTTCGACGTTACCACCAGGCTACTGTCTTACAGTGCATTCTGGAATGGCATGCCACCACACGTCGCAAACAATGGGTGGCACTAAGAGGTTCACCTGAAATCTGCCATTTGGACAGGAAACATCAAAACCGGCTGCAATTGGGAATCAGGAGGCATCATTGCTCAAACCCTTACCAGCTGGAACCGGGTGAGAGACCAACCCCATATATCCACTGTCCCGAGCCCATTACTCCCAGTCGCATACAACCCGGCGATAGGTGGGGGATTCCCACTGTGGCTGTGGCCCTTCGCAGAAGGTCGGGAATATGTACCCTTCTCCATGATCCTACGAGACGGAGCTCTGCGATCCCTGGACTCCTTGCTGGGTCTGGCGCCCCGGACGCCCCTGATCATTCTGAGATACATGCAAATACAACACTTCTACAATACCATGCGAGACAAGCTACGGTTGCACAGGGACCTCACATGGTTTGAAAAGAGGTGCGACAGGGGCTCCACACTCAGTAAACCAGTATCCACCCTCTACCAACACCTACTAGTAGGACATCTAACGGAAAACAATACATTCCGTAGACAATGGGAGACAGCCCTGGACACCACATTCACAGATCAGCAATGGGAAAATGCCCTGTTCTGGCAACATAAGAGCTCCATAAGTACCCAATTCCAGGAAACAAACTACAAATTAATCTCATCATGGTATAAGACCCCAGCGCTGCTCCACAGAATCTTCCCCACGACATCCCCCACATGCTGGAGATGCCTGGAGGAGAGGGGCACGCTAATCCATATATGGTGGGAATGTCGCTTGATAACCCCATATTGGGATCTCATCAAGGATAAGATAATGGAAATCTTGGGAGGTGCGATGGATTGGTCCACGGCTCTTGCCCTTCTACACATTTCGCAGCTCTCAAGAACCAAGTACAAACGATCTATCCTACGCCATCTACTTAATGCGGCCAAAGCCCTAATCCCGCTATACTGGAAGAAAACAGAGGCACCAGGAATTCAGGAATGGATCCGCAGGGTCGAGGACATTCAGGGTGCAGAGGCAATTCAAGCCACATTAACGGGCAGGGAGGACAGGCACGCGGAACTGTGGCGGCCGTGGTTCGTGTTCATTTCAAGTAGCGGATAGGCCACAGGTGAGCAAGTTGGGCGGTGACTGGGTGGGGGGAGCCCGGACCCGCGGACCTGGACTGGGACAGTTCATAGAACTCCTACCCCTCCTAAACCTTCCACCCCCTCTCCCCTCTCATATTCCTCACACTCTTCTCAACCTCTTAACTCCATCTACTTCTCTTCTACAATCTCTGTCACATTCGCGTACACATATATCTCAAAAACACACTCATAGACACGATAACATCACGCTTTTGCAAAACACACGCACCCTGGTTGGGACCGGTCAGATGGCACACGAGCAGAGGGCACGGCAGCCACCTCTCACACAAACGCCTGCTTCCACGGCAGACACGGAGATATGTCAGTAACAAAACACGCATGCGCATATCCACACTTGACGGATGGCACAACACCCCAGTATAGCCAACCTTTCCGATTATCACTAGGAATCCGACAAACATGTGACATCCTCACAGCTGAAATATCCAAGACACCCTGGATTGCAGGTTGTACCAGCGACAAGCAACTCACTCTGAGTTTGTTCGGGGTTATGCACACTGACACTAGGAGCTGATAGGTGATGAAACGTAATATTATATGTTATTTGTCGACCCATATACGTGTGTATGATACGGCTGGCCTCCACCAGGCCGAAGCATTCCTGTTAGTTAACTCCTATAATATATATTTGTGTTCCATGGCATTTCTGAAAACTCGAGGACCTGCGTGTCCGACATGCTATTCTCTTATGCATTGTATTGATTGTTGCAACAATTGTCTATCTTCTTCTTGAAAATCTAATGACAGATTAAAAAAAACAAAAAAAAAACCTTTCAGCCCTTGCCTCCTTACCTAGCGTCCCTTTTTCAGAGGCCAGGAGTCTTCATAGGCTGGCCAGGAACCCACTGAGGCAATGTGCGCCCCACCCGGAGCAACCCTCAAACCCTCTGGAACTCCTCATTGGATCACAGAGTTGCCGTAATCCAGTAAAACTTTGACAAGGGCACTTTCGGTCCTAGAACCACCAATCAGGGTGCTTTTTGGAGGGGTGACAAAGAAGGTGGCAAGGCATTCTACAACACCAAGGATTTGAGGCAGTTCCATGTACTGCCTGAAAGCAGCATAATTGTAGGTGACTGTGATTTCTATCTAGCACTGTGGAAAGCCGGATTG